>NC_140947.1:53391395-53883895 GCF_014529385.1 Adiantum capillus-veneris | reverse complement strand
GAGGAGAAATTTGACACTATGAGCCGGGATGTATGCGACATGAAAAATGTATGCACAAACAAGTCTTGGGCTGATGTATGTGGTAGCAATGTGGTTTCTAATTCCTCACTCATGCAAGCTATGGTTCAAACAAAGAATGTTGAGAATGTGGATGTGGAGGAGTTGAAAGAACGGGAGCGACGTTCCAAGAACATTGTTATTCGTGGAATTCCCGAAGAGAAGTTAGAGACACCTCCTTCTCTTGCCATTGTTATTGAAGATTTCTTCAAAACCCACTTTGGCATGTCCGGAGTTATGGTCTATGGAGCACATAGAGTGGGGAAGCAAGGAGCTCCTCGCTCGGGAGAACGGCCAATTGTATGCACCATGCCGGATGAGACCAAGCGAAAGATTATCCTTGATAATAGTTGGATCTATTTGAGGGATACAAAATGTTTTGTATGTGAAGATCGCACTATTAAGCAACAAAATATGCGTCGCAAGGCATATGAGGAAAAGAATAATAAAAACAAGGAGATCTCTCATGAAGAAAATGTGCCCAAGGAGGAGGCAAGTCTCTCAAGCAAATAGGGATGCGTGACCTATGAGACCGAGTTACAATTGAAAATATGCTTTTGGAATTGTAATGGATACCCATGGAATGCGGGGGTTGGCATTGATGAACTAACAAGCAAAGCCGATGTTGTACTTCTTGTTGAAACTTGGGAGCATGATACACAAAGGATTGACGGCTTGGAGGATTACAATGTACATTCATTGATGTGGTCAAAGAATCTCAAGCAACGAAGAGGACAAGGAGGGTTAGCATGTATGGTTAAGAAAGGATTGGAAGATTTTGTATCAATTGTGAAAGATGACAAGTACAAACGTTATGTATGGCTGAAAATTATGACACCAAAAAGAGCACCCATTTTTTTAGCCGATTGCTACATTCCTCATCATGATTCTCCCTTTTATGCTTGCATGGATAGAGATCAACCATTTTCTGATTTGGAAGAGGACATTGCTTATTTCAAAGGTGAAGGTGATGTTATTGTATTTGGGGATATGAATGCTCGCACAAAAACATTGCAACATGATACTCAACAATTTGATATGCCATACATTTCAAGGGAGTTGGAGGAAGTTCACTTGTATGATCGTACTTCAATGGATGAGAAAGAGCCGGATCACTATGGAAAGTTACTTTTACACATTTGTAATAGCACGGGTATGCTCATTGCCAATGGTGTATCTTTGTGGAGTGGAACCAATGGATTTACATGTAGAAGACATAATGGGGATAGTGTGATTGACTATATGCTACTCTCTGAAGCCATCATGTATCGCATAAAGAGTTTTATGTTTGGTCAATGGACCCCGGAATCCGACCATCGCACCTTATGTATTGACCTTTCATGTGGAGAAGCAACTAAGCATGATAATCTCAGCCAAAGGAAAGAGAAGTTATCACTATGTATGGATTTCAAACGGGCACCAATGTACATTGAAATGGTTGAGCAAAAATTATGGATGACAAAGCTTCAATGTGATGCACCATTGGAAACTAAATGGGAAGCTTTCAAAAAAGCTATTTGTTCTTGTGCGGAAGAATGCTTTGCCATAAAGCATCTCCATGGTATCAACAAAGATAGATCATGCAAAAGGTGGTTTGATAAAGAATGTCAAGATGCTCGAAAGTCCTTGATAAATCTTGATGCAACTATGGACAAAGACAACTATCAAAGTCATTTGCATACATACAAGGCATTGATTCAAAAGAAGAGAAGAAGATGGGAAGTAAAGCAACAAGAATTTCAAGTCCAAGAAAAGGCACATGCATGTGGAAGATTTTGGAGAAACTTGAGAGGCAAGCGGATTGAGAATTTTGGTAACTTGAGTCTAGTGGATATGTACACACATTGTAGGCAATTATATGAGCAAGAAAATACTGAAAAAATGCCATTTTATGGTTCACTCCCATGTATGCCGTCTTTTTTTACTATTGAGGATGTATGCGGTGGGCTTGAAAAGTTGGCCACTCGCAAAGCGGGAGATCTTCAAAGTATCAAGCCGGAGATGATCAAATGGACGGGAGATTTTACCCATGAGTGGATGTGTGATATGTTCAACCTTGCACTTCAACATGGTATGCCTTATGATTGGAGTACTAATTGGGTTAAGCCTTTGCATAAAGGAGGGGATGTAAAGAATGTAAGCAACTACCGGACTATAATGATTGGGTCTCTTATGGCAAAGTTGTTTGGGTGCATAATGGAAATGAAATTGAGTGATTGGGCTGAAGAGAATGACAAGCGTGCAAAGGGACAAGCGGGTTTTCTTCGATGCCATAGCACCATTGATCATCTTGTCACTCTTCGTGTTCTCATGGAGGAAAGTCGGTTGAAAGGCAAGCGATTGTATTGTTGTTTTGTGGACTTTAAGAAAGCCTTTGATATGATTCCACGTAACAATTTGTGGAGAAGGATGGAAGAACTCCAAGTGCCAAGTGAGTTTATGCTTGCGGTTTCTCGAATCTATGAGAAGGTGATTTGTCAATTGCGCATGGGAAGAGAAATTTCAGAAATTTTTGTAAGCACTATTGGGGTTAAACAAGGATGTCCATTGTCACCACCTCTCTTTGGTCTATGCATCGATCAATTGGAACAAATGGTACTTGACTTTATGCAAGAAGAAGACATTGAAGAGGTCACTATTTGCAATGCGGTAATCATGCTTTTGTTGTATGCGGATGATGTAGTGCTTCTAGCACACACTTTAGAAGATGCACAAAAGCTTATGGTTGTCCTTGAGAACTTTTGCTTGCATAGTGGGCTGATTGTAAATGAATCCAAAACAAAGGTTATGCTTGTGAAAACCAACCATAAGGAGAAGCCATGCATTGTGTACAACAACGGGACACTTGAAGTGGTTGAGAGCTTTAAGTACCTTGGCCTTGAGGTTCCATCCAATCACAAGTGGCATGAATGTGCTATACGTCGTTTGGAAGCGGGAAAGAGAGCATATTATGCATTTGAGAACATGTGTAATGCGGGAAACATCAAGTGTTGGGTTCTCAAGAAGTATCTTTTTGATGCATTGGTGACACCGGTTCTTCTTTATGGAGTTGAAGTGTGGGGCGGGAGCATCTCAAAGTCTACTTGGAAAGAGTTTGAGAATGTCCAAAAGAGTTTTCTTACAAACTTTCTCCAAGTTAAGACACAAACACCATATATGCTCCTACTTCTTGAGTCGGGATCTCTTCCAATTGAGGTTATGGGCATGGAAAGGGTTGTGGAGTACATGATAAAGATGCGTCAAAACCCCTCACATCGACTTCCTACAATTGCATGGGAAGCAAGCAAAAAAGTTCAAAAGACGCATAAAAGCAAGATCTTGAGCATGGGATGGATGCAAGACATAAAGAAGTGGTTTGGGAGATGGGATGCATTACACTTGCTACATGATGCTTCAATTGACTCTCAAGTGAATGAAGCTTTTCTACAACGCCAATGTATTACGGCTTGGGAGAAATCCGGTGGGTCACGCTTCATACATTACACCACCTATATTGCCCCCAACTACAAAACCATGTTCTTCGCTGAGAGAGGAAACCGTACTCACACTTACATGCTTAAGCCTATTCCCTTGTCCGCGATACGCACTATCGCAGCAATTCGGCTTAGCTCCCATTTCCTTCGATGCGAGATAGGGCGTTGGGGCAATGGAGAAGAGTCAAATCGATTGTGCACATTATGCTCACTGCAAGTTCGAGAGTCTGAGTACCACACACTACTAGAGTGCTCAGCTTTTGATCACATCCGAACTTGCTTCTCTCACATTTTCAGCCATAACTTAGACCTACACACTTTCCTCTCCCAGCCAAAGTGTGGGCTCTCCATTGCGACTCTCATCACTACAATTTTGGAGCATCGAGAGTCACTCATCAGCCATACACATACTACATCACATGTAACTTTGGTCCCATAGGTCATATTTGACCTCCGAGGACGATAATAAAATCTATCTATCTATCTATCTATCTATCTATCTCTCTCTCTCTCTCTCTCTCTCTCTCTCTCTCTCTCTCTCTCTCTCTCTCTCTCTCTCTCTCTCTCTCTCTCTCTCTCTCTCTCTCTCACACACACACACACACACACACACACACACACACACACACACACACACACACACACACACACACACACACACACACACACACACACACGCTCGCGCACGCACACACATAGACTCGGACGTCGAGTCTGTGAGGCTATAGATCAATGCAAATTGCAAGTTGAGCATGAATTAGCTGATGCAACTATTTGCGGCCACTGACAATGTGTTACCTTTACTAACTCTCGAGCTAGGGGGATGACATTGGGAGTGTATATGGGAGCCTTGCGAGGTTCGCCTAGCAATAGAGCGCAAGATGGGTGAGGGTCCAGGTTAGCCGAAAAGTGGACTAAGAGCGGCACGCCACGCCTTCCGAACCAGCTTGCATAGGCGGCACCATCTCTCTAAATGTATCTCACCTATCTCTCTCTCTCTCTCTCTCTCTCTCTCTCTCTCTCTCTCTCTCTCAATCAATCAAATTCCAAATGGTAATCCCAAATTCCAATTACATTTTGAAACAATATTCAATTCTCTCTCTCTCTCTCTCTCTCTCTCTCTCTCTCTCTCTCTCTCTCACACACACACACACACACACACACACACACATGGATGTAGCTTATTGATCTCGTAGGTCAATCTAACCTTTTGAAAACTTCAATTTGACATTTATTTCAATCTCTCTCTCTCGGGATAGGTTCCCATGACGTTAAAAATTCTCCTTCTTCTTCTTCTTCTTCTCTCTCTCTCTCTCTCTCTCTCTCTCTCTCTCACACACACACACACATGCAAGCACATGGTTGTAAATTTTGAATCTCATACGTCAATCTGGTCTCTTCAAGATGTTGATTTAACATTATAATCTCATATCCCCTACAATATAGTACAGCCAACCCCTCTCTCTCTCTCTCTCTAACTAAGGGTGATGCATCTCACAAAGAAGCATGCAGACATACACATAGGCACGTGCAGACATACACACTCTCTTTGCTCTAAGGACGCCTCTCTCTCTCTCTCTCTCTCTCTCTCTCTCTCTCTCTCTCTCTCTCTCTCTCTCTCTCTCTCACACACACACACACACACACACACACACACACACACACACAGAGTGGGCGCTTCATTAGCTCACAGAGAAGCATGCACACAATATACGCACAGACACGTCAGCCACCATTGAACTCACACATGCAACGGGGATTAGATAAATACAAACACTATTTATTGAATGTATTATGTCTAGCATGCCAGTGAGAAAGAGCAGTGAACCCAGCGTCGTATAAGGTAACTGATACATTTTTTTTGTTTGGCTTGAGAAGCTGAAGGTAAGGTATATTAACCTAAGCTTGCTGCAGAAAGGATTCATGACAGCTCAAGTTAATCAAGATTCATTTAACATCGGACTTCGATTGGTTGATAGAAAATTCTTCAATTGTTAGGTTCGCTCATATGAACATCCAATTAGCAGGGCTTGGATGTGTTGCGGAAAATCTCTCTTCAAAGATCAAAAGGGATATATGCAAAGCTCCTCTGCGCCTCCTCTCTCTCTCTCTCTCTCTCTCTCTCTCTCTCTCTCTGAGACTAGAGCATGAAGTACCTAGATAGGCCACCGTCCCTAGCCAGCTCAGCACCATTGAGCGATTGAAGGCCGAGCTTGCATAGATAAGGAGCCTGAGGTCTGTGCATGAACTTCTTTGCTCGGCACACATGCAGTAATGAGCTGCCTCCCACTTGTCCTCAGCCAGCTCGCTCAGCTCTATTCGGAAATTGGAGGCTGAGCGCTCATTGCACAGAGGAGCTCTGCATCGGAGCACCTGGAGCACTGCATCGACCCTCTTCAGAGCTTTAGAGCCTCTCTAAGAATATTCCACCTCTCTCGACCTCCTCAAAGCTTCACAGTCTCCCTCTCTCGGCCCTCTCAGAGCATCAGAGCCTTCGTAAGAAGACTCCACCTCGGACCTCCTCAAAGCTTCGGAGCCTCCTTAGTCTCTCAACTGGCCGAGTCCCTCTGAATGCAAGCCTTCTCTTACGAGAGGCTGTACCTGCTGGCACCTGAGGTCTCTCTCTCTCTCTCTCTCTCTCTCTCTCTCTCTCTCTCTCTCTCTCTCTCTCTCTCTCTCTCTCTCTGGCTGCTCAGGTGCAGCTCGCAGGAGAAAGTTCTCTTTCTCTCTCACATGCTCTCTTGTTTTCGACTTGAAGCTCTGCTCACGCGTCGGTATAAATTTGAAGGCTGCCTAAAAACTTGAAGGCCTCTCAGTGCTCACCATCAGCCATTAATAAGGCCAATAAATAACTCCTCTCTCCCTCCTTCCTATGCCAGCTGGATGAATTCTCCCTCTCTTTCTCTCATCGGATGCATCTAATAGCGCCACGTGTCGGGGGGGGGGGGGGGAGCCGGAATTCCCTCCCTATTATCTATTAGTATAGATATTTAACATGATACATTTACCCTATGTAGAGTAAAAAGTATTGGGAAAAGAAAGAAAGTAAGTCTTTTGACTTTTCAATGTGAAAAAGATTGTCAAAAGGTCATTCCAAGACTCTTATCTCTTCACTTTGCACTTTAGATTAGATGTTTTGTTATAAAAAAAAAAAGTGAAGTAGTGAGTGACACATGGAGGGTCTCTCCTTCTTTGAAAAATTTAAGCTGCTTCATATATAGTATAGAAGCACAACGTCGAGACTCGACATCCTCAAACTCTCAATCAGTTGACTTTTGAAACTTGAGCCCGGTGGGAGTGCAACCTTGACGTCCTCAAACTCTCGCATGATCAGTTGAGCCCGTTGAGACTCTTGGGAGTGCAACCTCGATATCCTCAGCTGCAGAGAGTATAGAGGCACGCGTGTAATTGTGTGTGTGTGTGTGTGTGTGTGTGTGTGTGTGTGTGTGAGAGAGAGAGAGAGAGAGAGAGAGAGAGAGAGAGAGAGAGAGAGAGCCAAAGGGCGAGTCAGATCTGGTGTTTCGTGAATCGTGATTCTTCTAATTTGAACCAGATATCAAGGCCACGGGAAATAAATGAAATGATATATTAACTTCAAGCTTGAGGCCAAAATGATAAAACTTTAAGATCGAGGTCAAAATAAAATATTAACGTCTTCAAGACGCCAAAATGACCTATGAGACACAAACTGGTGAATCTCATACTATGTTTGGGTACAGAAACTTATAAAATGAAATTAGAAGTGCTACAAGTTGGAAGAGAGAGAGAGAGAGAGAGAGAGAGAGAGAGAGAGAGAGAGAGAGATAGAGAGAGAGGGGAGGGAGACTAGTTGCCAACAAGGGGAAAGGGGAAAAAACAATAAAATATACGAGAAAATAGTTAAAATTCAAAAATCGTTAAGATATAAATGATTTTTAAGATGTCATCGAGGACAACTATTTCAATGCTTACAAGTTTAACAGCGAGTTAACTTCAGAGCAGGTGCCAGGGTTCAGGGAAAATCATTTTCACAAACATACAAAAATCCCTCCAAGACAAATCTGAACAGGAAATTTTACAATGCTAGCTAGTATTTTTGTAAAATTACACTATTTTCCATGTATTTTAACTGGAATTTTCTCCTTCTTGCCCTCCCCTCAACCGGCTACTTTGATTTTGCAGCCGACTCAAGGCTAAGCTGAGGCACACTTTTCCCAAACACTGGCAGGTTCCCGCTAAACTATGTCTCATTTTCTAAATTTAGTATTTTCAAGGACCCCTCAAAGATTTGAAATACTGAAGTCTTCTGGTGTTGTTTGTATTATAGATAGGTAAGTTGATGAGAATGTGTCATTCCTGAATTCTAGAGATACTCCACCATCAAATCGAAGGAGAGGGCGGATTGCTCGAGGTCCACCTATGAGGGAGGTTGGGACAAAACTCATCAAAGGAGCAGGCTTCTATCAAATGAAAAACACCAGTAAAATATACAAGAAAATAGTTTAAAAATCGTGAAAATTTAGAAATTTCTACTGGCACCTCCGGTTTACATCTTCACAGTGACCTAGCTGCTTAGGTAAAAGACTTTCCCGAACACTGTTTCAAACCTCTCTCTCTCTCTCTCTCTCTCTCTCTCTCTCTTTCTCTCTCTCTCTCTCTCTCTCTCTCTCTCTCTCTCTCTCTCTCTCTCTCACACACACACACACACACACACACACACACACACACACACACACACACAAACCTACATATATTACATGAGTCCCAATCATAAACAAAAGGCGTCAAAGCCTCGAAGCTAGCCCTTGCCACCGCATCCCAAAAAAAAAAGTATGGGGATTGACAAGCCATACATGCTTTCAAAGTTCAAGTGTTAGGGTAAGGTAAGTTGATGAGAATGTGTCATTCCTGAATTCTAGAGATACTCCACCATCAAGTGAAAGTAGAGGGTGGATTGCTCGAGGTCCACTTATGAGGCTGGGGCAAAACTCATCACAGGAGCAGGCTTCTATCAAATGAAAAACACCAGTAAAATATACAAGAAAATAGTTCAAAAATCGTGAAAATTTAGAAATTTCTACTAGCACCTCCGGTTTACATCTTCATAGTGACCTAGCCGCTTAGGTAAAAGACTTTTCCGAACACTGTTTCAAACCATTCTCTCTCTCTCTCTCTCTCTCTCTCTCTCTCTCTCTCTCATACACACACACACACACACACACAACAAATCTACATATATTACACGAGTCCCAATCATAAACAAAAGGCGTCAAAGCCTCAAAGCTAGCCCTTGCCACCGGATGTCATGCCAAGGGTAGGATCAGTCCTCACGGCCAAGGGCCAGGATGGACATGCAGTCAAGGGGGTCCCTATATTTACCATGCCAAGGGTCTATATAGGGCATGGCTGGGTGGTGATGAGCATGTTCCAGTTCCCTATGCCTTTCACTGGTATCAGAGCTAGGGGAGAGGAAGGCCATGGAGGAGGGAAGGAGAAGGGGCTTGCTTTTTGCATGTCTTCTCTCTCTCTCTCTCTCTCTCTCTCTCTCTCTCTCTCTCTCTCTCTCTCTCTCTCTCTCTCTCTCTCTCTCTCTCTCTCTCTCTCTCTCTCTCTCTCTCTCTCGTTTCCATGAAGGCGTGCATGGAAGGGCCAGCCAAGGGCAGAGCCGTAGGAGTCATCCCTTATATGGGGAGGTTCATGGCGAGCTCAAGGGACCGATAGAGGCGTGGGATCGGTGCCTTGTTTAAGGAAGAGGTCGAAGGCCGAGGATGGGGAGCCGTGTGCAAGCACCCCTAGGAGGCGGGAGCGAGGCAGGTCGGCCACCTCCAAATATTTCGTAGATCGGCTCTACGGTTTTGCCCTGCCCTGTTCAGCCTTTTTCGACACTACAGCCGCCCCTGGTTTGGGTTCTGCAATGCGTGGTCGCTCGGTTTCTCTCCTGCACAGGGCCATTGCCTTGCTCAAGCGTTCTTTTTTTGGGTGGGTGGGCTCCCTAAGGGTTTCCTAAGGCCACCCTAGGGGCCTTACCCATAGGAGGGCACAATTCAATGCATGCCCACATGACCCATAGGCCTCTTCAACCACCAGGAGTTCCTTATATAAGGGTTTGCTCCTGCATCTTTGCCCCTGCCATGGAACGTTGCATGAGAGAGAGAGAGAGAGAGAGAGAGAGAGAGAGAGAGAGAGAGAGAGAGAGAAACATTTTATGGCCTCAAAACTTGTGTGTAGCGGAAATTAGCATGAACATAGTGGGCATTTCATTAGAATAGATTCCTAATGAGAATTACAAGAGTGCTTGGGTGGAGAGAGCAACAAAAAGCATAACACCTAGTTAGATAGCATGATCAATACTTTCAAAAGAGAGAGAAATTAAGCTATTGACAACATTTGAGGACCGGACTTGCATGGAGCCGGTCCCCCCTCCAGGTCCCCCCTCCAAAAGGCTTTGTATTATGGTTTCTGCCATCAAGAGAGACATTGTACAATACAATTGTTTGTGTTCCTTCAAGACTAGCTAGTGCAATGAAGATGAAAGATTCATGCACTAAGCAAAACACTTAGCAAACACAACATCAATTATCCCCGGTCTCAGACCCAAGACCTCACACACCTTCAAAGATGGTGAGAGCTAGCAGGGTATGAGAGTAGATTGAGAGGAAGAAGGAGTAGTCTTACGAGAAAGATGTACATCTCCTCACATAATCACTCATATTAGCATAGCTTAGCTTAGTAATTAGCTTGGTAGAGGAGATGAGCATGCATTGGAGCTTGGATCTTGGTTGGATTTGCATCCACATGCCAAGAGTGTGTCGATGTAGGCTTTTATCTCACAAGCTTGGAGTAGGTGATGAGCTCTCCATTAAAGCTTGTGAAGAGATAGTCTTTTTTTACTTCACACATGAGATTGTGTGAGTGTGTGTGTGATAATGCCTTGCAAAAATCAGCCCCCTCTCTCTCTTGGGCGAGCCCTCTTGCTATTTGCTCTTGTTGTCCTCTCATTGGACCTCCCTAGGGCTAGCCAATGACAATTAAGCAGCATAAGTGATAGCCTTCTGACATGTGTCCCCCTTTCCCCTTTTGTGAGAGCTTTAGGTAATTTAATAATTCAACTAAACTCTCATTGGACCCCTTTGCCTCCTGGCCAATAGGAATCAGGCAAGCCATTGGGCTGCTGAATGCTCATTGGACCCCTTGGGAAACTGTCCAATAGTCTTCTAGAGGACTTAATTTTCATTGGTTCTTTTATTAAGTGTTTTTAAATTAATTAAACTAGATTTACTCTAGCCTAATTCTCATTGGTACACCTCCAAGGCCATCCAATAGGAATTGGGTACACCTTGTGGGCATCTGGCCTAGGGAGCTGACATGTGTCCCTCATTCCCTTTGTGTAAAGGGAGCTTGTGTGTGTGTGTGTGTGTGTGGCTTTCTCTCTCATCCCCTACATGCAAGGCTCGCCCCCTCCTAAGTAAGGATTGTAAAGACTTTTTTGTACACACACAAAGCATCCAATTCCCCTATGGCTGACCTTTGGACACAACCTTTGAATTTTGGAACCTTAGCATTTTGGAAGTCTTAATGGGCTGAACCTTAGGGTCTTTTTAGCCCATTGTTTCACATGGCTCTTTTGCAGATGGACCCCCCCTTTGGATCCCTATTTTCCCTCCTTTGGATCCCTACTGTGGACGGTCTGCTAGCTTAACCAATATTCTAGATTTTTCTCCCCTGGCACTTCCCCAATTAAATGATCAGTTTAACATGAGAAAATCATTTAGGAGAATTAGATATTGATTATTATGACATTATACCTCTCTTGAAATCATAGTCGTCCTGGACTATGGTGTAAAGAAGATAAAGCATATTCATGAGTCCTTTTCTTAGCGGGTAGAGGATCCCTATGTTACCCTACGACATCATTCCACAATGGATGACTAGTCCATTTGGTGTTTGAGAGCCTGAGGCTGCCGCAAGCATGTCTGCACATTAGTCCTATCAATCTTCCATAGTAGAGTGACAAGCTCTACTTGGTGTTTGGGAGACGACGTCTCCGCAAACTTGATCTAAGCATGCATACTACTTCATTTTTTTGCACAATAAAGAAAAAGAGAGTCTTATAAGA
The DNA here is from genome assembly GCF_014529385.1 of Adiantum capillus-veneris. Lineage (NCBI taxonomy): Eukaryota > Viridiplantae > Streptophyta > Polypodiopsida > Polypodiales > Pteridaceae > Adiantum > Adiantum capillus-veneris. The sequence goes on along the minus strand of NC_140947.1, from coordinate 53,872,270 downwards.
CAAAAACTTTGTTCATTTTTAACATTTTGTATATTTGCTTACTCTTGGGAAGCATTGTAAGCATTGACAAGGTTTAGGTTATCCTTTAATTGTATGCCTTGCATCCATCTAGCATCTTCAAAAGGATAATTCTTAAACTCAATAAGATATCATCGGATAGTCTTACCGTCTCTTAGTACCTTGTCTTCATGTCGGAGAATGGACTCGGGCTGTAGCACCTCCTCTAATTGGTCCTCGATCTCCGGTGGGTCTTCAATATTTGGTTCTTGAGGTGTCTCTCCTTTGTAAGGCTTTAATAGGCTCACATAGAAAGCATTGTGTATGAGCAAATGATTGGGAAACTTGAGTTGATAAGCCATCTCATTGATTGGCCTAAAAATCTAGAAGGGACCATAGTACCTTTTTGCTAGTTTAGCATAGTCCTTTTGGTGTTCAGTAGGATTCTTGCCCGTCGTGTGCCTTAATCGAGCCTTGGGAAACTTTAATAAGACCCAATAATTTTCTTTAAAGTTTTGGGCTCTTCTGTGCTTGTCAGTAGCAGCCTTCTGCCTTTGCTGTGAGATAGAGATAGCATCCTTAATCTTTTGAAAAGATTCTTGTAGGTCCCGGCTATACTCATCTGCAGCGAAGATCTTCCCATGTACCTTAAGTAGCAAGGGACTTTTTGATCTTCCCTCAATTACCTCGAAAGGTGCCTTTCCCGTGGAAGTAAGTACAGTGTTATTGTAAGCATACTCCACTAAGGGTAAGTACTTCTCCCATTGGGATCTTTGATCTACTTCCGTTACATAGGCTTTTAGTAGATCGAGAATTGTTAGGTTAGCTATTTCACTTTGGCCGTATGTTTGTGGATGATAGGCCGAAGATAAGTTTAGCCTTGTCCCTAAATTCTCAAAGAGACACTATGGACATTGGCAAGCCATGGTACTTGAAAATTTGTGAAATGAAGAGGGTTTCCATTTGATGGGCTTTGATAGTCTTTTTGACAGGTATAAAATGAGCTTGTTTAGTGAACCTGTCTACTATCGTCCATATTTCCGTATTCCCATGGATAGACTTAGGAAATCCAAAGATAAAATCCATGGATATGATCTCCCATGGTGAATTAGGGATTGGCAAGGGTTGAAGCAATCCAAGTTGCTTCCCTCTATCAAATTTTGTCTTTTGGCATACCACACATTTAGAAACATACTCTTGTACGTTCACTTTCATGGTAGGCCAATAGAAATATGTTTCAATTCCCTTTAAGGTAGACTGAATCCCTCTATGCCCCGCATAAGGTGGAGCATGAGATTCATACATTACTTTCTCACGTAGTGAGTTAGTAACACATAGTCTATTGCCATAGAGAAGATAACCATCTTGTAAAGTAAATGGTTCTTCTTTCTTCCCTAATGCAAGGGCTGAAATCACATCTCTAAAATCGGGTTCAATAGCATACTCGTCTATCTTCATCTATCATTGAAGATAGATCATTGTGAGTTGCTATGGAAACCGCATTCACTCTCGGTCGTCTTGAGAGTGCATCAGCTACTTGATTATGCTTGCCAGCAATGCGAGCAATACGAAAATGAAATTGCGAAAGGAGATTTTCGCACCTCATTTGTTTGTCGGAGAGCTTGGTCTGCGTCATGAAGTACTTAAGACTTTGGTAATCCATTCGCAGAATGAAAGGAGTCCCCAATAAATAGTGCTTCCATGAGTCTAAGGCATGTAGAACCGCGAGGAGTTCCTTTTCATATATGCCTAAAGATTGCTCAACAGGGTCGAGCCTTCGACTTTCATAGCCTATGGCGTGCCCTTCTTGGAGCAAAACAGCTCCAAGGCAATCACCACAGCCATCACATTCGACCTTAAATGGTTTTGAGAGATCCGGTAGTGTAAGCACAGATTGAGAGATAAGCTTTTCTTTAAGCTTTTTGAAAGCATTGTTCTCCTTAGCAGACCATGTATACCTAAAGTTTTTCTTTGTTAGGTCATGTAATGGTCCTGCAATTTGTGAGAACTTTTCTATGAAGTGTCTATAGTATGCACACATACCTATAAAGCTTCTCAGTTCATGAAGATTCCTTGGTTTAGGCCATCCTTTTATTACCTCTAACTTTGATGGATCCATTTAGATTCCATTGAGAAATAATGTGACCTAAATAGTGAATCTCTTGCAAGAAAAATTCACTTTTCTTTCGATTAACATATTTCTTGTGTTCATCTAATGAATTAGAGTAGATGATAATATCATCAAAGAACACTCCATTGAAGGTTCGATGAGGCCTGAACAGCTTCTCCATCAAGAGGTTGAATGTGGCTGGTGCATTGGTCAAGCCAAAAGGCATGACAATGTATTCGTCAAATGTGGTGCAAAATGCGGTCTTTACAATGTCTTGATCAACTATCCTGATTTGATGATAGCCACTTTTTAGGTCAATCCTACTGAAGTAGGTCGATCCTTGTAGCTTATCAAATAGGTCTTCTACCCGTGGAACGGGAAACCTATTCTTGATAGTGATCCTATTTAGTGCTCTATAGTGGACACACATACGATATGTGCCGTCTTTCTTTTGCGCTAATAGCACAGGTGAGCAAAATGGAGATGAGCTAGGCCTAACCATGCCCTTCTCAACTAACTCATGCACTTGCCGCATAATCTCCTCTTGTTGAGCTTGAGAAACTCTATAAGGAGGTTTGTTAGGAGGTGAACTTTCTGGAAGGAGTTCAAATGCATGGTCATCATTACCTCGGTTAGGAGGTAGCTCACAAGGGATGTCGTCAATAAAAACATCTTGAAACCCCTTGAGAAAATTGGATAACTCTAATTCCTTTTGGTTTGCTGTTATTTTCTTTTGCTAAAGCATTAGGTTCATTTTTAGAATCTTTAATAAAAATCATGTACATGGAAATAGAGCTCTTTATTGACTTGTTGAAAGCTGGTGTATGTACAATGGGGATAGTGTTGCCCATTTCCTTAGCATCTATATACATGTCTTTTTCCCTGAACTTAAAGGAGATTCTTCTTTCAGGAAATTTAACATTGGCAGCCAGGCGGTCAAACCATGGTGCCCCTAGGATTACATCCTCATGCTTGAGAGGAGAGATAAAGAAGTCCTCTTTGTCCACATAGCTTTGGACATGAAGCCTCAATTTCCCGATTAGGGAGTGACTGAAGCTTCTTGCCCCTTGAAAGCACTGTCTGCGGGCAGGACATCTCCCATCTCGTAGGCTTGTATTCCTAGCTTGGTGGCCAACTCTATAGATATAAAATTGTGAGTAGAGCCAGGGTCAAATAGAATAAAAGCATCATGTTCTCTTACCTTTCCGCAAGCATGGCATAGAGGAGATCCTTTGTGATGAGTTTGGTGAGTCTCCTCCTCTTGGATTTCAACCAAGGTAGCTCTAGGAGGATCTTGGTGTTTGTTCTTTTGGGGACAAGCGCGGTACGCATGCCCTTGTTCGCCGCACTTGAAACACCGGTTATCCTTATGATAACGCTCAAGCTCTTCAGGAGAGAGTTTGTTTTTACCTTTGTAAACTCCCTTATCTTTAGTTTTGTTGGAGTTGCCCTTAGGAGACTTTTGGACATTGTCCTTCCCCTTAGGCTCGTTGGAACCCTTGTTTTCCGTGGGCTTAATATTTCTTTTAGCCCCCGTTTGGAAATTGATTCGAGAGGCCACCATAGTATGGTGTATTACCGCCGATATGGTACGTGGCCTTTGGGAGTTGACATACTTTTGCTCTCCAAAATCCAACTTTTTGAAGACAATGGCTTTGATTTGTAGGTCCCAAAACTTGTCTACATATTTGTGGATGGATTCATAGGGAGAGAGCTTTAAGCTTCGCCATTCGGTGAGTACTTTGTCTTTGGCATCGGTGGCCAAAAAGTGCTTCATAATGGAAGCTCTTAAAGCTTTCCATGTTCTCGCGGAGCTTCACCGTTGGCTCGTAGGCTAGACCACCATTGCCTGGCGGACTTTTGAAAGTGTATAGCTACATGGCGTAGTTTAGAGGACTCTGTGAAGACCTCATCTCCAAACGCCGCATCAAATTGCTGGATAAAGGCCAAGACTTTGTCTGTAGCACCAAAGGTGCCATCATAGGTAAGGAAAGAGATGCTCTTCCCCCCCTCTTTGAACTTCTTCAGCTTGGATGACCTCTTCCATGCGGCATAGGATTTCCTATGGCCTCTTCTTTTTGATGGTTCAAAGGTTGCACCATCACTTTCTTCAGAAGGTGAAGAATTTGAAGAAGGTGGAGAAGAGGGTGACCTCTTTCTCGCCTTTTTCTTGTCTTGATCTTCGTCGTCTTCACCCATCACTTTCATAAGAGGAAGAGGATGAAGAAGATGGAGAAGAGGGTGTACTCTTTCTCGCCTTTTTCTTCTCTTGATTTTTATCATCCCTCTTTGAATTATGGTGTGGAGAAGGGTGCGATGGTCTTCTCCGCTTTGGTGGTGATGGAGAGCATTTAGCCCGCCGTCTTTGTGGAGCCATCTCCACCGAGGTGGCGGGAGACTCACTTCTTTCTCGTTCCTTCGGTGGAGGCTCTTGAGTTCTCCTTTGGGAAGGAGATGCACCATCAAGAAGTAAATTCTTGAGCCCTTCGTATGGTATCTCTTCTTCTTCCCGAATCGGAGAGAGACCTCTTTTGGAAGTCTCACAAGGAGGCTTCCTAGGTGTTCTCTCGTCATGGTGATGAGCTTGGAGAATCCCATGAGCACGGAGCTGTCGTTGCGCTTCACTTTGGAGAGATGGATTACCCATGGCTTGTTGAAGCCTAGAAACAAGATAGTTAACAAGCATCGGAGCATCATTAGTAGCTTGCTCATTAGCAAAATCAAAGTTATCAACATTAATTTCACTCTCTTTACTATTTTCAGCCATTCTAACAACTTTTAGGTGTACTTTGGCACTTCAAGCCCTAGTTGCTACTCCTCTTTACCCCTTTAGAAAAAGAACTCAAGCTACTATACCCGTGGCTCGAATACCATTAATTGCAAGGAATAGAAGAGAGGGTCTTTCAACACCAAAATAGCACCGGCTCCTGTCAAGCTTCTAATAGCTCAATAGTGGTTAAGCCGTAGGAATCCCCGTAGGACTCTACTATTAAGACCATAGCTCTCGACGGTGATGCCTCGTTAACTGCACGAAGGCAGGCGCACTACACGGCTGAAAAATCTTACTCACAAGCAATTAATAATACCAACCATTTATAGCTAGCTTGAGGACCTCCCTTCTTGAGCAAGAAAAGAGAAACCTTGTGCACTGACACCAATGTAGCATTTTATGGCCTAAAAACTTGTGTGCAACGGAAATTAACATGAACATAGTGGGCATTTCATTAGAATAGATTCCTAATGAGAATTACAAGAGTGCTTGGGTGGAGAGAGCAACAAAAAGCATAACACCTAGTTAGATAGCATGATCAATACTTTCAAAAGAGAGAGAAATTAAGCTATTGACAATAGTTGAGGACCGGATTTGCATGGAGCCGGTCCCCCCTCCAGGTCCCCCCTCCAAAAGGCTTTGTATTATGGTTTCTCCCATCAAGACAGACATTGTACAATACAATTGTTTGTGTTCCTTCAAGACTAGCTAGTGCAATGAAGATGAAAGCTTCATGCACTAAGTAAAACACTTATCAAACACAACATCAATTATCCCCGGTCTCAGACACAAGACCTCACACACCTTCAAAGATGGTGAGAGCTAGCAGGGTATGAGAGTAGATTGAGAGGAAGAAGGAGTAGTCTTACGAGAAAGATGTACATCTCCTCACATAATCACTCATATTAGCATAGCTTAGCTTAGTAGTTAGCTTGGTAGAGGATATGAGCATGCATTGGAGCTTGTCTCTTGGTTGGATTTGCATCCACATGCCAAGAGGGTGTCGATGTCGGCTTCTATCTCACAAGCTTGGAGTAGGTGATGAGCTCTCCATTAAAGCTTGTGAAGAGATAGTCTTTTTTTACGTCCCACATGAGATTGTGTGAGTGTGTGTGTGATAATGCCTTGCAAAAATCAGCCCCCTCTCTCTCTTGGGCGAGCCCTCTTGATATTTTCTCTTGCTGTACTCTCATTCGACCTCCCTAGGGCTATCCAATGACAATTAAGCAGCATATGTGATAGCCTTCTGACATGTGTCCCCCTTTCCCCTTTTGTGAGAGCTTTAGGTAATTTAATAATTCAACTAAACTCTCATTGTACCCCTTTGCCTCTTGGCATGCATGGTACAAAGAAAGCAAGAGGGACACTTGTCAAGTTCCTCCTCATGTTTCCCTCATGGTGTTCCTGAAGCCTATTGGTGGGCCACCAAAGGGGTCCAATAATAATCTAGGAGATTTAATTAATTGATTTAGCATTTATCTAGCCCTCTCTCTCAAAGGGGAAAGGGGGACACGTGTCTCAAGGCTACCCTTGCTGCTTGTAATGCCTCTTGCTTGTGATTGGCTAGTAGGCCTGGAGGGGTCTAATGAGCTTCAACCATGAGCTACAAGGGGGGGTCTACCCAAGCAAGCTAAGGGGTTGCTTAGGGGGTATAGTCACCCACACACACTCACAAACACTCTCATTGTGTGCTATGCAAAGTGAAAGAGCTCCCTCTCCTTCTCCAAGTAAGTAGAGGTTGAGAGCCTACACCAACACTCTTGGATATGGAGTGCAAGTCCAACCAAGAGCCATGCTTCAATGCTTAATCTGGCCATCTCCTTCTTCTTCATTACTATGCTATTATGTATGCTATCAACTAATTGAGAAAGTGAGAAACTAATTCTTTCTCCTACGAAATGTTTCTTCTTCCTCTTCCCTACCCTCATTCCCTGCTAGCTCTCTCCACCTTCCAAGGTGTTTGAGGGTCTTGAGACTGAGGCTTGGGATAGTTAAAGCTTTCTTCAAGTTTATGTTATGTTTGTGATGCATGAAGCTTTCCATCTTCATTGCATCACCTAGGTCACAAGGAACACAAAGATTGTATTGTAACAAGTCTCTCTTAATGGGAGAAATCATAATACAAATGCCTATTGGAGGGGGGACCGGCTCCACATAAATCCGGTCCTCAACTATTGTCATGTTCTCTAAATTCTCTCTCTTGCAAAAGTATTGTTCATGCCAAGTTAATTAATTGCTATGATTATGTTGCTATATTCAATTATGTTCACCCGCTATGCTCACAAAGTCATTTCTCAAAAGTACTGTCAGTAATTTCCGCTACTCTCAAACTAAATATGCCAATTCCATTATATTGGTATCAGAACATTTGGTTTCTCTTTTCTTGCTTAAGAAGAGAGGTCCTTAAGTAGCCTATAAATGGTTGATGTTGTTAATTATATTAGGGTATGTGGAACTAGGATCTATTATCGGTTTTGTTGAGCCCACTACGTGGGGGATGGTGCACACCTCGGGAGCTTTGGACTTAATAATGGAGTCTTTTTAGACTTGCCTACGACTTTACCATTATTGAGCCATAAGAAGTCCGAAAGGAGCTAGCCCTTGGCAACTCTGCTATGTTAGACCTACTCCTCTACTCTCTATAATTAACCACTTCGCGCCGTGGGTGTAGATACTTAAGAGCCGATTTTCAAAGGCTAAGAGGGGTGGCAGCTAAGGTTTTGAATTGCCAAAGCATACACTAAGTACATACATAAATTTTGTTAACATGGATGACAATAATCAAGAGAGTAGAATGAACATTGATAGCTTTGATTTTGCACATGAAGGTGCTAATGATGATGCTCCCATGTTTGTGAATTATCTCGTCACTAGGTTGCAATAAGCTATGGGCAATCCTGCTTTGCAAGCCGAAGTTACTCAACAACTTCGTGCTTATGGAATTTCCCTTCCTCTCCAAGAGGAGAGAGAGCTTAGGAGGCCTCTTGAAGAGACCCCAAAAGAAGACTCTCTCCCATTAGAGAGGAGGAATCCAAAGAGCAAGAAAGCAATGAAAGTTTAAGTTCCTCTGAAGATGTGGCTCCACGAAGACGGCGGTCTAGACGATCGCCCACTCCTCCCAAGAGGAAAAGATCAACACATAGTCCTTCTCCTCATCACTCTGAAAGGCAAGAGAGGAAACAAAGGAAGAAAAGGGCTAGGAAGAGGTCACCCTCTTCTCCTTCTTCTTCACCTTCCTCCTCTTCCGACGAAAGTTATGGCTATTCTCCTAGAGAATACAAGAGGGGAGGACATCGCAAATCATTTCCTACATGGCGAAGGTCACAAAAGCTATAGAAGTTCAAGGAGGGAGGAAAGAGTTTCTCTTTTCTCACTTATGATGGCACCTTCGGTGCTACCGACAAAGTGTTGGCCTTCATCCAACAATTTGATGCGGCCTTTGGAGATGAGGGCTTCACAGAGTACTCCAAGCTACGCCATGTAGCTATGCACTTCCAAAAATCAGCTTGTCAATGGTGGGTTAGCCTTCGTGGAAATGGTGAAGCTCCAAAGACATGGAAAACTCTACGAGTTTCCATCATGAAGCAATTCCTTGCAAGCGATGCAAAGGACAAAGTGATTACCAAATGTCGCAGCTTGAAGCTCCTCTCCCATGAGTCTATCAACAAATATGTAGACAAGTTTTGGGATTTACATCTCAAGGCTACTGTCTTTCAAAAGATAGACTTTGCCGAGCAAAGGAAGCAATTCTGTGCGGGAATACCTGAAGAGATGGCCGAATACATCAACTCTCAACGGCCTGGTACTATTAGCGAAGTAATCCATCACACCATGGTTGCTTCACGCATCAATTTCCATCAAGCGGCTAGATGTAATGTCAAGCCCATGGAAAACAAAGACAAAAATGATGCAAAGGGAAAAACCAATGTTCAAAATACTTCCCAAGTCAATTCCAACAACAAAAACAATCGGTCCAAGGAGAAGAGAGTTTACAAAGATAAAAACAAACTCTCTCCTGAAGAGCTTGAAGCTTTTCACAAGGACCATAAGTGTTTCAAGTGTGGGGAGCAAGGACATGGCTATCGTTCTTGCCCCAAGAAGAATACTCGCAATGAGACTCCTAGGGATTCCACCATCGAAGCTCCAAAAGAGGATGCTTATTGCAAAGGATCATCACTTTCCTATGCTTGGGGAAAGGTAAGAGAGCATGATGCCTTCATCTTGTTTGACCCTGGATCTACTCTCATATTCATATCAACGAGGTTGGCCATCAAGTTGGGCATTCAAGCTTTTGAGATGGGAGATATAGTAGTGGCTGATGCAGCTTTCAAGGGACAACAAGCCTTTGTTACTCCCTTGATTGGAAAGTTGAGGCTTCATGTCCAAATCTATGTCGACAAAGAAGACTTCTTCATCTCTCCTCTCCAACATGAGGATGTTATCCTAGGGGCACCATGGTTTGATCGCATGGCTGCCAACATGAAGTTCCCTGAAAGGAGAATCTACTTCACCTACAGGGGAAAGAACATGTATATAGATGCTAGTGAGCGTGGTCACACTATTCCACTTGTAAATCCTCTTGCTTTTGATAAGTCAATGAAGAGCTCAGTTTCTGCGTACAAAATTTTTGTCAAAGAGTCTCTAAAAGATATTAATGTTTCATCAGATGTAAATAGTAGGAATCAAGAAGAGTTAGACTTGTCTAATTTTCTAAAAGGATTCCAAGATGTGTTCATCGATGATATCCCTATGGACTTACCTCCAAAACGAGGGGATGATGACCATCGCATTGAGCTCCTTCCTGGAAGCTCACCACCTAACAAGCCTCCTTATGGAGTCTCACAAGCTCAACAAGAGGAGATCATGAGGCAAGTACAAGAGCTGGTAGACAAAGGGATGGTGAGGCCTAGTTCCTCTCCCTTTTGTTCTCCAGTCCTTCTAGTACAAAAGAAAGATGGTACATACCGTATGTGTGTGGACTATCGAGCACTAAACCATATCACTATCAAAAACAGATTTCTCGTACCTCGAGTAGAAGATCTGTTTGATAAGCTACAAGGATCTACCTACTTCAGTAGGATTGACCTTAAGAGTGGCTATCATCAAATAAGGATAGTGGATGAAGATATCTTAAAGACCGCGTTTCGCACAACGTTTGGTCTTTATGAATATCTAGTCATGCCTTTTGGCTTGACCAATGCACCAGCTACGTTCAATCGTTTGATGGAGAAAAATTTTAGACCATACCGCAAATTCGCTGGAGTGTTCTTTGATGATATCATCATCTACTCCAAGTCTTTGGAGGAACATAAGCAACATCTCCAAGTGATTTTTCAAGCATTGAGGGAGAATAAGCTTTTTCTCAACCAAAAGAAAAGTAAATTCTTCCTTCAAGAGATTCAATACCTAGGTCATATTACCTCTAAAGATGGTATCCAAATGGATTGTTTGCGGGTCGCCACGATGGACGTCCATAGCATAGCTCTCAAGAATCAACATATTTATCAATACAAGGGAAGCGACTCGGATGAGGCATAGGAACTCACTAGGGTGTCAATACTAATGAAGTGAACTCGAAGAGATGCAACTTACTAACTCTACAAGCAAATCAAACGCGTTACCGCCAAGTAATCTGCCTATGTCCTCCTACATCGTTCTTCAGTCATCACGCCCGTTTACGATGCAAATTATATCGGAATTGCACGAAACTTGAGCTACAGGGGATTATCAGGAACATGTCCTATCTTTGTCTCACAGCATTCTGGAGAGGTACAACGATCGCGATCGTTCGTCCCAAAGTCAGCAAAAACAGCGAACAGATGATCCTAATGGGTCATTTTAGGGTCCCTAAAGCCTCTCCTAGGGTCAAAACAACATAAAACACGCATATAGACACTCAAAACAGCGATTTAAGGCCTCACACTCGTAGTCGAAAACCTTCACCGAATCTTGAATGATTACACTTGAATGAAAGAGCAAGAGGAGAGGAACACAATGCAATACTCAAATCTGAATTTGGATTACCATAGCCACAATGGCGAAGATTACAAGCTTGAACAAGAAGGAGCTCTCAACCGTACGTTGTCTTCTCAGTTCTCCATTTAAAAGATTATCCTCCAACTTACAAAAAATGACCTTTATAGATTAGGTCTTTACAAAATGGCTTGTCCGGCCATAAGCCCCTAATCCTAAAACTAGCTCTCTAATATACAATTGCTCCTATAAGAATAATCATACATCCTTGACAATTTCCCGGCTTAGAGATGCTTCTTTACAAAAGAATTTTACAATGGTTTCTCAGAAAATTATGGTCGTTCTAGCTACGGGCGCTTGTTGCTTCGTCCACCAAACACTCCCCCCTTCCTTATCCTTGCACGTCCTCGTGCATGTTCTGTGCTTTGGCCGTTGATGTGGCTCTAATGAAGCGAGTGTCGCTGAAAAGCTTCTGGTTTGCAGGACGACTTCGAGGGCTTCTTGATGCTGTCTGAATGGATTTTCAGATAAGGTGTGTTGCTATGCCACGTACCGTGTCTTGAGGTCCTTCACCATGGGATAGAAAATCCTTGAATCCATTTCGAAGAATCCTGTGACGAAGGCCTCTTCAAATGTCTGCAAGCAGTGTGATGGCAGGTACATTAGCCTGAAGTACATGGCCATCAAGATGTGCCGTGGCGATGAATCCTGTAGATTCTAGCAGATGCCTCTGTGTCCTTCCAAGAACAGATTCCACGGATGATCGTCCCCTTCAGTGTCTTTAAACACCTGGATGTAGGTGACGATCATCCGGGCTATCTTTACTAACATTTGGCACGCCAAATCAGGCACATCTCGCAGGAAGGTGACTGTTTAGTTTAGTGTGTTGACCATGTAAGCCATCGTAGGGGGTTTCTGCGCTGTCAGAACCGGGTAATTTAGCTTGTGCAGCCTCGACCCCTTCCATGTGGTGAAATATTTCCAAGTGCGTCTTCGAGGGACAGGGCAGAATGTAGGATCTATTTGTATATGTTGAGGAGCGTTGTGGTAATTTGCTGAATCCTGTGGCCTTTTGTCCAACCACTTCTGCCTCCACTTGGGGTGGTCATCGACAAGCATCTGAGCTTCTTGCACTGTGAGTGCAATGCCTTCGTAACCCCCTTCTTCGTTTCGTGGCAAGGCAGGCCACATATTTTCGTTCCACAAATTTGCTTCATGGCATAGCAAAGGAAACGGGAGGTATTCGTGGCCAAATCCTTCCACCTGCTCTTCTGGTTGTAAGTATGACAGGGCTGCTAACTCCAGTATCTTCTTTTCAGAGAGAATATACTCCTTGGCTGGCCCCTCTGGAATGTCCTGAATGCTTTCACTGAGTTCATCTCTTATGTCCAGATCGGGCCTTTTGCCCTTGGTGTGATGTTCCAAGAAAATCTGGCGCTTAAGTTGTCCAGGCAGCAGTTGTGGTTGAGTATGGGCCTTGTCTGCTTTGATCTGCTGTTGAAAAAGCAGATCTTCTTTTTCCTTTAGCAGCATGTCACCGATCTATTTCTGAATCTGTAGTTCAACGCTTGCTTGAGCTAGTTGCTGCTCCATTTCTTTTAACTTTAGCTCATTTTCCGCCATGTGGGCCACCATCCCTGATACGAGTAGTTGTCTTTGAATCTTTTCTTGCTCTAGCTCTGCTTTTAGCGCTGCTATAGTGTTCACTGATGTGGCATTGTCAGATGTGGAGACCAATTCCCCAGCAGGTTCCTGATTCGCCCATTAAAGTCGTCAGAGTGCCCTTGATCGTGTTGTAGGAGCTGCTAAGCCTTTGGAATCTTGCACTCTCGTAGGCGAGCTGCTTTGTTGCTTTCTGGACTCTTGCCGTCAACTCTTGGCACTCTTTCTCTTTGGCGGTCAAGTCTGTCCTGACGTCCACAAAATCTTTGATCAAAGACTGAGCCTGTTGTCGCTCAAGGTCCCTTTCCTCCGTTATGCGTTCTAATTGCGTCCTCAGGCTCTCTAACTCTTCTTGCCCTCATGCTTGCTTTCGTTGGGCTTCAAGTACCTGTCTTTTCTTCTCACTCAGTACCACATTTTGACACTGGAATTGCCGTTCTAAATCCCGTAGAGTTTGCCTGTAATCAAATCCAGCCACTGCTTGGCAGGCTTCTTGGTATCCAATGGATTCTGTAGGTGGTATAATTTCCTTTTGCGAGGTTGAAGGGGGAGGAGTTGGCTGTTTTTTGTTCGATGGAGAAGGGGGAGGAGGAGGAGATTTTGGTGAATGAGGAGGCGATTTTCTAGGCAAGGAAGGAGATGATTTGGGCGAGGGAGGAGGTGGACTTGATTCTTCTCGCACACGTCTCTTCTTGGAAGTCCCCTCTCCTTGTTGCGAAGCAGATGCTTTTGCTTTTCTTTTCTTTAAAATCCTGATTATTCTTTGGCGGGTAAGGTCCGCCGCCCATCGCGCTTCCAGCTTCCTATCTCTCTGGATCTTCTTAAGCTGTTCCACCTGATTTTTCTCATCAGCCGCATCTTTCTCCTTCGTTCTTTCAGTGGACTGCGAAGAAATGTCCACCTCCGCAGCCTTTTGTTTTGCTTCTAACCTTTGCTTCTCAGCCCGTAGACGGGTTGCATTTTCTATCCTTTCTTACCTTTCCCTTTCGAGTCTTATTTTTTGTGCCTATTGTGTTTCAACCGCTCGAGCCTATCTGTCAGCCTGCAATTTGGTTCGTCTTTCTTCGACTCTTTCCTGAGCTTCTGCATATGCTTTTTGCAGGTCCGACTGCGGTACTGCACTTCTCTCTCCTCTTTTTATCTTGAGCGGCTTTGTTGAATCTTCCTCCTCACTTTCCTCAAACTCTGAAGGCACTTTGTCTTTAGATTCTTGAGACTTTCCTTCGTCATCAGTCTCCGTATTCTCTTCATCACTCGAACTTTTATTGGTGGCCTTTGCTGAGCACGATGATTTCACGCCAGGGGTCATCCGTACGGAATGTGCAACCAGCTTAGCTTTCTGGATCAAGGCCGTTTGTGAGCTGGCAACTGGCAAATCTTCGATCATTCCCAAAGCTTGGTATGCTATTCTGGTTAGCATCGGCCCTGCACTCATGTAGGTTTTGTTTTTTGCCGAGCTTTTCAAATTTGCTTCAATCATATTATCTAGAATATAAGAACCGTAGTCGCAGCAAATGGATCTATTTTCTGTTGTCGCTAGAGCAATGACTACCGCAATGTGCAGGATTGGCTCTGTATAGCGAGGAGGCTTTTGAACTCTGAAATGCTGAGATATCAATCTCATCGGCAATTCCAGCTCTCCGTAGATCATGTCACTGTATTTGTATTTGTTTTCCTTCACTTTGACGAATGTCTTCTCATTGTCCAGTGACTTTGTCTTTGCTAGCAAACCGTGTTGCCCTGGGAGGAAATGCAAGGCTTCATTGATGATTTCCTTCGTGATCTTTACTTTCACCTTCAACCCGTCCTTGTCTGTGAGCATTGCCTGCCCATCATATTGTATCGAGCTCATGAGCTTGTGTGTCCTCATGTAATCTGTCCCCCATGGCTGCAATCTGAAAAATTGTTCCAAGTGTACAGCTCGCACTGCCTCTATTACCTCCGGCCTTTGGTGGAGATTCCATATCTCTCGTGGCATGATAGTTGTCTTCACCAAGTCACCATCCGCATCCTTAAACTTTGAGATGAATATGTGGGCAGGGATTTGAGCCAGTATCTCATCCGAGATGTGAGCCTTTTCATTTGTGGCGAGCTCCTCCACTTCATATGGTTCTGTTGTCCACTGCCTTTCTTTCTTTTGGCGAGGCATTCTGTGTCAGGAGAATCACAAGCTGTCAGGATTTTCCTTTCGCAATCAATTGCATTGAGACTTTTAGTAAAAAATAGTTCAAAAGTTAAAACTGAACATAACTTGAACAAATTTCATCCATTCTTATCCATATTTCACCAGTGGGACTAGGAAGACTAGAGCTATGAATTATAAAAATCTGAGCCAGTTCTGGGTCTGAGGTACACCGATCGCGATCGTAGTACAGAGGCCAAATTTGGATTTGATCATATGAGTGGGTTGCTGATAGTTGGAGGGTCATTTTGGGCCACTCTGTGTGTCATTTGAACCACTTTTGAGTTTACAGGTCCCATTTCTGGGTTACAAGGGAGTTTTGGACTAGACTCTGACTTTTCATGAGTTTTTGATGTCCAAATAGCTTGAAACTTGGTTGGTGACTCGAACAAGATGTATACAGGGGATCTGATGGTTTTTTGTCAAAATCTGAAGCTGAGGTACACCGATCGCGATCGTAGTATAGAGGCCAAATTTGGTGGAAATTAGATGGTCATGAACTCCTATTCCTACCTAGCACACTGATGATTTATTTCCAAGTTTGGACTTAAAATGAACAAATTAGAGAAAGTTTTCACTGTTTTTCACTGTTTGACCATATTTTACTAAGTCTAACCATATTTGGTTTTCCTGATGAATTTAGGTTGGATCCTGGAGTTAATTGAAGTTAGTTTTAGAGCTCCCACTGCTTCCATGATGTTTTGCTACCATCAACCTATTCCATTGTCTGATTTTGACCTTATCAGGCACTTTATACTCCGTCTTAGGAGGTTTTCTAGATTTGTGCATTTTTTAGGCATTCCTTGGATCTCTATGTGATATTTGAGCAGCCCTAAGTAACCTTATGGTCTTTGGCATTGGCTCACGGATCCAATTCTATCTTTATGTGATCATTCGAGACTAGAACGACTATATCTGCACTTGTAGGAGATTCTGAGATCCATTCGAGGGTTTCTACAACTGTTCTGACTCTTAGTCGGCCAAGTGTACCTTTCAAACCATCCATCAATATTTTTAACAGGATTTTGGCAATTGTAGGTCAAATTTTTCCCTTTTGGTTGTGTTTGACAAATTGGGTCCATTCCCTGAGAAAAATTTATGCATTTTCCTTGAAAATTCAAGAGAGTGTACTTTTAACTGAGTTCCAAACATGGGCCAAGTCAAAAGTTGCAAAATCTGCATCTAGAGGCACCGATCGTGATCGTACCATGGAGGCCAAATTTGGTTTTGACACCAGCAGGTTGTAGGCGAGGCTGAGGGGAGTGTTTTACATTTTCTGTCCCAGTTTTTGTCAGTGAGGTACACCAATCGCGATCGATGTACCACCACCAAATTTGGTTTTGACCACATGGCTTTGTTCCTGACCTTATGGGGAGCACATTGATGTGTTATGTGGCTGAAAAAAGTTTTGTATGGATGCCTCTAAGGGCCCTCGACCTCTTTGACCCGATCCGACTTTGATTTGATCCCTTCGCCCGTTTGTGCAATGATTCACGCTTGCATGCATAATAGACTTGATCTTTACTTGATAGGGAACATATCTTTGAAATCTGGTGTGAAATGATGGCTCCGACCGTCTGTACGGGGTAGAAATGTGGCAGCTCGCTCTAGGTCAAAAAAGCTCTCCTTCTCTCTCAAAAGGTGAAAATGAACAATGAGCTAGAATTTGGCCTACCTGACCTATATCTTCCCGAGATTTTCGCGAAACTGGGTTGATTTTTCTCACCTTTGATCTCGATATAATCTACATACCACTTGTGGGTCGAACCGTTTGTCATTCCGGTGTCGTATGACCATTTGATGCAATTTTGGCGAAATGTAGTCATGATCATTGAGGTCGAAATTTGACATCTTCAGATTAGCTTCATATCTTCCATGCTTGATAACCATATCATGATAATTCGGTGTTTGCTTCCAGAACTTGATTCCGACACTTGTGAGCGAGATTTTTTAATTTTTGATGTTTTATTAACGAAAATCAAACACAATAAAATGAAAATACTGGCGAAAATTAGCCAAAATTATTATACTCACCCCTAAGCATATATTTTCTCTAGAAGCATCCCAATGCTCCGGATTTGTCATTACAGCTCATTATTATGCTAGTCGGATGATACAAAAATACGCAAAAAATGCCAGGTTTTGATCGAATATGTTCAAAACTGAACTCTAAATAATGAAAAAACACACGCATTATGTACATATATACACATTGGACCCCTTAATGGCCCTGACTGTTGCTAGATTGATCAATCCCCCCTTCTTTTCTGAGTCGTCCCGGACGAAGGGTTGGTGCATGTGCATGGGTTTTGAACTCTATGTCTATGCATGGCCGTGTAATGTGTCCCTATTCTGATGTTTGAGACAATGTGGTGGGTAACAATATGTTGTGCAAGATGTGGGAACTTAACGTAGTTTTCAGTGGCTTTTGATGGCGAGGGTAGTTGTTTATGAAACATGAGAGCTTAGAGTTGAATTGCTCTTTCCTTGATTGTGGGTGTTGTGTTGGAAACTATTTTTGGAACCAATTTATATGTAGTTTGTTGCATCTTTACAGATTCTGCTTTAGTTTCCACAGGTTTCCATTGCCATTTGGGTTTCCTTTCGAGCTCTGTCGTTGAAACTTTAGTGTTGTCGTTTTTTGGTTGCCATTTCCACTTTGGAGTAACTTCTGAAGGTTTTGGAGAGGATGCTGCTTCCATCTGGAGTTTGTCCTTAGGTAGCCATATCTTGCTCGGTTTGTTGGTCAGCAATGTTTTCTTTATCCAGACCTTCCGAATAACCTTTGGTGGTGTTTTTTGTTGATTAGCCGGTTGCTTATTGGCGATGGGGATACTTGGCCACGAGTGATCTGTTTTGGCGAATGGAGTCATGTACACGTTAGAGTCGTGTGTGTACCTTAACGCATGTTCTGACCATTCAGTGACTGCATTGTACGTTCTCATCCATGGAACTCCCAAGCACATTGATTCTCTGATTTCGCCGTCTTTCATGACAAAAAATTGATGAGGACAACTATTTCCATCAAGATTGATTGGTAAGTTTACTATCCCCAATGTTGGCATTGTTGCACCGTTTGCTGCTTGTAGATCACGTGTGGATTGCACGATGGGTTCATCTGTAAGCATCCTGTAAGTGGAGAAGTTGACCGCATTGACTCTTGCTCCTGTGTCAATCAATGCTCGCTGATACCTGCCCTGAGGGAGTCTGACATTGATGCGAACATCGATTCCTTTCTCCCATTGCTCATCAGTTTGAATCATAGACAAAGGAATTTGAGCCGTGTCTACTGGTGGAGGAATTCTTTGTTGTTGTAAGGTGTTTTCTTTTTAAAATCCTGACTTTGGTCTCCTCCTGCGCTTGAGCTTTTGTTTCTTTTGCTTTGTTCTTGCGCTCCTTCGCAGCGTGTATGTTGTCAAGCATCTCTGTGGTTAGTGGTAAGTTGTATTTCTTTAGTCTGCAACCACTAATCCAGTTAGGCATTGCCTCTCCCTCTAGTGTCGCAATTTTGATGGCACCGCTAGATGATATGTCATGAATCACATAGGGTCCATTTCCTCGCTTTTTGAGTTTTCGAGAATGTTGTTTCAGGGTATACATTAAGAAGTAATCCCCAGTAGCAAATTCCTTGCTGATAACATGTTGATCAAAGAATGATTTCATGTTTCGTTTTTGCGTGTAGATTGATGCAACGGCTCTCAATCTAGTTTCATCCAGTTTTTCCAAGACATCTATCTCATTGGATAATTCATGACCTGTCCATTCTAATTGTTTAGCGACTCGAAGCGTCGGAATAAGGAATTCAAGTGGCAAGATCGCTTGAATTCCATATACCATGTTGAATGGAGTCGTCCCGATGGATGTTTTGTAAGCTACTCGATATGCCCATAAAGCTGAATGCAGCTTTTGATCCCAGTCAGCTCTCGATTCACCGACAATTTTGGTGAGAATTGTCACGAAAATTTTATTCGTACTTTCTGCTTGGCCGTTCGCTTGTGGGTGATAGGGGGCGGACTTCCTGTGAATTACCATGAATTCGTCCAATAGGAATTCGATCACTTCATTGATGAAGTGAGTGCCTCTATCGCTCACGAGCTCAATTGGTAAGCCATATCTGGTGAAAATGTTCTCATACAAAAAATGTGTTGTTGTTTTTGCATCATTTCTGGCTGTTGCTTTAGCTTCCACCCATTTTGTTAGATAATATGTTGCCACAATAATGTATTGAGCATGCGTTTTATATCCCGGAGGCGCTATCGGTCCTACAAAATCTATTCCCCATTTCTCAAACGCTCTTGCCCCCATCATTGGCCTTAAGGGCATATCATCTCGCGCTCTAGGAATTTTTGTTTTCTGGCAGTCGTCACATCGTTTCACAAACTCTTCCGCGTCCATGAATAGTGTAGGCCACCATATACCTACAATAAGAATTTCTTTGGCCGTTTTGTCAGCTGAGAAATGTCCACCAGCTTGTCCGCTGTGTGCTTGCTCTAAGATAGGAATGTATTCCTCTTCAGTCGTGCACATTCTCAATTGATTGTCTTTTCCCTTCTTGTAAAGAGTGTCCTCAATCAGTACATAGTTTTCTGCCTCTTTCATGATCGTTTTGATTTGTGATCTACTCATCCCCTTAGGCAGTATCCTGGTGGTGAGGTATTCAACAATGTAGTTACTCCATCGGCGTGCTACAGATAATCTGAATAGTGTCGCGTGCTCTATTGGCTTTTGAAGCGTGCATTTAACACAAGATTTGATATGCATATGAACACTATGTCTCATTTTCGGCCAATACACACCCATTCTCATCAATCTCTGATACATCTGTGCATGCCCATTGTGAATTCCCGTTGTTTGTACATGAGCTTGGTTTAGGTATAATTCCCGTTCACTCGATTCAACAAAAAGCCTAAGGATTTGATCCGATCCATGTTTGTATTGTTAGGAAATAAGACGTAGCTAAATAGATAATTGAGTAGATTACTTAATGGAGAGAGACAAATTTATATACACGAGATTATAGAGTAGAGAGAGAGAGAGAGAGAGAGAGAGAGAGTACACACGATATACGTGGTTCACCCAATGTGGGCTACGTCCATGGGAAAGCAGCCACTCAATGGCTTTAGTACTTCAAAACAAGAAGTAGTTTACAAAGGGATTATACCCTTAATGGAGCTCCGGCCTTGCTTCACTCTCACCACCTCACACTCACCTTGTTGCATCAACTTCACACTATCAAATGTGTGTAGAAATGGCCTCCTTTTATAGGCCAAAAGGGTTGCCCTCTCTTATGAGAGACAGCCATGTGTAGCCGCCCTTGTGCGAATAAGTCCAAATCGGACCCTCCAATCCTCCCATGTGTGGCCGCCCTTGAGAAGACAAGTCCGCTTTTGAATTCGGCCACCGGCCACCGGCCACCGGCCATTGACTTCTGACCACCGGCCATCGGCCATTGACTACCAACCACCGGCCAATCGACCGGTTGTTTTCCCACCACTTTCCGACCGCCGTCCGGCCATAATATTCCGGCGAAAAAAAAAAGTCTCGGGGGCCTCCGCCCCCGAGGCCTTTTTCATGTAGTCACTTTGAATATATAGGTTTTTGCTGAGTATTATCATCGTTGATGATGCTCCACGTATTTGAGTGCACGACTAGCCGATTGAAAGTGGACCGTGGTTGTGGCTCCCTCCTCTTCGTCCAATTGTAATGGTGCTAGCCCACACCCATTGTCATAATGATTTCAAGGTGTTCAAATGTTTCGCAACATGTTGAGTATAGAAGAACCCTCTCTGTGAACGTATATCGCACGTGTCAATGCAAGGAACTTTTCGATACACTGTGTGCGAGCCACAAATTTCTCCAAGCACACAACAATCCTAAACTAGTGAGCTCAAAGATGGTGATGGTGTGTCACTCACCTCTCTACGCTTGCTGTCGTGGAGGATTCCTCGCCGCGAAGAAGAGGGAGACGCCGCTACGCCGTGCTCAACCGCCTCACCGTCGTTGTGCCGCCGCAATGCTCGATCGCCCACTCTCTCTCTCTCTCTCTCTCTCTCACACACACACACACACACACACACATACATACATACATACACAAGGAGATGAAGAAGAAGAAGACGGAGATGGAGCAAGAGCACTCTTCAATTGCATAAATGAGAGAATGAGTGAATTTTAGGTTTAGTTGACGTTTATATGAGCTCGCCCCATTCACACTTGGACGCCCATGCTTAGCCAACTAATCCCTTGAATGTTCCAGCGCCTCTCATCGGCGATCACTCTTACCCATTTCCTATTGGACCGATAAGCCTGGTACCTGACTCTACCAAATAAATAATACAATGTCCGTCGTAGGTGATAGGAATGTGCGTGAGGGTTAACATACCCCCCTTCCTGATGTAGATTCCGTCCTCGGAAGCTATTGAGTTGAAGCTCGTTCGTCGAGGTGGAAGAGCTTTTGAGATGAATGTCCTTAGCCTCCTTCAATCACTGCAAAGTCAAAAAACATTTTCACAGTAATTGCATTCTCATAAGCAATTAAAAAGCATATGCAGTTGTAGGCAGACAATTTGATTGGTAACAGAATTTTAAACCATTTGTCAGTAATAAACATTAAATTGCAATATAATCAAACGCATAAATAGCTGTAAAGGTAAAAAATTAAACAAGTTTGGGGTCGCTAATTTAACGATCGAAAGGCACTAAAGATCGACTATTAATACCATGGGTAAGCTTCTCAATTTTCTCTGGTCAATTAAGTTGTTTAATCGCGAGAGCCAAGTATTTCATGTTCGAGGGCTGACTAGAAGCTATACCTAGAAGACCTTGTAGTTAAGCTATGATAAAATGAATTTTTCATGAAATCATCACCTGACTGATTACCTTTTCTTTGACCCCCCAAAGTCTTTTCACATTGTTTCAATTTTGATGTGTGTGCTTATTTTGTATGCATTCTCCATGGTATTAAGAGAAGATCGCTAACACCTAGCTTGGTCAAACTAGCTTAGTCGGATTGCTTGATTTTTTAAACCTAGACAAGTGATTATAACAAAAAATTATATTGAATTTAATGTTTGATACTAAGCAAATGCACTAAATATTATGCTACCAATCACAATTAAAGCAGACAAACATGGATACAAAAAAGATAAGGGGCAATGCTAATGGACAAGAAACACTTGTTTGCGTTGATAGTTGCACTTGATTTGAAGAGTGAGTCAAGATAAAGATTCCATAAAGATCCAAATACTAACCACAGTAACGCGTTCCTGTACACACGAGGAAACACAAAGAATACCTCTAGGAGGCACATCAGTGGGAAAAAATAACTTTGTTGATCACTAAACTCTAAAACAGAAACACTCCTATTGTACTAATCCTACCTACCCTCCATCACTCGAGTGATGAGGATCAAAGGTGTTTAATGACATAGGTCTTTGTTTCAGTGTACCGGATGTGAATGTGTAGGTCTGGGTCAATGTTTTGACTTTTATTGTGCATACTCGTTTGCTAATTTCTCTTGCTCTTTATTATTTTTGTTTTTTGTGAGTATAAGGCTTTATATATACATTCCCTAAGATTGGGAGATTGAGAGGTCAGGGAGGAAGGTTGAGAGGGGAGTGAGTGAATGATGACTGTCAGCGAACACTCCCCCCTTCCTTGGGTAGATCATACCGTTTGACATGTGCTCGTCACCCTTTGAAACTAATTGTTCCAGTTGGTACTAGGTGAGGATTTTTGCCAGTAGTTTTCTATTACCTTAGGTGCCTCGTCGAGTTGCAAGGGTGGTAAGGTACTCTCCAAGGATCGAACTTGAAGTGGTTCATCAGGTGATTCTTGAACATTGGGAGGTTTGGATTCCTTTGTAGCTTCATGGAGGTCCACTAGTGTAGGTGGAGGTTGTGGAGAAGCTTTTACCTCTATGGATGCATTACATGAGGAGCTAGAAGCTTCATGGGACTCCCCCCTTCATGAGCTAGGTCGGACAAATCGTTCTTCCTTCGGTACCCAAACTAGCTCTGAAGCAGGTGTATAGTATTCTGTAATTTTTTTATTTCCACAATCGTCAATTCGTTTTGGAGCTATAGGATTGGGCTCACATGGGTCAGGTGACAGGTAAGAACACAATCTACATTTTGGCACCCAGATTTCATCATTTCCTTGATAGAAGCTTTGGGCTTCCAATAGTTTTTTTAGGAATCCATCGCAACATTTTCTTACTTTTCTTGGAGCGAATGGTATGTTTCTTACAAGTCTTCTATTATTTAGCACTAGCTATGGTCGCTAAAGAAGCTTTAGGGACCCACTTGTATATTTTCTTCGTTCTTTTAGGACGAGTCTTGTCAGAAGCTATATGCATTGCTTCTAGCATATTTAAGGGTACGAGTGGTGGCATTTCATCCCCCTCAGGTATTACCCAGGTCGTCCCCCTATTTCTCCAAGTGTCTATGGTTGCTGCTAGGTGGACCCAATCTACATTGTCCGACTCAGTCATCCCAGGTAGTACATCCATATAAGGAGAATCTTCCCCAACATCAGTGTCAGCCTTACATGTGTAACAATACTGCAATGGGGCCGAGTGAGCTGTGGTTTCGATCTATGATCAATTATAAACCTGTTTCCTAGAGGATGTGCTCGACCCGTTACAAGATCCACTCGAATGACAGAATCTTGGAACTGCAAGTAGACATGGTTTTTAGACCAGTCATGCACCATTTTTGCTTCCCTCATGAAAGGACGTCCTAAGATCATCTCCGATGCCATAGTGTGGTTGGAGAAGTCTATAACAATGAAGGTAATCCTTATTTTATGTCCAAAGACCTTGATCTTGAGATCTTCTAGCATCCCAATAGGTTTAACAATAGACCCATTGGCCATCTCACTACTATGGTTATGGTCGCAAGGTGAGGACTTCCTATAGTTTCCCATCAATTTTTAGTCACAATGCTAACCCCAGTGCCACTATCAAGGATTCCCTTCACAATTAATCCCTTAGTAGTGATTGGTATGGTCGCATTGGATTCATCACCCTCAAAGTATTGTCCCAACTTGTTAACAGGTATTTCTATAACAAGGTTCTCATCTAGGTTGGTTTGTGGATCTAAGTGTTCCTCCTCTCTTGGCATCTTCCCAGCTCCATCCATCTGTACAAATTGTGGTATCCCAAACTTTAGTTCTCCATTGAGGAAGGCTCGAAGAGCTGAGACTAGCTCAGGGTCTTTATATAGTTTGTACATGATGGTGATTCTAACTTCTGAAGACATGAAATCCATCAATTTGGCAATGTTTAACGACACCTTTTGGACCTCAGTCCCTTGACGTGGGGAATATGGGATCTCCATTTCTTCGATAGGATCAAGTAGTCCCTCTGTAAACATTCTTTCATCAAGAAGTGAGTACGCCCACTTTCCCATGACTTTAAGTCACTTTCTTCTTGGATGACACTAGGTATGGCTAAGGGTCTATGGACTTTAAGTCACTTTCTTCTTGGATGACACTAGGTATGGCTAAGGGTCTATGGACTTGGTGAGCTTGTTGTTGCATAGGGAACACGGTGTCTATAATCTGGATCTGCCTAGGTGCTGGTTCTAGATCCCTTTGGGTATCTTCTACCAAAATCCTTTATTGCTTGACTCGCTTGATATCCTCTGTAGGGTTTGGATAAGTTCCTATCTTCTTCTTGGATCCCTGCCATTGTGGCTCATGAAGATCTTCCTTGTTGGTTTTTATCTTAGTGTTTGTTTTGGTCTTCGTGGTTTCACCTGAATCAGAATCTTCTTCAGTGTCATTCATATATACGGGGTCGTCACCAGTCCCTATGTTGGTCTTTGAACTGGGGTTTGACTTCGCTGCATTTTGCGATCTCTTCCTTCGAGTTTTCTTCTCCTTCTGAGATTGGGCAATTGATGCCGTGTCTCTTTCTTCAAGAATATAATTTTGTTTTTGGAGCATTGATCGTGTGAGTACGTTTACTGGTACCACATGTGTACTTTGTGATGGCTCCTCGGTAACTTCAATCAAGTTTAATGGCGTGATCTTCGATGCATTTGGATTATTTGGACATTGGGCAATCAAATGATCTATGCCACATTGATTACACATGAGTATCGACATTGTAGAGGTGCTCGCTTGATTGGTTTGCATCAGTGTGGCATTCTTTTGTAGCCTAATAGGACACTCGGCTACACGATGTGGACCTCCACACTCATAGCATTGAAGAGGTGGTCTCTTAGCAGTGTAATTGATATTTTCACCTCTTGCCGCAAGAGCAGCTGCTTGATATACAGGTTTGACTTGTCCCCAATAGTCCTCCATGTAGTATTGTGGACTTTCTTCAAGCACATCCATCCCATAGGCAATATCAGGATCTATATCTTCCTCACAGCCTTCCAAACAAGAAATAGATGACTCACAACCCACTTGATTCACAGAAGTGATCCTCGGATGTGGTGGTTGCGGTCCTAGCATTGGAGGTGGTAAGGGTGTTGTTTGAACAACATTTTGGGCCCTAGGCACCATGTGTTGTGTTGTTTGTTCAAGAGGTGCCGCCGGCATCAATGCAGGCACTCGAGGTGTGTCTGTCCATGCTAAGGTTGGTCTATTGGCCATCGCGCGCTTAAATACTATGCAATCCTTAGCTTGATGACCATACCTCCCACAAGCATTGTAGTTCCCATTGAATTTTACTCTAAAACTAGGGCATTCACTGGTACTATGCGGTCCATAGCATATTGAGCACCATTGTTGCTCCCGTCTTGGATACATATGATTGTTTTGTGGAGCACGATTATCTCTAAGACTCTCTTGAATAGCCTTGGTGAGTTCTGCTAAAGTCATCTCGGATATTTTTCGCTCCGTAGCAATAGGTTTTAGGGTCATTGGTTGATGCCCCGATGCTTGCGAGCTAATAGATTTAGGCTCAACAGACACTCTTTCTCCTTGAATCATTAAATTATCCTCCAATTGGATCGCATTGGTGGTGACTTCTTCCCAAGTGTTGATACCTCTAATGACTAGGCCATTGTAGATATCCTCATGTCGTAATCCCCTAATGAATCTATCAAGCAATTGATTATTATTGAAGCGCTCATTTGGATTACAACGAGAATTCAAATGCTTCAAGCAACTAATAAAGTGTCTCACCGACTCTCCTTCCTGTCGTTGGGCTTTTTGGAGCTGAGATGCTACACCCCAAAGTACTCCCTCTCGTATGTATTCTTTCAAAAACAGTCTCCTAAGAGTAGGGTAAAAAAAAATTTCTTCCACCCTTAGGGTTCTATACCAATCCCCAGCCTTTCCACTTAAGGTTATGCTTAAAGCATTACTCTTATGCAGGTCATTGTATTCTCCTAGAGAATCGCATATTTGTTCAAACACTTAGATATGCTTTCTCACATCCCCGTCTCCACTAAATTTTTGTGTGAGCTTGGCTATTTGTACTGCCTTACTTCTAGGCTCTCTATCAAGCATGTTACGCATATTCTCAGCAATAGATCAATCGATAGCTTGAGCAAATGTTGCCAAGTCACCTAAGTGAGCAGGCACCGTGGGTGAAGGCGCTCCAGAGACTACATGTGGAGTAGGTATTGGCATTGGGCTTGGCGCATAGGAAGCCCTTGGGTTCCACGTTGGGTACGATGTTGTGCCATGTGGTGGCCCAAAGTTCATATGTGTGGCCCTAGGCATAGCAGACGTTGGATGTGACATGCTAATGCTAGCTGGTATAGTCCCATGGAAATAAGAACTTGGGTGTTGTGGTTGTGGAGCATAGGTTGTTGAAACAATGGGAGGAGTAGAGACTACATGATTATGAGGACCCATGGGTATATACGATTGGTACACACTTGTAGGTATTGTTGCAGGCACTGAGCTACCATGTAGTGGTGCTTTACTAACAAATGAGGTCCATGGCGTGTTTCTCAGCATGCCCATCATTGGGGTAGGCATGGTAGCCGTGGTGTCATCAAGGGAAAGATGAGCTAGACTTGGAAAGGTAAAGCTATCACTTGTGGGCATTGCACTGAGACCCTTGGAGAAACAACATATAGAGGATCCATCGGACTTATCAAGGGAGTCTCCATTTGCGATAAGGTCGATTCTTTAGCCTTTTCTGTATCCAAGAATCTCATGAGACCCGTTGAAGGCATGTTGATCCCCTTGTTCTGTCTCTCTAACTCAATGACCCTATGGATGACCTCACAAACTCTTTGTTGTTGATCCTCCACACTAGTAGCACCCATTGTGGATTGTAGGACATGTAACCAACCCACGTGATAGGTGTGACATGTGTATAGGTCGGTCAGAGTTTTTGTTTGTAGTTCGTACTCCCAGTTCTCATTTAAGAACACTCCATCTAGGATTGAGGTGCTAGGGGTGTCCTTTGAGCTAGATGCAATGTTGCTTTCTAGGGGTTGGCCCTTAGCGGTTGCTAAGTCAGGAGCACTCGATTGCTCTCTTAGCAAGGATATTGACATAGGGTCTTGCTCTTTTAACTCTCTTCGTTGCTCCGCCTTGCGTAAGCTCTCAATTTCCATTTCCCTCGCTGCAAGGATATACCGCTCAACCTCTTGCACTTCGGCAAGGCTTCTACCATCGGGTAATATGACCTCGGAATAGCTTTGAAGAGTCAGGCGGTGCAATGAATGAAGTATTCACGTGCACATTCTCTAAGGGCATAGGGTCTACATTGGTCATGAATGGAGAATTTACTTCCCCACCCCCCTCATTTACATCATTAGCTCCATGTTCGGAGCGAGTGGCCATTAGGAGATTTCGAAGGTCTTTTGGAGGGCCTTTTGGAAGAGAGAGGAAAATAAGCTCCTCCAATGAGAGAAGATCTTACGTTACGTAGAAAAATAGATTGATATTAACAAAAATATAAAAGGTGTCCCTCTCCTCATTTAATAATCTAGTGGTCCTTGAAGACGATCACTCTCTTTCATTTAATGCGAGCACCTTTTTCAGAAGGTAGATGCGGTGCATTTGATACGGCTTACGTCATCACTAGAATTCAAAAAGTTACAAAACTATCAAGTGGTGGAAGATTTTGAAACTTTTGATACTGTCAATGCGTCCGGAACGGCCAAATATCCTAGAAATGAATGTCCAATTGCCTAGCTCCGACATCCAAAGAGGCAAAGAATGTCAAAAACCCCTAAAAGAACATTTTACTAACGGCGCGCGAAATTTTGGAATGCCTCATCGCGCGCCGTTAGTAAAAAGCCCCTTTTTTCCTCTTTTAGAGAGCTTTTTGAGAGGAAAATGTCAAAAAATCTCTAAAAAGGCCTCCATCTATCACATAGGTTTTTTCTTCATCATCTTAGCCTTAGAGATCATAATTTCGGGTCTATAAGAGTGAGCACGCACACCCATTGTTACAATTCTACAAAGTGCATTTTGATCACACACACACACAGAGACAAATATAACATACACACAAACACACAGAGACACAAATATAACATACACACACACAAACACACACACAGAGACACACACACTCACAAACACACAGACACACAAATATAACATACACACACACACACACACAAACACAAAGAGCCTCTCTCTCTCTCTCTCTCTCTCTCTCTCTCTCTCTCTCTCTCTCTCTCTCTCTCTCTCTCTCTCTCCTGTCTCTCTATACTATAGGCGCACGTAGAGAGGCACAACCGGTGTGCATGTCTCTATGCACACCTTTAGTACTGTGCATCCACCAGTGTATGTGTTTATGTGTGTATATGTGAGTGTTATAGAGAGAGGAAGTAAGACGGGGGAAAGAAAGAGAGAGAGAGAGTCTTTCTGTTACCTTATACTAACGGCGCAAGGAGGTGTTTTTTGAGGTCAAAACATGCTCCACGCGCACCGTTAGTAATGGGAGTCTTTCACTCTCTATCTCTTTAAATATGCTAAGCTATAGAAAGGGGAGAGAGAGAGAGAGAGAGAGAGAGAGAGAGAGAGAGAGAGAGAGAGAGAGAGCATGGTGCAAAAGTGCAGGCTTTCTTGAAAGATAATTGTCCAAAAATCACTAAAAGGAGCTTTGTACTAACGGCGCGCAGAGGGGCATTCTAGCATTTTAGAATGCCTCCTCGCGCGCCTTAAGTAAAAAGCTAATTTTTTGGGGTTTTTTGACATTTTTTGCCTCTTCGGATGTCGGAAGACAAGTAGACATTCGTTTTTAGGGTATTTTGGCGTTCCGAACGCATTGGTGGTGTCAAAAGCCTCAAAATTTATCACTATTTGACAGTTTGTGACTTTTCAAATTTCAGTGATGACATAAGCTGCCTTGAATGCGCCGCACCTGCCTCCTGAAAAAGACGCTCACATTAAATCAAAAAGTGACCGTTTTCAAGGACGATTGGGAATATAAATCTACTTTTTAAAGTGTCTGGTTGTCCTTTTGGACGTACTCACAAGGTGCAAGTGCATTTTAAAAAAAGTTACTAGAGAGAGAAATACAATTTCTTACAAGGCCCTCCAAATGACCTCCGAAATTTTCTAATGTCTACTAAATGTTTCCTTCAAGCGGCTAAGCACGCTCGGCCTGGACCGCGGGCCCATGGCATGCATGTCTTGTCTTGATCTATCGGGATTAGGCATTGGAAAACCCTCCATGACATCGTAGTCAGAGGAAGAGTCACTAGCCGCTATGTTCGGGTCTTGGTTTGTACTACCTTGGGTCCCCGCCGAGGGCCCAAAACCTAAGGTAGGTGGATAATGAGAACTCGCGTAAGTCGAAATTCTCTCTAGTTGCTACGTCTCTAGCACACAACCAGAGCGCAGATGCATGTGCCTTTGGCACCCTACAAGCGTCGGCGAATAACCTCAAAGGTTAACCGCTTACTTTTTTAAGCGTCCGTTTTCACTTGTTTTCTTATGTTTTTTAATATTTTTGAATGATCGGTTTATTTAATTAAAGTGTGTGATAGCTCAAAACGAGCGTATCACTCATAGGGTCGCGGTGTGCTTTACAACACAACGTTTGGTCACTTGAAGCTCCGTTGGTCCTCAGAAAAGCCGATTTTTAGCTACGTGTGAAGCTAAAATACGTAATTTTAAAGGATGATTGAGGCCTAAGTCTGAGCGTGAGCTTAGGCTTGGGTCTGGGAGATATTCCCTATCCCGGTCCTAACTTTAAAATAATTTTTAATTTTTTGTTAATAATAAAAGGATAAGGTTGCCGCGGCCTGCGCGAGAGCACACACACACTCTACCTACCTACTTCCAACTAATACACCTACTATTACACACTAACACATTCTATTAGCTCTAACAGATCTACTTCCTACTTACTGTACATTACATTACACAGAAGTAACAACCTTAATACTAATTCCTTATGACAGAGAAAAAACACAGTACCTTTGAAAACTCCATTAACAAAGAAATACACAGTAGCAACATGAAATCCTTCTTCTCAACACACACACCCTCCTTTCTTACCTTTCCTACAATTGAAATTGCACCACAAAAAAAGCACAGAGTGCCATTCAAGCTTAGTGTATGGCATTCCCCGACAGCGGCACCAAAAATGTGCGCGTATGTCGCACGTGTCAATGCAAGGAACTTGCCGATACACTATGTGCGAGTCACAAATGGCTCCAAGCACACAACAAGCCTAAACTAGGAAGCGCAAAGATGGCAATGGTGTGTCACTCACCGCTCTACGCTTGCTGTCGTGGAGGATTCCTCGCCGCAAAGAAGAGAGAGACGCCGCACTCAACCGCCTCGCCGCCATCGTGCCGCTGCAATTCTTGACCGCCCACACTCTCTCTCTCTCTCTCTCTCTCTCTCTCTCTCTCTCTCTCTCTCTCTCTCTCTCTCTCTCTCTCTCTCTCTCTCTCTCTCTCGCATACACACATACACAAGGAGATGAAGAAAAAGAAGATGGAGATGGAGCAAGAGCACTCTTCAATTGCAGAAATGAGAGAATGAGTAAATTTTAGGTTTAGTTGACTTTTATATGAGCTCGCCCCATTCACACTTGGGTGCCCACGCTTAGCCAACTAATCCCTTGAATGTTCCAGTTAGAGTGCGCCTCTCATCAACAATCACTCTTACCCTTTTCCTATTGGACCGACAAGCCCGGTACCTGACTCTACCAAATAAATAATACAATGTCTGTCGTAGGTGATAGGAATGTGCGTGAGGGTTAACACACCCTCTCTCCTCATCTAAAACATTTAGGCTGGGTTCACTTTGTGCGACTGAAGAGAAGCTCCTATCATATGCATGGATCAGTTTGACCCCCCCCCCCCCCCCCCCCCCCTCCCGCATGGACACGTCTCCCTCAACTTCACTCAGCAGGTGTGCCTTGCAATGATTAAGAAGAAAGCACGTTGTGCTTGAGCTTCATGTTTGGGACGTCGTCTCTTGAATGCATTGATTGCAGGATGAAACAAGGGTGTCTCTCTAGATGCAAACACATACCCTTGCATCTTGAAGGGAAGTTTAAACATAGTATTTGTATCTTAGATAGCCCACATTCAATCATTAGCATTGTGATAAATATTATGAAGAAACTAGCTTGCACGACCCGCCCTCGCTCTTACCAACGGTACAACGGTAAGGCATTGGGTGGCGGTAACGCCTCTATGGCCCTTCTCCATGCCAACACTATCCACATAAGCCCTACATTGAGAGAGAGAGAGAGAGAGAGAGAGAGAGAGAGAGAGAGAGAGAGAGATGAGCTCAATGCCTCTCTCTCTTGCCCATAGATGATAGTGTGTCACTTCTCCCTATATATCTATTTGATTTGTAATCCATTTCAAAAATACAAACTTCTTTTCCGATCTAATTTTGTCTCTTTCATGGATAATAGTTCTCTCTCTCTCTCTCTCTCTCTCTCTCTCTCTCTCTCTCTCTCTCTCTCTCTCTCTCTCTCTCTCTCTCTCTCTCTCTCTCTCTCTCTCTCTCTCTCTCTCCGGATAGATCTTTAAGGTTTCTTGGGATAGCGACCTACGACTTTAAAATTCTCTTCTTCTTCTTCTTGTCTCTCTGCCTCTCCCTCTCCCTCTCTCTGTCTCTTTGATTTGTAGCCCATTTTAACATACAAACTCTATCCCCGAAAGTGTTTCCAAGAGGGAGGGAGTGAAGAATAATTGGTCACAGTAGCATCTCTCAATGACTGTAGGCAGTGGATGCACAATGGTCATTTGCATCACGTACAACGACTACAACAACTTGATAATCAAATCATGCATTCATTGAACTCATTTTTTCCACAACTTAAATATCAAATATTATACCTACTCGAGAGATACCAAGCCTCAACTCAACTAAACTGCATATAATGGGGCTCCTCAAGCCCATGCACAATCAAAGGCCCGTGCTAGAGCTGATGTAATAGACGTGAGGCAAGTGAGGAATATGAAATCTCAATCTGCTTGTTGATAACATGGAAAAAATATGTACCTGATAGCTCTTTGGCCCTATTAATGCATCTCACAACTATCATACATCGAGGGATCAACATCCCACCTCAAAGAAATTTGACGTTTGCCTCTAACTCTCAAAATACAACACCCAACGTTGGCTCATCCAAGTCCATGCCGCTCACAAACCAGCCTACTACGGGTGTCCCAAAACAGCCCACATTGAGCGGAATATTTATTCAAAATAGCACCGGATGCGTACTACTCAAAAATCCTTGCTGCATGTGATAGCTGTGCAA
This sequence comes from Adiantum capillus-veneris, assembly GCF_014529385.1. Taxonomy (NCBI): domain Eukaryota; kingdom Viridiplantae; phylum Streptophyta; class Polypodiopsida; order Polypodiales; family Pteridaceae; genus Adiantum; species Adiantum capillus-veneris. The sequence continues at coordinate 53,839,911 of NC_140947.1, read as the reverse complement.
CATGCCGTACAATCTACAACCCATTGCAGGTGTTCGTTGTACATAATCGAGATGCCCTCTGTTTGCATCTACTGAAAATAGCCCAGAGCCTTGTGATAAGAAGCATTGTTATCAAACTAGATATGATAATCACCATGTTCATACCTATATCCCATGTTTATGTTTACGAAAGAGCATGTCTCTTTTAGTGATTGTTGATTAAGTACTTAGTAAATCCATTGACTACCTTCCAAGCTTGAGATATTTATATTTTGATATACAATCATAATTTTTAATATTTATAAACTATCTATGTTGGGGTCATCATCTTAGGTCTTAATACACCTCTATATACATCAAACTTGTCATTTCTCAAATTGTATACATTTGCAAGTATAAGAAGTTTAATACTCAAAATCCCATGCACTAAACTTCCTTAAACTGCACAAGATTTCAACCCCATAAAGGGTTTGATTGCTCAAATTGTATACCTTTGCAAGTATAATAAGCAAAAAAAACCCTCTTAATCAAAAAAGATCGTCGGCATTGATATTTTGCACCCGCAATCAGGATAAAGGACCCAACTTAAGGACAATGAATTTGTGTGTTGTCGTGTTGGAGACATTCTTCTTTGATTTCAGCTTGGGTAGACGCAAAGGTACACTGCATCATGTGCTTTCAAACAAGCTTGGCTCTGCTCATTTCGACAACATGTGTAGGTTTTCGAATGCAATACACATTTCTTGATGCAAAAAACTTACTTAGGACAGTCATGTCTCAGAAGAAGAACTGCATTGTTCCAGACTCGAACTCAAATCCTTGCAAATGAGAGTATCCCAGGTCAGATGGGCTAGTCCATCTTCTCAAACGCCGTTGTGTGATTTGTGGTTGGGGGGGGTTCCTTTTAAAGGGTAGTGTCCTTTTATTGGGACATTTACCGTAGTCAAAAGAAAAATCCACCCTTGCCAAGCCAATTCATGTAAAATTTCTAGTCTTTGTACATTGTACACCATTTTATAACCTTCATCTCTTCATTAAACAATGACAATTGAACTCAGTAAAGAACACATCATTGAAATATCCATCACATAAACGCGTGTGCAACAAAATCCCCATTTTGACGAGTTCAAAAAGACACCAAAAGAACAAACATTTGGATTAAATTGTTGTTAGGAAGTTGAGGTTTTCACAGCTTATAAGAAAATCTTAGCAAATTTGAAACTTTATGTGCTACATACTAGCACCAACACAATAAGAACATTGGAGTTCCATTCTAACTTTAGGAGAGACATGTGAGTATGTGTTTTGAGGAACAACCAAGAAAGACATATTGAGCACTATGTTTTCACTCTGCAAATTATAAAACCTGCACAAACAAAACAACAAATTTGACACGATGATAACCTTTGATTAAAGAAACACCCAATAAACTAAGTGTAGAAAAGACTTGAAGCTTAGTGTGTAACTATTTCATGTCCTTTACAAACAATTTCCATAACTCACCAAGCAATCCACAAAATTTTCACATTTTTGCAATGCTTGTACAAAAGACTTGAAGCCCAGTGTGTAGTTATTGTTTCATGTCCTGCATTGTAACCCTCTTTTAAGGGCGAACAAGAGAGAAGTAGAATCTCTCTACTTTACAAAAGCACTAGAAAGAGAGAGGGGGGGGAAGAAGAAGAATAATAAAATTTTAACATCGTAGGAAACCGTATCCCAAGAGAATTTAGAGAGAGAGAAAGAGAGGGGGGGTCAACATTAGATAGGTGGCAACCTTTTGTTGTCACGCAGAGTGTAGAATGAAAACCATCTCCCATCACTTGATTTGTCCTCTTGGATTGCACCACCAAAACGTGCATGGATTTATTCTTGAAGAGAAAAATACAAGCAAACTTTTCAACTATTCCTTGTCATTGTCAATGCCATCAATCACTATGATGCAATCAAGTTACTTCAAGACATCTAGCAACACCACAATGGCCTCAGCAACGTTATGGAAATTTTGAGGATTTCTTGGTGAGATGATAAGCTTCGACAAGAGTGCCCTTTGGAACTTCAAAGGTGTCGGCTTTGGGACTTGAGTTGCTCCACCATATGTAGCACAATGCAAGAAGCATGAGACAAAAGACACAAAACTTCTAGCTGAGTATGTAATAGAGCACCTTGCAAATTCGCATCTCTTGGACCCAAGAATTCTAGTGCTCACAATGTTGATGCCTTGATCCATCTAAGATGAGTGCGTGCTCTTCCATTCATTGAGATGGTCTTTGAAGCTTGAAATACTTGTACCTAGCTTTTGCCAATAAACTTTTCTTGAAACCTGCGAGAAACATCCAAAACTAGTGTCAAGTGAGTGCACGTGTCAAACGACAATAAAGGCTTGCAACACGAGAAGACAAGAGAGGCTAGAGCTCACATTGATTTCAATCTTCAACCTTGCATGACCAGCGAGTTTATGGGGTGATGACGATTATTGCCTAGGCCTCCTCTTCCTATCAATAAATATACCCCACTAGCGAGGGCCTACATTTACAAACGGTGTTGAATGGCAATGTGTTGCTCTAGTCGAAGAGGTTGATTTGTTGGATGCCATCAAAGATAGGCAGCATAAACTTGCAAAACTTGGAGTGTTGTAGTTGTTGCATGATTTTTGTAGCCTCCTCTAGGCACCAGGAAAACATAGCAAAATGGGGCTCAAAACAACACTACAGCCTGCCTCCAGGGACTTCTTGACTTCAGTGAACCAGGTGATGCCTTGAGGCTTAAGAGGATGGTGATGAACATCATCGTCCACATCCGTCTGTCTTGCTAACTGGGCTCCCATATCAACTCGCAAGAATAGGCAGCATTGCTAGCGAGAGAGGCAAGCTGCCTTGGCTTCGGGGTTGGGGGGGGGGGGGGAGAGTGAGAGAGAAAGAGAGAGAGAGAGAGAGAGAGAGAGAGAGAGAGAGAGAGAGAGAGAGAGAGAGAGAGAGAGAGAGAGAGAGAGAGAGAGAGAGAGAGAGAGTCTAGACCTTCACGCATTTCCTACAATTGGACTATATTCACCTCACAAAATAGGAGAGAACTGGGATTTTGGGATATGTATGTATGTATGTATGTATATATATATATATATAAATATATATATATATATATATATATATATATATATATATATATATATATATATATATATATATAGAGAGAGAGAGAGAGAGAGAGAGAGACCATCTCGTTTGACTCATACCAAGGCGATCGAACAAATGGTAGTGATGGGCCGATGGCAACGATGCACATTTTCCCCACCTCTCCACTTCTCTTGCCTATGTCATTCTCGCTCAGCCAACATCCTTGTGTCTCTATCATTGCCATTGGATCTCACACAAGGCAGTCGGCATCCTCCTCGCCCATTTTTTTTTCCTGCAGATGCCTCCTCAAATTTTTGACGATGCACGGGAGCCCAACCTAGTCTAGCCCGCAGCCTGGGTGTGCCTTAGTTGGTACAAACTTCAGCATGTCAAACAATAGGTTGATGTAGGATAAAGAGTGGGCGGAACGAGTTGCACATGATGTCTCGCCTGGTAGGGTTTATTGCACATGTGATGTCCCCCATATAATGGTGTCTTGCTTACCAACTGCCCTGCATCTAGAGGGGGAGCACTCCTGCCCAACTGCACTCTAACCCGAGGCACAACTCCAATTGTCCTGCATCTAGAGGGAGCACTCCTATCTTGCCCAGTTGCCATCATGGAGAGTTCATTTCCCCGCTCCTCCTACATTTCATATTATGTTAGCATATCTCTCCCCTTAGCTTCTCGCGAGCCCCTTGCCAAGGATTCCCACCTACCTTGCCTCAACAGGGTTGGTTTTCCCTCTTGCGTGAAGCTCCCCTGCTGCTCGCTCAATCACGAGGCCACATTCTGTGATTGCATATAAGTATCAATCCATGAGCCCCAAATATACCTACTCAATAGCACATGATGACAGGTGATCTGTAGGGCTACACATGTGGCTCATTCTCTCTCTCTCTCTCTCTCTCTCTCTCTCTCTCTCTCTCTCTCTCTCTCTCTCTCTCTCTCTCTCTCTCTCTCTCTCTCTCTCTCTCACCATAGCTTGCGACTATGTGACTATCTTGCCCACAACATGCAGATGCATATGCCCTCAGTACAGACCGGTCACCGCAACACCTCTCTAGACTTGCTCTTACACCCTCCCCTGTGTGCAACCTAATGCTCCCACTACCGCCTTCGGACCTACCTTAAAATCCGGCCATGCCCCTCTGATTGCAACAGGTTGCCTTGTTGAACAGCTGTAGACAAAGAGAGAGAGAGAGAGAGAGAGAGAGAGAGAGAGAGAGAGGAGAGTGAGGCAACATGATCCACCTCCAAAATCTCTTGAAGAGAAAGGCGGAGAAGCGTATCACTCTATCCTTGCACTAGTCCATCTCTCCTCTCCTCACTCCCGTGTGCTTTTATGGAGCTTCTGAGGCCACTTGCCCTGCATGCCTCTATCTGCCAACTACTACCATGGCCAATTTGCATATGCATGTCGCAACCAGGGGCTCTCACGCTAGTTGCAGGCTAATGGGGTTTGGTACCCCTCTAATGAAGGCCCCCAAAAAGTTTTATCCCACATACTTCCCTCCACTGAGTAATCTCCCCACTTCTAACAATTAAGGTTTGCATTAAATGTACATATGCTTACAAGAGAAAGCAAGTCTGCAATTTTCTATAGTTTGCCATTGCTATCATTTCATAACCGCTGACCTCCTACTCTTAGAAATGAGTACCAATGATCTAAATGAGTGCCCACTATCTTACTTCAACCAATCAACATTTTTCTGCCTATCAAAACATGCTTGAAAATATAACTCAATTTTTTTCCTATTCAGCAAAGAGAGAAAGCATCTCTATAGCCTTTGTTGCCCTTTGGGCAGTAGGCCAAAAAGAACCTTTCTAATAATATGTGAAAGCGAAACGTGTAGCTCACCAAAATATAAGGTGAATTATAAGGGAAAGATTTTGATTGGTTAGTCATGCACAAATAATCATAAAATAAGGAAAAAGGCTAGTATTTGAAGCTTAATACCACAAATCTCCTTGATGCACTGCGGGACCCATCTCTTAATATCTATTACTCAAGAGGTAAATGACTTTAGGTGATACAAACGTCAAGGATCAATCCGAGGAGTCTTGAACTTAGGACCCATTACTGCCAGGGAGAGGGGTGGGGGGGATAGCCAATCTACGACACTTTGGGTGATAGAAATGTTATTCCATTCTCCTCATCTTATTCACAAGCACACATTCCATTCTTTCACAAGCACACATACAAATGATTATATGTATATATATGTGAAGAGAGAGAGAGAGAGAGAGAGAGAGAGACAGAGGGTTGGCACATGCAAGGCTCAAGTTCATCCAGGCGAGGGAGTGAACGCCTTAATGCTGGACTGAGCACTTGCACACATGCAAGGAAGCCGAAGCCCATTCACTGTAATTCAATGATGTAAATTTCAAAAGCTACATAGCTGCAGGTGTGAGGGGTTTCCATTGCAACACCGATGATCCATTCATAAAGTCTCTTGCACCCACGAATGCCTATTATCGTCCTAAATAGGGTTTCACCATGGTCAAGGCAGCCACAAGGCGTTCAATGTGGAGCCAAAATAGGGAGAATTTTTCACTTTCAACTGCTCACCACCTATTGTTGGAGTTCCTTGATTGTTTTCTAGTCCTGCTCCTGTGGAAATTATGCATCAATTATATATTCTTTCAGTGAAAGAATTTCCTTCTTTTGTTCTTCTGACTTGAATGTAGACAGGTGATGTCACATTGTTTAACTGAAGATTGTGCTTCCATCATTGTCTGATAGCATCTACAATCATGTTCCGCCCTATTTGAAGAGTTCTACACAACCATTTGTGATGGTTTCTAGATCCAACTTATCAATTTTGTATGTAAGTAGTGGGACTTTATATGGTATTGGAAGTTTCTACGATGCATCACTAACAATGTTGCCCACTAGTTTATTCTTCTGGAGTGTCTAGAGCCTATTTACTGAAGTTTTGCTACTAGTGCATGTTATTGTTAAATTTTAGGCATCTTAAGTGAACTGCCCAATGTGATCCCATTATTTATTTTGGCTTTTAGGTATTTATTTTACTTATTTGTCAAAGTCTTGGGTAGGGCAATTTACTAGGCTTTCTATATAAGCAACCCCTTGCCTCCATTGTCTCCACATTCAATTATTCATTGCCAAGGTTGATTGGTTTAGGAGACTCTCTCTCTCTCTCTCTCTCTCTCTCTCTCTCTCTCTCTCTCTCTCTCTCTCTCTCTCTCTCTCTCTCTCTCTCTCTCTCTCTCTCTCTCTCTCTCTCTCTCTCTCTCTCCTTGGTCTCTATGCTTTTGCATTGTCAACTTTGACATGGTATCAGAGCAGGCAGCTTGAAGGTCTTTGCATATAGGAGTAGCCCAAAGACGAGAAGACCAGCAAAAGACCCTCCTTCCCTGCTTGCATTTTAAAATGTTGCTGAGAAGCGGCGTTGGATTCCTTCCCTAAGCTCTTGCGGGCATTACTGCCCCTACCTGCACCGGTCTCCCCACACTGGATCATGCGAGCGTTTCAAAATGCTGTTTACAGCGACTTCCCCTAGCAACGCCTAGCCCTCGTGTCATGCGTGCATTTTGAAATGCACCAGGAGACGCCTCTGTTGCCTTCCCTCCCCACAACGTTTTAGAACTCTGTGCCCTACAGTGCTCCCACTTTTGTTGCCCAGCATTTTGAGACGCCTTGCTCTCGCAGCCATCGATTGTGATTGCCCACTAAGCAATGGCCGTGGCCGTCTTGAGAAGTGTCCCTTTGAGGAGAAACTTTGGTTGAGTAGAGAGGGTGTGGAGCGACTTGGAAAGCGACTTTGACGAGAGCTTTGCGAAGCGGTTTGGAGAAGGCAATAGAAGCAGAGGGTGTGGCGAGCATTGTGCGTGGGAGCAGCTACGTGTCAATCTTGCAGCTTGAGAGAGGCGACCAGCCTGGAGCTTAAGGGGTGGGAAGTTGGAGTGCAGAGGAGTGGTTCGTGCGGCTTGGGAGTTATTTCCTGCTTGGGTTTTTTTGCAGCCTAGTGGAGTGTGAGAAGGTACAAGATTACCAGCTTTTGCAACTTCAACAAGGCATCCCTTTGCTCAAGACCCGACAACAACGATCACAAGGAACAAAAATCTATGGATAACGGATCGTCAACCATCTAGTTAGCGGCCTATGCAACGGCATAGTTCTCAAGGAACTCGACAATTTGTTTGGCTGAAGTCAATAGCAAATGGAGGAGTTCGATAGAGGACAATGGCAAAGGTCAATTGGACATGGATGGTAGTACCAGTACTCAATTAGCTGCCTCGGTACCCGGGAGGTACGACCACAATTATGATTATGATTCGACGCTTTGTTTGGCTTGGGAGTTAGAAGCCAAAGGAAAAATCAGCAATTCACTTGCAAGGCAAGCTGGACAGAGATTACAGTAATAAAGATTTGACAGAGGAGATCGGCATGGCACTCGTGGCGGTGGCCATAGTGGCCTCGACGTCAGAGTTCTAGTCAAATGGCAGGTGTCACTACTAGCTTCAGCCAAAGAGAGGCTTGCGAGTGGCAGAGAGGGGCAAGCAATGCTCCCTATAATTATTTGGACCCTTGTGTTGGAGTTCAAGTTATTGATTTTTGGACCCGTAGGTCGGAGTTCAATGTGCATGCATCTGGCAAGGAACCAATTAGACGTCTAACACACTATGGATGGGCTAGCCAATTCATTGTTGTTGGTCAGATAATAGACATGATGTGTTCCAACGGTTCATTATCTTGGAGTTTTATATTTTGGATGTGATGTGTTCACAGTCCACAAATGGGGATTATTGGACATAGTGTGGACTACAGTTCAAAGTTTCTACAAAGGCAACCGATGCTCAAGATGGCATTACTTTCAGGTGCAAAGTTGAGGAGAGCAACACCGAGGTGTATCAGTTGGTGGCCACCACTGGGGTGTCCATGGTAGCTTCTTCTTGTCGACTTGGTCTTACTATTGATGTCCACTATGAGCTCCAAAGAGGGTGTTAAAGTTTATGCATCTCAAGTAAACTACTCAATGTGATCCCATTATTTAGTTTGACTTTGGTATTTATTTTACTTATTTGTCAATATCTTGGGTAGGGCAATTTACTAGGCTTGCTATATAAGCAACCCCTTGCCTCCATTGTATACACATTCAGTTATTCATTGCCAAGGTTGATTGATTCAGGAGACTCTCTCTCTCTCTCTCTCTCTCTCTCTCTCTCTCTCTCTCTCTCTCTCTCTCTCTCTCTCTCTCTCTCTCTCTCTCTCTCTCTCTCTCTCTCTCTCTCTCTCTCTCTCTCTCTCTCTCTCTCTCTCTCTCTCTCTCGTGCTCACTCCCCTTGGTCTCTACGCTTCCTCATTGCTGATTCTGACAGTTATAACATTAGGCTCTTCAATTGTTTCCTGCTTTGGGGACTCTTTTATAATTCAATGTTTGTCTCTCGTTTAGTGCTATGTAATACTATTGCAGTTTCAACAGAGGTCCCTAGAGCTTTTTCACCTTCATTCTCTGATTTTTTTCAGGTGACGTGGCAATAGCTTTCTTAGTGCAAGCAGTAAGTTGGTCCATAACTCCTTGGTTAGTAGTCTTGATTTCTCTGTGACCAACTCAAATGGTCCTTGCCTAGCTCTCTTTTGGTCCCGACTGTGACTAGAGCTGTTTGTTATGTCTGGGATTCCAGACCACTAATCCGGGCTACTCGAGTAAAATTCAGCATCACATTTTGGACTTTTATATGTGGTGGCAGATCGGTGGCCCATCAGAGAAATTGCCACATTTACCATGCTTTAAACAAGTTTTTTGTCTTCACCTTAGCTATTTGTGTCACTACACTACCTAATAGAATGGAACTGAGCTTGATTGATGCCTTAATGTTCACAGTTTGGATAGAAGCATACTGTCAAAGAAATATGTTGGGTTATTCTTCAGACTGATGGCCTCATCAGTGAACTTGTAGGCTGCTCTATTTCCCAATGTTGAGACTGGGATTCCTTGATTAGCAGCTTTGCATTTCTTTCTAGATTGAGCAGTTTCATTCAAAAATGAGTTGATAGTGCCTGATGTGCATGGTTGAGGTTTTTGATCAAAGAGTAACCTAAATGCACCTAAACAATCTCTTGATTTTGGTTGACGTTGATCACTGCCGACATAGCTTGAGAAGACACGATGCCTCTTTTCATCGTTGAACTCTATGACAAGCTTTGTGTGGATAAAGAGAACTCACTTGATGAAGATGGTGATGCAATCCAAGAAAGTGTGTTGAGTTGTGTAGTAGCTATTGATGAAGGCAATGCAAGGGATGTTTATGTAGCAAAGATCTATGTGCATGCAAGAGGTAAGAAATAGTCGTAGGGTTGCACACCCTCCTCATAGTTATTTTAATTGAATCCAATGCTCCACTCTTTGCACATCTCGAAGTTATACCCATTATTATTGATGTGGCATCCATGCATTGGTAGGACCAAATACTCATCAACGGTAGGATACCCAAAAAGAAACGCTCTTTAAAGCACCGCTAGTGATCATTATGAACTTCATATGGTTTGTAATGATTTCAAATCTGGGTCTGAAATTTGGTGACACTCAGATCAAGTTCAACATTCACTTCTTCAATTATCCCAATCCTTGCCGATCTAACTCAATGGTTGATCTTCTGAATCTGATGCTTCCTTATTTTTCCCATCTCGTGTTGTAGTTTTTGTCGATCTATAATAGAAAACTTAACCTTTTCTCCATTATAGACCCCTAGTAACATCAATCTAGATAAATCCTTCAGTCAAAGTGTGCCATTCAAGAATACCCAAATCACCTCATATGGTCATAAGCTGGTTATCTTCAGATTGGGTTTCTTCATGCCTAATTTTGATTGATATAGTAATACCAAGTCTCCTTTTCTGAAATCCCTAACCTTTACCTTATTGTGATTCCAATGTTTCCTTCGTTATTGTACCACTTCATGTTCTAGCATTGCACTTTGACTCATCTCATCCATTTTAGCAACTCATCTAGCCTATTCTTCGGCATTGAATTGTAGTTCATATCATGTTTGATGAACAATCTGAGACTAGGAACAACAGAATCCATTGGTACAACTGCTTCAGTTCCATACACCATTCAAAATTGTGTCATTCCAGCTATGATCTTATGCGTTGTTCTGTAGGCCTAGAGTGTTGTCTGAAGCTTTTCATCCCAATTGTGGAGCTGCTTTATACATTTTTTTAAAAAAAATCTTGATGGTCTTATCATTGATTTCAGCATGTCCATTGCATCTTGCATAATGTGGTGTAGATTTTCAATGCTTGACCAAGAAAATTTTAGTCAGACCCAGAATAGTTTAATTGATAAAATGAGTTCCCTAATCTAAAACAATCTCGATCCAAAAACCATACCAGCCCATAATATTTCTATATAAAAGTCAGGTTGTAGAATTTGTTGTGTTGTTGGGTAATGCCTTAGCTTCCACCCATTTATTGACATAACATCTCGAAAGGTCCCATAAATTCCATACCCATTTCATGAAAAATCCCAAGGGTTGTATTCTGGTTGAAGGTGTCATATATGTTGTTTTTGGTCTGCCCATTTTCTAGCAAATGTCACAAGTTTTGCAGAAAGCTTTGACATCTTCCATCATACTCTACCACCATAACCCTACCTGTAAAATTTCCTTATGAGTGATATCAGTGGAAAATGTCATCTTGAGCTCCCACTATGAGCCTCAAATAATAACCTTCGTTCTGCCATGCATTGGTACACATTTCTAAGCACCCCATCAAGTCCAAGCCTATACAGGGATCTAGCTATAATAGTGAAGTTCAGACTTGTAATGATTAGAGCCTTTTTGTTGGCCTAGGACCAATCCTCTAAAAATCCTCCAAATTGGCATGGGAACAATTCTCTAAAACTCCTCCAAATAGGAAAAAATTATACACATCTTGCCATTCAAAATGTGACCCATCCATTGCCATGTTCAAAAATAGCTCCACATCTACTGGTTCATCTCTGAATGATGTGGTTGAAACTCCCTCAGTGCTTCTGAATAGGAAATCGATACTAAAGTGATTTTTACCTGGCTTATGGATTAACTTGAAGTCAAACTCCAGTAGAAACATCATTTATCTTTATTAATCTGCCTTGAATCAGACAAATTCCCTTCTCTCTACATCTCCCAAACACTATTTCTATGAAAGCATTTTTTCAGATGAGAATACTGTAAAATCACCAACAAATATAGCTAGAAGTTTATATAAAAATTCAGTGAAGATTTCCATCATGCATTCCTAAAATTTTGCAGGAGAATTACATAACCCAAATGACATTACTAGATACATAAGCGATTCCCATTCAATGATAAATGTGGTTTTGCCCCTATCCTCTGGTGCAATCTCCAGCTAATTGTATCCACTATATCCATCCATAAAGCTATACATTTCATGTCCTACTATTTTGTTGACCATCATGTTTGTAAAAGGGGAGTGGGAATGGGTCCTTCATGGTTTGGGCATTCAGCTTCCTGTAGTAGACACATACCCAAAGTTTCCCATTCTTCTTTGCGTCAGCCATTATTGGAAACAACAAGTCCCTACTTGCTACTTGAGTGATGAACCTTGCCTTTATATTCAAGTTGTCAATTTGTTCTTTGACCTTCTTCTATTTCTGGAACAATATCTGGCATTTTTTTTTATCTATGGTCTCAACTACTTGTTGATTTTGACCATCTTTGAATCTGCCGAGGAGAGCTTTGTGCCACCGTAAAAGCTTCATGTTATGCAAGTTCCTTGAGCCATTCTTGCAAACAACACCTTTCACCTAGCATAGTAAGAGGTCACCTTGTAACAAAAACATGTATGAATTCAACATTTTCAAGCTGTATAATAAAGACACTTGTTAAGTATATGTTGTACAAATTTGCAAGTATATTCATCCAACTGGGAATAAACAATCCTAAAATATACATTAGGATGAGATTATCTACCTCTAGTAAACATGGATTTGAAACACCTACCTGCAAGATGTAACAAAGAAGACTATTTTAGAGGAAAAGTGGTGACCTCTTGGCCTCTGTAACATGCAACCTTTTACTATTTGTGCACAAAAGCAACCTTTGTGCCAAGCACTACAAAACAAGTAGAGGCAACACCTTAAACTTCAAAGTCTATGATAAGAAGAACACAACCAAAAGTAAGAAGTATATTGTTACCTTGCACAAAGGGGTGTTTTATTCAAATATGTGATGGTATTGGCAAAAGATTGAAGAACCATCAACATTTGTCTCACCGACGGTACGACGTTCCTGGGATGACCTCTGCTCACCATCACGTGCGGCCTTCAATGCAAATTCCACGGACAAGCAAATATGTATGCATACGATTTGTGATGTCCGTGAGCACCATGGCAGTTGTTGTCAAAGGAAGCAAAGGATGAAAAGAGAGAGGGGAGAGGGAGAGGGAGGAGAGAAGGGGGCAGTGGGGGAGAGGGAGAGAGAGGGGAGGAGGAGGAGAGAAGGGGGCAGGGAGGGAGAGAGAGAAACATGGGAGGAGAGAAGGGGGCAGTGGGGGAGAGGGAGAGACAGGGGAGGAGAAGGAGAGAAGGGGGCAGGGAGGGAGAGGAGAGGGAGAAAGGAGGGAGGAGGAAGAGACAACAAAGGGTTTTTTTTTTTGGGATTTCTTTTGAAAAATTGGACTTTTGGTGCTTGTAGGTTTAAAAAATGGTCAAAAAATGATTTTTTGATACATATAAATGTTGGGGGGGAGTTTGAAGTCAAAAAGAGTTTAAAATAACTTTTTTGAAAAAAAAATCAAATTTTGGCTCTTGGTGACCCACGTTTTTGCTGATGTGAACACACCTCTTTACTCCTTTCACTTTCAAAAAACTAGAGAGAGAAGGTGATCTCCTAGGTCCACATCCTACATGTGTCTAAAAAAAAGGCTAGAAAAGCCTACTCAAAACTAACTTCTTGAATGCCCTTGTTCCCTTAACCCTACACAACATTAGGCTTAATCCCTAAAAATTAGGATTCCTTTTACAAGGCCCATGCAAGGTCCATATTTCTCCTAATGTATTAAGAATGGCCTCACCAATGGAAATGAACTACTCATTGAGATCTTCAATCCCCATAAATATACATCCATACCACCCTCCTTGTGCATAACCTTAGGCACTAGCTCCTTACGCATGTAAGCAATTTTGCCAAACTCAAATTAACTAGTCTATCACATGCTTGTTTTGTTGTTTGTGTTAAGAGAATATGTAGAATAATAAAGCACAATCAATGCATGCACTTATGCATCCTTAGTATCCCAACATGCTTGCTTAGTAGTAGGAACACTAAGAGCCAACTTAATAGCTTTACATAAATTTTTAGGCTTAAGCACCACATCATTACTAGGTTGATGTGCTAAGCCTAAAATAAATGTATGGTTCAAGATTTTCACACTAACATGCTCAATATCCTACTTCAATCAAACAATTTGAAAAATGATCAACATTAGCTTGTACGCACTCATTTCTACCCTATTGAATTAGATCCCATTATCTTCCTGCCTTGGATTTGTAATGTGCAAGTAAAAATTACGAAGAGACAATGCTAGAGAATTGAATTTTCATCTACTAGCACGAAAATAAAGTCTCCCTTTTTTCCTAATTTTGACAAGGATAGAAACCAAAGTCACACTTTCCTCAAAAGGTGCAAATTTGGTAATTTCTCGTATCTCATCACATAACACCAATCCTCAACAAAATCCATGTCTCCTAATTAAGTTTCCAATGGCTCAAAGAAGGTTAAAGGTGTTAAGTGTCTTCAACGTGATCATTATGTTGATAAATTTCTAACCAATAGCGGTAATAGCCAATCCAATGGGTGACTGCAATAACAATCAACAAGGCTTTAAAAATAACTACACCAATGGTGTAACACTCAACTTGATTGAAGAAATAGATAACAAGGCTGAAGTTTATTATCATGAGGGGAATGATCTTGAATACAAAAATATAAAAAAAACCTCTTTATGCACCTCTATCTCTCATCATACCTTGCAAAAAATTGAAGGAGAATTCTGCTTAATGAAGGTAATAGCTATAAATTTATTAGGCAATACTCTTGTTGTTTTAGATTGTTGTACTTCAAAGTTTTATGCATTTATTTTAAAATTGTAGAGCTCTCTTAGAAAAACCTATCAAGTATAACTTGCTTAAAATAAGCTACTGTTAATAATCACTTTTTAAACCATGCATCAATTTGGGGTTTGAGACTATAAGATTTTTTAATTAGTTATTTTCTACTTGCTTAGTAAAGTTGGGTTTTGTTTCATACATTAAAGCTTGGTGAAACATGCATTTGGGCTTGCCGCTACTAGAAGCATAGTTTATAGTGGCTGACAAACACTTGAGATTAAACGTCAGTTATTAGGAGTGACCTGACTGGGTTTTCTAAGAGATTCATAACCTCTCGACCCTCCATGGAGTAGTCCCATGAATTGAAAATTTTGGTATGTGGTCCTTTCTATTTTACATTTGATAATATAATGTATTTGGAGAGGACAAAATTTTTGGCATTGTTACTATGGACAAGGCAAGCTAGACAAGAGAAAATATTGTACTCAATTTCATTGTCCATAGATTCCTAAATTTTACTCAAGAGTAGTCAACTTTTATCTCTTAGCACATAGTTGGGGATTGGATTCTGCATGCTATGTAGAAGTATTTTGGTTTGTACAATTTTTATTTTCATAGGAATAGGGTAAGTAGAACCCCCTTCAAAACCCAAACTTTTCTATTAGGAAAATTCCATGTTTTTGTAGCTTTGGTAGCTCTAAAGACAATTTAAACAAACTATAGCATGTTTCATACCTATCAGAGGCACAAAACCACTTTATAAATAGTCAACTACATGCCTAGATTAAAGTGATTTTGGACTTGAGGATTGCAAGCCTATTGCTACTCCCATGGAGACAACTTTGAAGTTGAGTCTTCATGATGTCAATTATCCTGTTCATGTCACTTCTTACCAAACTGTTGTTGGATTTCTTAGTTATGTATGCAATATGAGGCGAGATATTCAGTTTGCAGTCTCACAGGTCATCAAATTTATTCATAGGCTAGGGTCTAGGAATTGACAAGCTGTCAAGAGGATTTTTTGCTACTTGAGTGCCACTTTGCATCTTGGCTTGTTTTATTCCAAGAGGGGATCATTGCCGCAATATTAAATGCTTTTTTGGACTCTTATTGGGATGGTTTTTTTGACATGCAAGCCTCCACAAGTGGTTTTTGTTTCATGCTTGAAATTTCATGCATATCATGGTTGAGCAAGAAGCAACCTATTGTGGCCACTTCCAGTTGTGAGGCTAAGTACATGGCAGTCTTCACATGTACGGTTGAACGTGTATGGCTCAAATGCCTTATGGATGATTTGGGTGTTGGAAAGGAAACTATCAACATTATATGTTACCATATACATATGGTAGTGATGTTTGTTAACATACATAGGACCGTCATGGCATTTTTTCCTCACTAGGAGGTTTTGCCCCCCATGCATTGTATATACACCCATCAATCTAGGGCTATCTATCTTTTCCATTGCACACTAAGTAAACACTCTCAATTGTGTGCCTTGAGCTTCCTTCATCTTCTCCAAGCTGTGTGTGTTTTCCTGCAACTCGAATTCCAACGATTGGTATCAGAGCAGAGTGCATCCTCCTGGGCTTAGTCCCATGCAGCTCCAGCACATGCCTGCTCACTTTCTACGAATTCTATAAGCTTTGGCGAGTGTTCACACGTCAACAAAAATTTTGGGAGATATCAAAGAGCTCAGTTTGCTCAGATTTTTTATTTAGGCTCATTTCCGCCTCCATTTCCACTACAGGCAGTAGTGCACGGGCTATTTCATCATTTTGTGTAAAATTTTGTTAGTGTCGTTTTTTGCATAACAGGTCCCTTACACTCTTCTACAGTTTGTGCTATATAGCACGTGTTTTTGTCGCTTTGTTTCTCCTCTTTTTGGGTATTTTTCACATCAGGTGTAGGCATTCGTCATGGCCGACAACAACACATATGTGTTCAAGATGTTTGCTACTCAGGTTAGATATATTGGATGGGGACGATTACCCTATGTGGGCTTACATGATGCAACATGTTCTTGTGCAGAGCATTGATGTATGTCCTGGTTCTGAGGATGTAGGCAATGTTGAGGATGTTGTAGGTCTTGCTGCAAGGATTGTTGTTGTTAGAGTTGTTTTACCTATGGTAGAACAATCTTGTTGGGATGTAAAAGATGCGCAAGCTCGTGCATTGATTGTGATGTCTGTGAAGCGCATTATTACTCCTCACATTTGTTCAGCAAAATCTGCAAAATAGGCATGGGATATTCTGGCTGGTCTTTATGCAAGTCGCAATGAGGCAAAAATTGCATTGTTGCGTAAAGAGTTGGAGTCAAAGATTATGCATGAGGAAGATGATATGGACACTTTCCTTGTTGGTGTCAAGGATATCAATGAGCAACTTATTTCCGTCATTTCAGGCAGTTCCCTTGTGAAGATTGTTCATGATGCCTTGCCATACTCTTACCAGACTTTTGCTAGTACTTGGAGACTTATGAACCAAGGAAATACTGAAGCTGTCAAGTTTGATGCATTATACACATTGCTCTTGCAGGAGTCACTTTCCAGAAAAAACAAGACTAGACAACGTGCGGTTGAACAGGCCTTTGCTGTTGCTCAAAGACAAGGTGGTAACAACCTTACAACCACTTCTCCTCTACAGCCACTTATCATGGTTCTTCTACGAGTAGAAAATCACATGCTCCTAATGCTTCTACTGGCAAAAATTTGTTTGGAAACTCTGGTGATAAGGACAAAAAGAAGATGCATTGCCATTATTGTAAATCTAATGATCACTTGATCAAAAAATGTGCTAAGTTGAAGGCCAAAGAGGCTAAGAAGAAAGAGCATGTGGTTCCACTCCAAATGCTTGCTCCACTACAAATGCAGCTATTGTTGACTCTTGTGTGAAAGGAGACTATGATACTGATGTTGATGTAGAATGGGCTTTTAGTGCAGAGTGTACCTATAATCCTAGTGTCCATGATGCATGCATGTCAATTGCTACAGATTCACATGTGTGGTATTTTGATAGTGGTGCTATAAAGCACATTACCTCACATAGTGATTTGTTCGCCTCTCTTGAGTCTGTCCCTCATCATGGGAATTCAGTTACTTGTGCCAACAATGCCTCTTATCCGGTTCAGGGAGTTGGAAAGGTTGTGCTTATTGCTGCAAATGGAAGTTCTTTCAAACTTGTTGATGCACTTTATGTTCTTGGGATCAAGAAGAATCTTTTGTCTATATCTGCACTTGCTAGACTTGGTCTTATAGTCAAGTTTGTGGATGACAGATGTATAGAACATGATCTTAGTTTTGGTGATGAAATTGTTGCTCTGGCATTTTATGTCGTGGGTTGTATAAGCTCACTTTGTATGACAAGTGTGGGTAGAATTTTGCAAATGCAGTCGCGGATTCAAAGTCCATTTCATATGCAAAACTTTGGCATGCACATTCTGGTCATCTAAATTTTGCCAATTTGCTGTGTTTGCAGAACTCTGATATGGTTCCTTCTTTGCCACCTCTTGAAGCACCTGTCAAACTTGTTTGTGAAGGGTGTATTTTGGGTAAGATGTAGCATTCTAAGTTTCCAAAGGATGGTTTAGTAAGGGCCACGTTCGGGTTGCAGCTTGTGCATAGTGATGTTTGTGGGCCTATGCAAACTTTCGGCAATTACCTTTACTTCGTGACTTTTATTGATGATTACTCTAAGCATGCATGGTGATGGGGAGGAGCTGGGAGCACAATGGAAGAAGAATACGCACGCACACACTCACACACACACCACCATAGCTACACACAGGTTGAAGGGGGAGAGCCAACGTACTGCATGCCTCCTTTCTTTCTTCTCTTATCTTATGCACTAAGGCACAATACACATTGTACTTAGTGTTAGTGGCTCACACAAGTGTATAGCTGTACACTTAGGGTTAGCTGCAGTTAGTGATGGGCGGTCGGCCACATGACCATTAAACCTAACATTCTCCCACTTGATGGCCAATGTGGGAGACTATAAAAATGGAAGAGCACCACTCTTCACCCAATGCCCATCAACTCACGACAGTGTTGAAACTGATGGCTGGAGAGACTCTTAGTGAGTGCATCCACTGTGTTCTCTGACGTAGGAATCTTCACTAAATCAAGGCTCTTGTTTGCCAGGCATTCACGACTGAAGTGATAGCGCACATCAATGTGTTTCGTTCTGGAATGAAACAGTGGATTGTTAGCCAAGGCAATAGCACTTTGACTATCACAATGAAGAACTGGTGTACACTGCTCCAATCCAAGATCTTTCACTAGGCGAGCAAGCCAAATAGCTTCTTTGCATGCTTCACTCAATGCAACATACTCTGCCTCTGTGGTAGAAATGGATGTACAATCTTGAAGAGCAGATCTCCAAGAAATAGCAGAACCAGCAAATGTGTAAATCCAACCTGTTGTTGATTTATGACTGTCAACACAGCCTGCATAGTCACTATCTACAAATCCCTGAATGGAGGACTCTCCACGACCATAGCATAACTTTCTATCTACAGTGCCACTCAAGTATCTGAGAATCGACTTGACAGCATCCCAATGCTTTTTAGCAGGGTTAGACATAAATCTGCTGACAAATCTCACTGCATGTGCAATGTCAGGTCTTGTAGCCACCATGGCATACATGAGACTACCACAAGCTGAAGCATAAGGAATTTTAACCATCGCAGCTTTTTCCTCAGCAGATTTGGGACAATCGTTCTTGCTAAGTTTCAAATATGCAGGCAATGGAGTACTCAAGGCCTTCCCCTTCTGCACGTTGAAACGATCAAGAACCTTGTGCACATACTCTTTTTGAGAAAGGTACAACAACCTCTTCTTACGATCACGAGTAATGCGCATGCCCAAAATGTGATTGGATTCACCCAAATATTTCATGTCGAATTGACTTTTCAACTTGGTTTTCAAGTCAGCAATGTCCTTCTTAGAATGACCAGCAATAAGCATGTCATCTACATAAAGGATAAGCATAATAAGCTGTCCATTTGGTTGTCTTTTCATGTAAATACATGGATCCTCATTACTGCGCTTATAGCCTAGGGAACGCATAAATGCATCAAACTTTTGATACCATTGTCTGGACGATTGCTTCAAGCCATAGAGACTTTTCAGAAGCTTACAGACCAAATGTTCCTTGCCCTTGAGCACAAATCCTTCAGGTTGCTGCATATAAATCTCTTCCTCAAGATCACCATGTAAGAAAGCTGTAATGACATCCATTTGATCAAGTTCCATATCTTCAGTGGAAACCAAAGCAAGCAACATTCTTAGTGTCGTCATCTTGACCACACTGGAGAAAAGATTTCCTGGAAATCTACACCATATTCTTGCTTGAAATCTTTGGCTACTAAACGAGCTTTGTAATTCTCAACATTGGATGCAATCTTCTTCTTGTAAACCCATTTACAAGGCAAAGCTTTCCTACCTTTTGGCAATGGAACAAGTTCCCATGTTTTGTTCTTTGCAATACTGGATAGCTCCCTCTTCATAGCATGTTCCCACTGAACCTTATCATTGGCTAGCATAGCCTCTTTGTAACAAGAAGGCTCACCACTATCTGTCAGCAACACAAAGTCCACGCCTGGAACAAACCATTCTGGTGGATGTGAGACTCTTTGAGATCTCCTCGGCTGATCAGAGCTTGTACTAGCCTGTGTAGTAATTGGCTCTTGAGCTATCTGTACAGGAGGTGATACATCGGAAAACGTCACTTTTCGGAATTCAACCTCTTTCGTTGGCTGCCTATGCATCTTGGTCTCATTGAAGACAGCATCACTGCTACGGATTAGTGATTGACTTTCCGGATCCCATAAACGATAGCCAAATTGACCATCTACACCATAGCCAATAAAGATGCATTTCCTGGACTTAGGGTCAAGCTTAGCACGCAACTCCTTGGGTACATGTGCATAAGCTTTGCAGCCAAATGTACGAAGTTTTTCATAAGACAACTTATGTCCTGACCATAACTCCAAAGGTACACGAAACTGTAATGAAGCATGTGGTGATCTATTGATCAAATACACAGCAGTGTATAATGCTTCAGCCCAAAACGCTTGCGGTAAATTAGCCTGCAATAGCATAGACATAATCCTCTCTTGGATGGTCCTATTCATTCGTTCGGCAACACCATTTTGTGCAGG
The DNA here is from genome assembly GCF_014529385.1 of Adiantum capillus-veneris. Classification (NCBI taxonomy): domain Eukaryota; kingdom Viridiplantae; phylum Streptophyta; class Polypodiopsida; order Polypodiales; family Pteridaceae; genus Adiantum; species Adiantum capillus-veneris. Next base: position 53,819,581 of record NC_140947.1, on the reverse strand, counting down.
GGTATAAGGAGCTGTAAACTCGTGCTTAATTCCGCTACTCGAACAGAAGTCTGTAAAATCTTTGGAGACATATTCTCCACCATTGTCTGAGCTTAAAGCTTTCAACTTATGTTCAGACTGAGTTTCCACACTAGATAAGAACTTTTTGAAACAAGAAAAATTCTCATCTTTAGACTTCATGGCATAAACCCAAACATGTCGTGTTGCATCGTCAATGAATGTAACATAATAAGACGCACCACCATGGGATTTAGAAGGCATAGGCCCACATAAATCACTATGCACAAGCTCTAAGGGCTTTCTTTCTTTGTCAAAAGACTGTGTACGATGTGCTCGTGTTTGCTTACCATATTGACAGTGTTCACAAAAGGGAAAATCAAAAAATGATAAAGACGGTAAGTAGCCCAAACGAGAAAGAGCTTCCAATCCCTTCTTTGACATATGACCTAACCGACTATGCCATAAAGCAACAGTTGGCAGCTCGGTTACAGAAAGAACATTGTTCTTGTCAGATACATAAAGAGGATAAAGTGTACCAACTTTAGAACCATGGGCTAAAATAAGATGACCTTTCGTAATACACCAAGACCGTTGATGAAAAGTGACTTTGTAACCCAAGTCATCAAGACGTCCAACCAAAATCAAATTTCGTGTCAAAGCTGGAACATGACGCACATTATGTATGGTAAACCTCACCCATTTGCCATAACCATAGCAATATCACCTATGCCCACAATGTCACAAGAGTAGCTGTCACCTAGCATAACAGTGCCAATGGTTTCCTCATATGTAGTAAACCAATGCCTATGAGGTGTGACATGCAACGAAGCGCCCGTATCAAGAATCCATGTATGGGACACTTCACCACTAACAAGTAGCTTTGTTGGCATAGAACTCTGCAAAGATAGAGTTTCTTGTGCATCATAAAATACATCATTATTTTCAGTCAACATATTGATGTCTTGTGCATCACAATCATCTTGCACTATGTTCAATTCTTCAATCTTAACCAAACTCTTTGGTTTCTCCTCTTTATCATCATTGTCTTTGCCTTTGCCTTTACCTTTGTCACGCTTCCAAGCATAACAATCCTTCTTTATGTGACCAAACTTATCACAATAATGGCATTGAACATTGCGACGACCAGGAGACTTTGATCTACCCTTTGAAGCATCTCTATTGCCCTCTTTCTTGGATTCACGATTCCAAGAACGACCTTTACGCTGTTTTCCATCCTTTTGCACATAATGAGCTTCGCCATGATGCGAGCTATCCATAGCCTTGCGGCGCATTTCCTCTGACAAAAGAGAACTAGTGACATCAATGTACACTAGCGTACCATTAGGAGCAGAGTTACTGACAACTGTGCAAAAGATATCCCATGAGGGTGGCAACGAACAAAGTAAGAAGATTGCTTTCATCTGGTCATCAATATTGATCCGTTGTGCACGAATCTGAGCAAATAGAGAATCAAAGTCATTAATATGACTGGCACACTGGCTGACTCCTTCATGCGAAGGTTAAACAGTTTTCGCATCATGAAAACCTTATTACTTGCCGTATCTTTTTCATAAGTGTTGCATAACTTTTTCCATAAAGCAAAGGCAGATTTACATTCTAGCACTGAAAAGTACACTGACTCAGCAAGGTGAAATCTAATAGTAGATCTGAATAGCTCATCAAGCTCCTCCCACTGAAACTGAGTCAAATTCATCTCTTCAGTCCGTGTCGCATAAATAATAGGCAATTTTTGTTTCTTTTGGACAAGCACATCTTGCATCTGATTCTTCCAAAGCTGAAAATTAGTGCCATCAAACTTCTTTATGTCATAAATGTCACGGTCTTTGCTAGTAGACATGGTGACAAAACTACCAAAAGATTCTGGGAAAATTTCGGCAAAGTCTCCTTTGTATTTGGGACTATGTCAACCAAAATACGAGACAAAATGACCAAGTATGTCACTCACAAAGCATAGAAGAGAGCAATGCCTCTCAAAAGCACACTGTATAGAGACCAACTGAGGCGCATAAACAGTCAAACAGACCATAGACCGCCAACTCGGCATCAAAAGCACCTATACCACTCTATACATGTCCTATGGCGAGGCCTCGTAAGGGATGCTCCAGCTACCTGTATCACCAAAGGTATCTCCACATTTGAGAATACCCCAGATCAATGAAAACCTCACGCTATCGACCCTCAACAACGTAGGTTATGCAGTAAAAACGTATAGCCAAGTCTCAGAAATGGCTACTTCCGGACCAAGTCTCAGAAATGTTCGGGACTGCCGTACTAGCCAAAAGATGGCTCCACAAAAGCGTACAATGGCAGTATCCACAAAGACGTACAACTCTGTCAAGACACTCAAACAGGCGTCAAAAGGATGTTCCTGCAACTAAACATCCCTGCGGGGAGTCAATTTGCTCTCAAAAGAGCTCAAACACTGTCAAAAGTGTCAACATCTGCATGTACGCATAAACAACTGCTCCCACTGGAACCATAATATCGCAAGCACTGAAACCTGTAGCCTGTACTTGTACCCATACCTGTACCTGTAGTCAACGAAGACAATGCTGTCAAGCTCCCACTCTATGTGTGTGTATGAGTCCACTCCGAAAGAGGCTACACACTCCCAAATGAGCCGTGGGCTCTTGTAGATGAAAGAGACTGCAACAAAGGTACCTATAACTGGCTATGGAAGCACTGTAGCACAAACTACCACAAGAGGGCTGAAAATTTCAGCTCTTGAACCGTAGCTCGAATGGGGTTTCTGATGGCTCGAATAGCTCCGAAAGGGGGGTAAAACAGCAGGACACCTGCTAGAAACGCTCTCGGGAAGCTGAACTTGCCAATGGCAAAATCGGAATCCTGTTTTGCACTCTTGAAAGTGCGCGCGCGTGCGGAAACGATTTCGGGAATGAAACCGCTCTGATACCAGATGATGAGGAGGAGCTGGGAGCACAACAGAAGAAGAATACGCACGCACACCCTCACCATAGCTACACACAGGTTGAAGGGGGAGAGCCAACGTACTGTATGCCCCCTTTCTTTCTTCTCTTATCTTACGCACGCACACACTCACACACACACCACCAAAGCTACACACAGGTTGAAGGGGGAGAGCCAACGTACTGTATGCCCCCTTTCTTTCTTCTCTTATCTTATGCACTAAGGCACAATACACATTGTACTAGTGGCTCACACAAGTGTATAGCTGTACACTTAGGGTTAGCTGCAGTTAGTGATGGGCGGTCGGCCACATGGCCATTAAACCTAACACATGGGTATATCCGCTTAAAGAAAGTTTTGAAGTATTTTTGTGCTTCAAACAATTTTTGGCTATCGCTGAAAATGTCTCAAAATGTATTATGGGCACCCTCCATTTCGATCGAGGGGGGGAGTATATGTCTCATGAATTTAATGCATTTCTGTCTGGTCGTGGGATAAAACACCAATGTATAGTGCCTTATACGCCTCAGCAAAATGGTGTTGCTGAGAGGAAAAACAGGCCACTTACGAAAATGGTACGATGTATGGTCAAAAATTCAAGCTTTGCCGCATTCATTTTGGCTTGAGGCCATCATGTGTGCCGATAATGTACTTAACAGGTGTCCTATGAAAGCTTTGCATCTATGACTCCATATGGAGCATGGCATGATAGAAAGCCTTCTATTGAACACATGCGTATGTTTGGTTGTTTGGCATATGCTTTGGTGCCACAAACATCAGATGAGAAGGCTGTCAAATGTATTTTTTAGTTGGTTATAGTGTTGAAAGCAAAGGTTACAAGTTGTATCATCCACAAACAAAGCGTATTATGGTTTCACGTGATGATGTGTTTGTGGAAGATTCTGTTCAGCCCTTGCTGTCATGTACTAGAGACATCAATGTAAGCTCACATGAACCTTTATGACATTTTATTACCTCTTTTCAATGGTGGAAGTTCAAATTCAATTCTAATGAGGCAAATGTACGGCCTATGGAGGTTTCTGAAAATGTTACAGATCAGCCTATTACTGATGCAGATGTACATGATGTACTCCATGAGGAAAGGGCTGAAAATGAGCAGGCTAGAGGTATGCCAAAATGGCTGGTGCATACATTGCGTGACAGTAAATTGGATGCACCTTTGTCTAGTCGCACTCGTTCAGCTTCTCACCATGCATGTTGTGCATCAGATTGTTATGCTTTGGGTGTGTCTAGCTTACATGATGTTGAGGAACCTCTGTCTTTTGATGAAGCACAGAATTCAGATGCAAGTTATGGTGTTGAGGGAATGAGAGAGGAAGAAAGTAAGAGACATAGAGAAAGGGAGGGAGAAAAAAATATCTTGTAGAAGAAATTTTGGTGCCACCCAACATGAGAGAGGGAGAGATCTAACCTATTCAGAATCTTTTCACCTATTTCTCAAAAAGCACTCATACAAAAATTCTCAAAAAAAAACACGTCTTTAGACAAGCAACCACTTGCTAAATAGACAAAGAGCACTTGAGAGTTGCATCTGCTATAGTGTTTCAAGAAAAATTTAAAGATGGTCAAGGCACAATAGTGGAGGTGCTGATAATGTCAAAAGAGACTGAAACATACCAAAGGTGCCAAAGTTAAGAGGCTTTTCCAGAGGTTGTGCTTACAAGGTTATTTTGAGGAACCACATTGGATAGTACATTTCAGTAGGGCACATGAGTTGTTGTTTACCATCACAGAGAAGGACACCGCCCATTTGTCACTCAATTTATGAAACATTTGAGGTAAGAATCACTAAAGCTATAATAATAGAAGCTCTCAAGCTACTACCCTGCTAGAGAGGCAATGGGGACCAATGAAAAGTCAAGTGTGGATGCTTTTACAAAAATAGAAGTTGAATTTACATTTAATGATTTGAAGAGGACAGCCTTAGAGCTACCTCTAAGGATCTACCATGAGCGTCTACATTAATTTGGAGACACGAGACAATCATGGAGTGGCCAATACTTTCACACATTATGGAAAAAGATCAAAGAAAATGATAACTTTTGTAAAGTTTATACATGAGTCCCTGACAAAGATGTTGACACTAAAGGGAGATAAAGTAAAGTATGTCGGTGGAGAAGAAGAACTAACCAGAATAGCTTGGGGCATGGCAGATAACTTACCTCCTACATCGGAGAAAAAGGAGTGGTTAGCACCTGAGGAAGAAAGCTTGCAGAGCAAAAACGGGCACCTACAATGAGAACCAACCTGGCTAGAAGATAAGTTACTATGGATTCTGATGGACCTTTTAACTCTTTCTAATGTAGTGCAATCTATCAATCAAACCACTAAAAGGACCCCTCTAGCTAGCCTTAAACGGCCTAGTTTATGGCTCAGAAATTTGGTAACACTCCATGTTATTGCACTTAATCATTTTTTCTCTATATATAGATTTCACACTCAACTATAGACTACGCAAAGATGATTAATGTTCCTACATCTTAATAATGTTTATGTTTTTAAAGTTATGATGAGCACACATGCTTGCCTAGTGACACAAGAGATTTGTCAAAGTTATTTTTCAGCAAAAATAGTAAACACAAAACCAATTTTTGTTAAAATCTTTCAATGAGCAAAGTAAAAACAAGGTTTAGTTATAAACTTGATCATCAAAATGAAGCATATAGATAGAAAATAAGCATTTGGGAGGGACTATAGAACTTCCATGAAAATTTAATACAAATTTCTATTTTAAATGGCTACCCAAACCTCTCTCTAGACACACACACACACAAAAACACACTCAATTTTAGCACGTAGAGACACACACATGGTACACTAACACACTCTAATGCATCCATACACATGTCTTCTCTCTCTCTCTCTCTCTCTCTCTCTCTCTCTCTCTCTCTCTCTCTCTCTCTCTCTCTCTCTCTCTCTCTCTCTCTCTCTCTCTCTCTCTCTCTCTCTCTCTCTCTCTCTCTCTCTCTTTGTATATATCACTACATACATGCACACAGTAGTAATTTCCTCTTTCTCTCTCGTCATTTTTTCTTTCTCTCTCTAAATCAGCCCACTCAAATTACACTAGGACAAAAGTAGCAGCAACTTATAAATTTAACCCAGAACCCAAAAAGTTCAAAGAGTACTTTCTCCCGTTTAAAGTGAACCCTCTCATTGACTTCCATTTATAAGACTAGGAGAATCTATCAAAGCACAATAAAGACTTATAGTAATAATCATATAACCCTTCATTAATGTAACTAATTGATTATATGAAAATGCTCCTAAAATGCCCATGCAAATCCTAGATTATCATCAAATTGGTACAAAAGTTTCAAAAATCTAAGGGTCTACAGATTCTTCTCAAGGACACAAACAAATAGAAATAAAAAGAAGATGGTCAAACTAACGAATCCAATTTCAAATGATGATGAAGATCACCAAGGTGGGGGTGACACAGAAGGCCGATCCCATGCTAAAAGACAAACCAAAAAGAGAATGAAAAAAGCTAAATTGTGACCAACAACAAAGAAGTTTAAACCAGACACACAAAGGCCCAAAGCTTAGAAAAAATCTAGACAAGGAAGGAATGAAAACATGATGACCGTACAAAAGGTCTAGCATAAGAGAAGAAGGAGAGCTAGAGAGGAGGAAAGAAGAAGGAAAGTCAAAGCTATGGCCCAAGTTACGATGAGAAAAGGAAGATGGAGGAAGAATGCCAACAATAGCTAGAGTAATATAGAAGGTTTGTTGCAACTACAAGAGCCCTTTTATAGGCGCAAGAAGAAACTGAAAGAAGAGAAGAAAAAGAAAGGAGAAGAGTTTAAGGGGAACAACAAACTGGCATACCACCTTCTCCTCCCCAACGACAACCACAAGGGCAACAACAACCAAAAGGGAACTGACAATCACTAGAATCCACCAAGATTCAGTAAAGAGAAGCAAACTACAAGTACAAAAGAAACTCTGCAAATAGAGAGTCCAAGATGAACACGGAGAGGTCTCCTCTCATTACACATAGGTGCTATCTCCTATATCAGTTACACAAGAAAGAAATTCAAGTCTAGTGGATGATATATGGGCTATGTTGCTAGTGCCAAGACTTTCATTGAAAAATTAGCTTGGTATGTACACTATAGAAAGACAATATTATTAGCAATTGAGGCCCAAATAATTCCTATAGAGCAAGAACTTTTCAATGAAGCAGAAGAAGAAGAAGAGGATTTTAACGCCATAGGAAACTATCCAAAGAGATCTCAAAGATCTATCCGCCGACGAGAGTTGAACTCAAGATCTATCCAACGAGAGTTGAACTCAAGACCTATTATTCAAGAGGGAAATGACATAACCAATCTACCACACTTGGGTCATATATATATATATATATATATATATATATATATATATATATATATATATATATATATATATATATATATATATATATATATATATATATATATATATATATATATATATATATATATATATATATATATATATATATATATATATATATATATATATATATATATATATGTATGTATAGAGAGAGAGAGAGATTTCCGATCATGTGTGTGTAGAGAGAGAGAGAGAGAGTGAGTGATTGTGTGTGTGTGTGTGTGTGGGCTTCTCCGACATCGGCATCCCACTCTCCAGCTTTGCCTCTCCGGCTGTCAACTCTCCGACATTGAACTCTCCGATTTTGACTTTGACTTCTCCAACTTTGACATCGACACCATCTCAAGCAATCTCTATTTCAGCTTCGACTCTCATCGACATCGGCTTCGGTGTCTTTGACATCTTCGATACAACCTGTGGATTTTTCCTGAGTCCACGGTTCCCATCGCAAGACAATATTTTGCTCGATTAGTGGGACACAGAGAGCAGCTACTCTCTATGCTAGCGGTCTCTTAAGAGACGCAATTTCCTAAGCACAATGCTTGGAGACGTGGATTTGTCATCAACACTACAGGTGGAGTTAGAGTTGAAGATCCAATTGTAGATCGTTTTCTGATCGAGGTGTAGCATTTTGCATTGACATTACACGTGGATTTTTATAGGTTTTACAAGTTTTCATATACGCACAAGTACAACGCCTTTCAAGCATTCTTGGCAATCATTTTGGTAGTATTTTCTCTACGGATGTTCATGCATTGAAACGTGCATACTTTCTTGATCACACACAGTGCCATTGAGCTCTTTTGAGAGCAGATATCCTTGCAGGGATTTATTTACTACATGCAGCAATTTTTTGGCACTTGTTTGTGTGCGATTACTCATGTACATTGAGTTGCAGGGTGAGTGCCTGTGTACGTTGTCTGTGGAACCCATTTGGCATGACTTTTGGCAGTACTTATTGTTTTTGAGACTTGGTTTGAAAGATCCCCTTCTGAAACTGTGGCTAGTCTTGAGTCTGCTTAGCCTTTGGATGGTCGTTTGCGTGAGGTTTTCTTGAGCTGGGGTGTTTTTGAATGTTGAGACACTTTTGGTGATACAGGTTTCTAGAGTATCCCTCTTTTGATATCTTCACCATAGGCTATGTATCTGGACAAACAACTTTGCTTTTGATGTCGGGTTGGCAATCACATGATAGTTTGTTACATCACTCTTATGCCCAATGGTTTCTTTCGGCAGTTTATGCGTTGATCTTGTCTTGTCTGGTTTTAAGATTTTGCTCCCCATACAAAGGAGACTTTGCCTGTTTTAGACTCTACCAAAATTCTCCCATCAATTTTTGCCATAAATCTTTGGTCATTTTCCCTTGAGTTAAGGCTGCTAGTAATGCTTCGGAAAGGGAAGACTACTACATAAAGAAATTTGATGGCACAAATTCTACAATTTGGAAGCAATGTATGCTTGATCTCTTGGTCAACAAGGGTCTGATAGCGCCATTGAAAGAGCGTAGAGAGAATGATTAAAGTAATGATCAGTGGGAAGAGCTGGATGCCCATGCTATGATCACTATTAGATTACATCTTGGCAAGACCATATTCTTCATGATTATGGACAAGTCTATAGTACGAAAGCTTTGGGACTTTCTATGTGCAGCTTGGGATAGAAAATATGCTTTCAACAAAGTTTTATTGATGAAGAAACTTATGCATTTGAATACGAAGGGAGCAGTGTTAATGCACACTTGAATGAGTTCAATATCACATTTTCTTAGCTAACATCAAAAGGACTAAATTTTCATAATGAAATTAAGGCCATTTTATTGTTATGTGTTACCATATACACGTGGTAGTGATGTGTGAACACACTTAAGACCGTCGGGGCACTTTTTTCCTCTTTAGGAGGTTTTTCCCCCGTGCATTGTATATATGCCCATCACTCTAGGGCTATCTATCTTTTCCATTGCACTGTAAGTAACACTCTCTCAAGTCGCAATGAGGCAAAAATTGCATTGCTGCGTAAAGAGATGGAGTCAAAGATTATGCATGAGGAAGATGATATGGACACTTTCGTTGCTGGTCTCAAGGATATCAATAAGAAACTTATTTTTGCAAGTGAAGTCATTTCAGAAAGTTCCCTTGTGCATACTATTCTTGACCCAAGGAAATCTTGAAGTTGTCAAGTTTGATGCATTATGTACATTTTTGCTGCAAGAGTCACTTTCCAAAAACAAAAATTCTAAATAGCATGCAATTGAGCAGGCCTTTATTGTTGCTCAAAGAAAAGGTGGTAACAGTAATGCAGCCACTTCTCATGGTTCTTCTGCGAGTGGAAAATCAAATGTTCCTAATGATCCTCCTGGCAGCAATTCATTTGGAAATTTCCGTGATAAGGGAAAAAAGAGGATGCATTGCAATTATTGTAAAGCTAATAATCACTTGATCAAGCAGTGTCCTAAGTTGAAGGCCAAAGAGGCTAAGAAGAAAGAGGGTGGTTCCACTGCAAATGCTAGTTCCACTACAAATGCAACTATTGTTGAGTCTTCTATGAAATGATTTTGTGATACTGACGTTGATGTAGAATGGGCTTTTATTGCAGAGTGTACCTATAATCCTGATGTCCATGATGCATGCATGTCAGTTGCTACAGATTCACATGTGTGGTATTTTGAGAGTGGTGCTACAAAGCACATTATCTCACATCATGATTTTTTCACCTCTCTTGAGTCTGTCCCTCATGGGAAATTAGTTACTTGTACCAACAATGCCTCTTATCCGATTCACGGAGTTGGAAAGATTGTGCATATTTCTGCAAATGGCAGCAGTTATTTCACACTTGTTGATGCACTTTATGTACCTGGGATCAAGTAGAATCTTTTGTCTATACTTGCACTTGCTAGACTTGGTCTTGTAGTCAAATTTGTGGATGACAGATGTATTGTACATGATCTTAGTTTTGGTGATGAAATTGTTGCATCTGGCATTTTATGTCGTGGGCTGTATAAGATCACTTTGTATGACAAGTGTGGGTAGAAATTTGCAAATGCAATTGTGGATTCAAAGGCTATTTCAGATGCAAAACTTTGGCATGCACGTTTTGGTCATCTAAATTTTGCCAGTTTTCTGCGTCTGTAGAAATATGATATGATTGCTTCTTTGCCGCTTCTTGAAGCACGTGTCAAACATGTTTGTGAAGAATGTATTTTGGGTAAGATGCAGAATTCCAAGCTTCCAAAGGATGGTTCAGTGAGCTCCACATGGAGGTTGCAGCTTGTGCATAGTGATGTTTGTGGGCCCATGCAAACTCCATCCTTGGGCAATTACCTTTACTTCATGACTTTCATTGATGATTTCTCCTAGCATGCATGGGTGTATCCGCTTAAAGCGAAGTCTGAAGTTTTAATGTGCTTCAAACATTTTTTGGCTATAGCTAAAAATGTCTCAAAATATACTATGGGCACCCTCTATTTCGATCGAGGGAGGGAGTATATGTCTCATGAATTTAATGCATTTCTGTCTAGTCATGGGATAAAAAACCAATGTGCAGTGCCTTATACGCCTCAACAATATGGTGTTGCGGAGAGGAAAAACGGGTCACTTATGGAAATGGCATGATGTATGGTCAAAATTCAAGCTTTTCCGCGTTAGTTTTGGCTTGAGGCCATCATGTGTGCCACTTATGTAGTTAACATGTGTCCTAAAATCTTAGCATCTAGGACTCTATATAAAGCATGGCATGATAGAAAGACTTCTATTGAGCACATGCGTATTTTTGGATGTTTGGCATATGCTTTGGTGCCACAAACACGACGCAAAAAATCAGATGATAATGCTATCAAATATATTTTTGTTGTTATAGTGATAAAAGCAAAGGTTACAAGTTGTATCATCCACAAACAAAGCGTATTCTGGTTTCACGTGATGTTGTGTTTGTGGAAGATTTTGTTTAGCCCTTGCTGTCATGTACTAGAGACAGTAATGTAAGCTCAAAGGACATTTATGACACTTTATTGCCTCTTTTCATTGCTGGAAGTTCAAATGTGAATTCCAAAATGAGGCAAATGTACAGCTTACGGGGGTTTTCTGAAAATGTTACAGATCAACCTATTACTGATGCAGATGTACATGATGTACTTGATGAGGAAATGGCTGAAAATGAGCAGGTTAGAGGTATGTCAAAATGGTTGGTGTATACATTACGTGACAGTAAATTAGATGCATCTTTGTCTAGTCGCACTCGTTCAACTTCTCACCATGCATCTTATGCATCAGATTGTTATGCTTTGGCTGTGTCTAGCTTACATGATGTTGGAACCTCTATCTTTTGATGAAGGACAAAATTCAAAAAAATTGGATGGCTGCCATGCAATCAAAATATGATGCACTTATAGAACATGACACTTGGACTTTATGTGATTTTCCTCCTAGCAAAAAGGCCATTGGTATGAGTCGGTTTACAAGTTGACACGCGAGCCGGATGGTGAGATTGATATTTGTAAGGCTGGACTTGTTGCAAAGGGTTATGCACAACAAAAAGGCATAGATTATGAAGAAAATTTTGATCCCACTTGTCGTATGACTACTGTGCATTTTCTATGCGCATTGGCAGCTCATTTTGGTTGGGATGTACATCAATCATACATTTTTACTGCCTTCTTGAATGGTGACATATTTGAGGAAGTTTATGTAAGCAGCCTCGCAGTTTTGTCAAGAAAGGACAAGAGGATAAGGCGTGCAAATGTATCAAAGCTTTGTATGGGTTGAAGCAATCTCCTCATGCTTGGTAAGAGAAGGCCGAGACTCATTTGGTCAAACGAGGCTTTCGTAACAGTCCAACAGAAAGCACATTGTATGTAAAGCGTGAGGGTGATGTACTTCTCAATGTGGATGATTTACTGATCACTGGACCAAATGAGAGACATATTGCTGAATTTAAGACTGATTTGAATGCTACTTTCAAGATGAGAGGTTTGGGGTTGTTGCATCATTGGTTGGGTATACAATTTAAGCAGTGTGATGGTCGTATTGCCTTGTGTCAAAAAAGTTACATAGAGACATTGCTATGTAAGTTTGGAAGAGGATTGCAAACCTATTTCCACTCCCATGGAAACAGGTTTGAAATTGAGTCTTCATGATGCTAGTACCTACAGATGTCACTCTCTACCAAACTGCTATTGGATGCCTCAAATGTATGCAACTCGAGGCCAGATATTCAATTTGCAGTCTCACAAGTCATCAGATTTATGCATAGCCAAGGGTCTAAGCATTGGCAGGCTGTCAAGAGGATTTTGTGCTACTTGAGTGGAACTTTACATCTTGGCTTGTTTTATCCCAAGGGGGATCATTGCCGCCAGACTTGTATTATCCCAAGGGGGGATCATTACCGCTAGACTTACATGCTTTTTTTAGACTCAGATTGGGTTGGTTGTTTTGACACACAAGTATCCACAAGTGGTTTTTGTTTCAGCTTGGCAGCTCATGTATATCATGGTTGAGCAAGAAGAAACCTATTGTGGCCACTTCCAGTTGTGAGGTTGAGTACAGGGTAGTCTTCATAGTTATTACGGTTGAGTGAATATGGCTCAGACGCCTTATGGATGATTTGGGTGTTGGACAGGACACTGCCAACACTATCTACATTGATAGTTAGAGCGCATTGGCGGTTGCAAGGAACCGAGTTTTTCATGCTCGCACAAAGCACATTGAGGTGCATTACCACTATGTCAGGGAGAGGCTCTCAATAGGAGAGATCAGCTTGGCTTATATTCCAACACAGGACAACCTTGCTGATCTTCTCACAAAGGCATTGTCTCATAGAAGTTCGAAACTTTCCGCAAAGGTTTGGGCTTACTCCCCTTTGTTGACTAATCATGTTCTTAGAGCATGGCACTTCCCTTTTCTATGTGCCAGCTCTCATTCACCACATCACTCTAGGGGGGATTTATTATCATATACATGAGGTAGTGATGTGTGTGAACACATTTAGGACCGCCGAGGCATTTTCTCCCTCTTTAGGAGGTTTTTCCCCCGTGCATTTTATATATGCCCATCGTTCTAGGGCTATATTTCTTTCCATTGCATACTAAGTAAAACTCTCTATCATGTGGCTTGAGCTTCCTTCATCTTCTCCAAGCTGTATGTGTTCTCCTGCAACCCTAATTCCAACATTATTCTGTTTGCATTCTTCTTGGGATACATTTAATTTCGCTATTAGTAACTCGGCACCATGTGGTAAACTGAAGTTCAGTGATGTTACTAGTGCATTGCTCACTGAGGAGATTAGACATCAATCCCTTGATAGTGGTGGGCATGGAGATTCATATATGGCAAGTGGCCATAATCGCCATAGGCAAAAGAGGTGGATGTAGTCGCAGCCACGACCATTCATAGGATCGTAAAGATCGCCAAAATCATAGCAAAAGTTAAGACCATGACTTGAGAAATGTAGAATGCTATTATTGCGGTAAGAAAGGCCATTTAAATAAAGATTATAGTGTTTTGTAGCGTGAAAAGGGAAAAGCTATTGTGAATTCTGACGCTCCAAAGAGCAGTGTAAAGGTAGAGAAGATCAATGTGGCTGAATCTCCACCTCCAAAAGTTGTTCTTCAGATGTTCTTGTTTTCACTTCCAATTTGATTCGAGATGCATTACTAGCTCTTGATGAGTGTTATGTGCAAAATTGGATCATTGATTTCGGTGTGAGTCTGCATGTTACTACCCATAGGAAATGGTTCTCCACATATACTGCGATGCATGGTTCAATCAAGCTTGGAGACTCCTATCATCTTGATATATGCGATATGGGAGATGTCAAGTTATACATGATGAATGGCACCCAATTTATGCTTCATGGAGTCATACATGTTCCTAAACTGACTAAGAGTTTGTTGTTAGTTGGTCCGCTTGATACTCTAGGCTATACTACTATTTTTGGCAATGGTTCGTGGATGGTGAATAAAGAAAATTTGGTTGTCATAAAAGGTCACAAATTTGGTTCATTGTACTCTTTATATATATCTTCAGTCAAAGAGATTTCTATCTATATAGCCAAGCAACCTTCTATTGAGTTGTTGCATAGCCGGCTAGGCCATATGAGCCAAAAAAGAATGAAAATCCTTCAACGTTTGGGCTACTTACATGTGTTTAAAAAATAAAAATAAAAAATTATATGAGCATTGCATCTATGGAAAGTAAAGTAGGCAAAGTATCTCGCCATTACATTGAGAGTTGGGAAACCCTCTAGATTTGGTTCATAGCAATTTATGTTGGCCTATGCCACACAAATCTCTAGGGGGAGCACTATATTTCCTGACATTCATAGATGACTCTACTTGAAAGGTGTGGGTTGAAGGGGAAAGACGAAGTGTTTGCTACATTCCAAAAATTATTAGCCATAGTTGAGAACCAATCTGGTAGAAAGCTAAAAGCTTTTTGAACTGACAATGGTGGAGAGTATGTCTCCACATAGCTCAAGAACTTTTGTAGCAAAAGAGGGATTTGGTGACACTTTGATACACCATACACACCTGCTCAGAATGGAATTGCTAAGTGTAGACATGATTCAAGAAAGAGTCACAGCAATGTTATCTATGGAGAATTTACCTCCTGAGTTGTGGGGAGAGGCTGTTATGGGTGTGAAGCATTCTCACACATTCCCAAAGAACTTTGCAAGAAGCTAGATCCCAAGTCACACAAGTGAATCTTCATTGGTTATGGTCTAGATGGAGAGATGGGATATCATCTCTGGCACCCAAAAACTAGAAAGGCTATTTGCGGCTCACGAGTGATATTCAATGAGTCTAAAATGTATAGACAACCTGTTAAAGATGCCAAATATCGAAAAGTTAGATTAGACGATATAGCCTCCACAAATTTGGGAAAACCAACTCAGTCTACTGGTAATGTTCGTACCATTAGTAGTGTTATAGAGAGATCGGAATCTGGCAATTAGGCAGTGATGAGGAGATCTATGCGTGTATTTCGTGCACCTGAGGGGTTTGAGAAAGGATTGGACTATGTGCTAGTCCCTGACTACGATGAGGCCACTTGTTATAAAAAAGTTTTTTAGATGGAAGATAGCGTAAAGTGGGAGCAGGATATGCAATCTGAGTATAACTCAATTTAGCCAATGAAACTTGGGAATTGACAGAGCTACCAAAGGGTAAATAAGCATTGCCTTGCAAATGGATGTACAAGAAAAAGAACATGGTAGAAGATCCCGAGCCTAAGTATAAGGCTAGATTGGTTGCTAAAAGCTTCAAGTAGAAGAAAGGCATGTTGTAACATTTAATGGCCTAAAATCTTTTGTGTAGCGGAATTTAGCATGAACATAGTGGGCATTTCATTAGAGTTGATTCCTAATGAGAATTACAAGAGTGCTTGGGTGGAGAGAGCAACAAAAAGCATAACACCTAGTTAGATAGCATCGACAATACTTTCAAAAGAGAGAGCAATTAAGCTATTGACAACAGTTGAGGACCGGATTTGCATGGAGCCGGTCCCCCCTCCAAAAGGCTTTGTATTATGGTTTCTCCCATCAAGAGAGACATTGTACAATACAATTCTTTGTGTTCCTTCAAGACTAGCTAGTGCAATGAAGATGGAAGCTTCATACACCAAGCAAAACACTTAATCAAACACAACTTGAATTATCCCCGTTCTCAGACCCAAGACCTCACACACCTTCGAAGATGGTGAGAGCTAGCAGGGTATGAGAGTAGATTGAGAGGAAAAAGAAGTATCTTACGAGAAAGAAGTACATCTCCTCACATAATCACTCATATTAGCATAGCTTAGCTTAGTAATTAGCTTGGTAGAGAAGATGAGCATGCATTGAAGCTTGGCTCTTGGTTGGATTTGCATCCACATGCCAAGAGAGTGTTGATGTAGGCTTCTATCTCACAAGCTTGGAGTAGGTGATGAGCTCTCCATTAAAGCTTGGGAGGAGATAGAGTATTTTCCCTTCACACATGGTCAAGTGTGAGAGTGTGTGTGTCAATGCCAAGCAAAAATCAGCCCCCCCTCTCTCTTGGGCGAGCCCTAGCTGCTAAGTTAGGCTGGCTTTTGCCTCATTGGACCTCCCCAGGTCAAGCCAATAGGGATTAAGCAGCATAAGTGATAGCCTTCTGACATGTGTCCCCCTTTCCCCTTTTGTGAGAGCTTTAGATAATTAAATAATTAAACTAAACTCTCATTGGACCCCTTTGCCTCCTGGCCAATAGGAATCAGGCAAGCCATGGGGCTCCTGAATGCTCATTGGACCCCTTGGGAGACTGCCCAATAGTCTTCTAGGACACTTAATTCTTATTGGTTTCTTTTATTAAATGTTTTTAAATTAATTAAACTAGATTTACTCTAGCTTAATTCTCATTGGTCCACTTCAAGGGTCTTCCAATAGGAATTGGGCACACCTTGTGGGCATCTGGCCTAGGGAGCTGACATGTGTCCCTCATTCCCTTTGTGTAAAGGGAGCCTGTGTGTGTGTGTGTAGCTTTCTCTCTCATCCCCTAGCTTTGGGGCTCGCCCCCTCCCATGTAGGGATATGCAAAGACTTTTTGAGCTCACACTAAGCATCCAATTTTCCCTAGGGTTAACCTTTGGACACAACCTTTGAATTTTGGAACCTTAGCATTTTGGAAGTCTTAATGGGCTGAACCTTAGGGTCTTTTTGGCCCATTGTTTCACATGGCTCTTTTGCAGATGGCCCCCCCTTTGGATCCCTATTTTCCCTCCTTTGGATCCCTACTGTGGCCGGTCTGCTAACTTAACCAATATTCTAGCTTTTTCTCCCTTGGCACTTCCCCACATTAAATGATCAGTTTAATATGAGAAAATCATTTAGGAGAATTAGATATTGATTATTATGACATTACCTCTCTCTTGAAATCATAGTCGTCCTCGACTATGGTGTAGAGAAGATAAAGCATATGCATGAGTCCTTTTCTTAGCGGGTAGAGGATCCCTATGTTACCCTACGACATCATTCCATAATGGATGACTAGTCCATTTGGCGCTTGAGAGCCTGAGGCTGCCGCAAGCATGTCTGCACATTAGTCCTATCAGTCTTCCATAGTAGAGTGACAAGCTCTACTTGGTGTTTGGGAGACGTCGTCTCCACAAACTTGATCTAAGCATGCATACTACTTCATTTTTGTGCACAAATCAAGAAAAAGAGAGTCTTATAAGACAAAAAATTTTGTTCATTTTTAACATTTTGTACATTTGCTTACTCTTGGGAAGCATTGTAAGCATTGACAAGGTTTAGGTTATCCTTTAATTGTATGCCTTGCATCCATCTAGCATCTTCAAAAGGATAATTCTTAAACTTAATAAGATATCGTCTGATAGTCTTACCGCCTCTTAATACCTTGTCTTCATGTCGGAGAATGGACTCGGGCTGCAGCACCTCCTCGAGGTCCTCGATCTCCGGTGGGTCTTCAATAGTTGGTTCTTGAGGTGGCTCTCCTTTGTAAGGCTTTAAAAGGCTCACATGAAAAGCATTGTGTATGAGCCAATGATTGGGCAACTTAAGTTGATAGGCCATCTCATTGATTGGCCTAAGAATCTGGAAGGGACCATAGTACCTTTTTGCTAGTTTAGCATAGTACTTTTGGTGGCCCGTAGGATTCTTGCCCGTCGTGTGCCTTAATCGAGCCTTGGGAAACTTTAACAAGACCCAATCGTTTTCTTTAAAGGCTTGGGCTCTTCTGTGCTTGTCAGCAGCAGCCTTTTTCCTTTGCTGTGAGATAGAGATAGCATCCTTAATCTTTTGGAAAGATTCTTGTAGGTCTCGGCTATACTCATCTGCAGCGAAGATCTTCCCATGTACCTTAAGTAGCAAGGGACTTTTTGATCTTCCCTCAATTACCTCGAAAGGTGCTTTTCCTGTAGAAGTATGTACAGTGTTATTGTAAGCATACTCTACTAAGGGTAAGTACTTCTCCCATTGGGATCTTTGATCTACTTCCGTTACATAGGCTTTTAGTAGATCGAGAATAGTTAGGTTAGCTATTTCACTTTGGCCATCAGTTTGTGGATGATAGGCCGAAGAGAAGTTTAGCCTTGTTCCTAAATTCTCAAAGAGACCCTTCCAGAAATTACTGGTCATTCTAGGATCTCTATCCGACACTATGGACATTGGCAAGCCATGGTACTTGAAAATTTGTGAAATGAAGAGGGTTGCCATTTGATGGGCTTTGATAGTCTTTTTGACAGGTATAAAATGAGCTTGTTTACTGAACCTGTCTACTATCGTCCATATTCCCGTATTCCCATGGATAGACTTAGGCAATCCAAAGATAAAATCCATGGATATGCTCTCCCACGGTGAATTAGGGATTGGCAAGGGTTGAAGCAATCCAAGTTGCTTCCCTCTATCAAATTTTGTCTTTTGACATACCACACATTTGGAAACATACTCATGTATGTTCACTTTCATGGTAGGCCAATAGAAATATGTTTCCATTCCCTTTAGGGTAGACTGAATCCCTCTATGCCCCGCATATGGGGGAGCATGAGATTCATACATTACTTTCTCACGTAGTGAGTTAGTAACGCATAGTCTATTGCCATAGAGAAGATAACCATCTTGTAAAGTAAATGGTTCTTCTTTCTTCCCTAATGCAAGGGCTGAAATCACATCTCTAAAATCGGGATCAATAGCATACTCATCTATCATTGAAGATAGATCATTGTGAGTTGCTATGGAAACCGCATTCACTCTCGGTCGTCTTGAGAGTGCATCGGCTACTTGATTATGCTTGCCAGCTATGTGAGCAATATGAAAATGAAATTGCGAAAGGAAATTTGCCCACCTCATTTGTTTGTCGGAGAGCTTGGTCTGCGTCATGAAGTACTTAAGACTTTGGTGATCCGTTCGCAGAATGAAAGGAGTCCCCAATAAATAGTGCTTCCATGAGTCTAAGGCATGTAGAACTGCAAGGAGTTCTTTTTCGTATATGCCTAGAGCTTGCTCAACAGGGTCGAGCCTTCGACTCTCATAGCCTATGGCGTGCCCTTCTTGGAGCAAAACAGCCCCAAGGCAATCACCACAAGCATCACATTGGACCTCAAATGGTTTTGAGAGATCCGGTAGTGTAAGCACAGGTTGAGAGATAAGCTTTTCTTTAAGCTTTTCGAAAGCATTGTTCTCCTTAGCAGACCATGTATACCTAACATTTTTCTTTGTTAGGTCATGTAATGGTCCCGCAATTTGTGAGAACTTTTCTATGAAGCGTCTATAGTATGCACACATACCTATAAAGCTTCTTAGTTCATGAAGATTCCTTGGTTTAGGCCATCCTTTTATTACCTCTAACTTGGATGGATCCATTTGGATTCCATCTTGAGAGATAATGTGACCTAAATATTGAATCTCTTGCAAGAAAAATTCACTTTTCTTTCGATTAACATAAAGTTTATTCTCTCTTAAAACTTGAAATATTACCTGGAGGTGTTGCTTATGTTCCTCTAATGAATTAGAGTAGATGATAATATCATCAAAGAACACTCCAGTGAAGGTTCGATGAGGTCTGAACAGCTTCTCCATCAAGCGGTTAAATGTGGCTGGTGCATTAGTCAAGCCAAAAGGCATGACAATGTATTCGTAAAGACCAAATGTAGTACGAAATGCGGTCTTTACAATGTCTTGATCAACTATCCTTATTTGATGATAGCCACTTTTTAGGTCAATCCTACTGAAGTAGGTCGATCCTTGTAGCTTATCAAATAGGTCTTCTACCCGTGGAACGGGAAACCTATTTTGATAGTGATCCTATTTAGTGCTCTATAGTCGACACACATACGATATGTGCCGTCTTTCTTTTGCACTAATAGCACAGGTGAGCAAAATGGAGATGAGCTAGGCCTAACCATGCCCTTCTCAATTAACTCATGCACTTGCCGCATAATCTCCTCTTGTTGAGCTTGAGAAACTCTATAAGGAGGTTTGTTAGGCGGTGAACTTCCTGGAAGAAGTTCAATTGCATGGTCGTCATTACCTCGTTTAGGAGGTAGCTCACAAGGGATGTCGTCAATAAAGACATCTTGAAACCCCTTGAGAAAATTGGATAACTCTAATTCCTTTTGGTTGCTTTTATTTTCTTTTGCTAAAGCATTAGGTTCATTTTGAGAATCTTTAACAAAAATCATGTACACGGAAATAGAGCTCTTTATTGACTTGTTGAAAGCTGGTGTATGTACAATGGGGATGGTGTTACCCATCTCCCTAGCATCTATATACATGTCCTTTTCCCTGAACTTAAAGGAGATTCTCCTTTCAGGAAATTTAACATGGGCAGCCAGACGGTCAAACCATGGTGCCCCTAGGATTACATCCTCATGCTTGAGAGGAGAGATAAAGAAATCCTCTTTGTCCACATAGCCTTGGACATGAAGCCTCAATTTCCCGATTAAGGGAGTGACTGAAGCTTCTTGCCCCTTGAAGGCACTATCTACGGGTAGGATATCTCCCATCTCGTAGGATTGTATGCCTAGCTTGGTGGCTAACTCCATAGATATAAAATTGTGAGTAGAACCAGGGTCAAAGAGAATAAAAGCATCATGTTCTCTTACCTTTCCCCAAGCATGGCATAGAGGAGATCCTTTGTGGTGAGTTTGAAGAATCTCCTCCTCTTGGATTTCAACCAAAGAAGCTCTAGGAGGATCTTGGCGGTTGTTCCTTTGGGGACAAGCGCGGTACGCATGCCCTTGTTCGCCGCACTTGAAACACCGGTTATCTTTACGATAACGCTCAAGCTCTTCAGGAGAGAGTTTATTCTTTCCTTTGTAAACTCCCTTCTCTTTAGCTTTGTTGGAATTGCCCTTAGGAGACTTTTGGACATTGTCCTTCCCCTTAGGCTCATTGGAACCTTTGTTTTCCGGGGGCTTATTATTTCTTTTACCCCCCGTTTGGAAATTGATTCGCGAGGCCACCATAGTATGGTGTATTACCGCCGATATGGTACGTGGCCTTTGGGAGTTGACATACTCCGCCATTTCTTCGGTTAAGCCCGCACAAAATTGTTGCTTTTGCTCTCCAAAATCCAACTTTTTGAAGACAGTGGCTTTGAGTTGTAGGTCCCAAAACTTGTCTACATATTTGTGGATGGATTCATTGGGAGAGAGCTTTAAGCTTCGCCATTCGGTGAGTACTTTGTCTTTGGCATCGGTGGCCAAAAACTGCTTCATAATGGAAGCTCTTAAAGCCTTCCATGTTCGTGGAGCTTCACCGTTGGCTCGTAGGCTAGACCACCATTGTCTGGCGGACTTTTGAAAGTGCATAGCTACATGGCGTAGCTTAGAGGACTCCGTGAAGCCCTCATCTCCAAACGCCGCATCGAATTGCTGGATAAAGGCCAAAACCTTTGTCTGTAGCACCGAAGGTGCCATCATAGGTAAGGAAAGAGATGCTCTTCCCTCCCTCTTTGAATTTCTTCAGCTTGGACGACCTCTTCCATGCGGCATAGGATTTTCTATGGCCTCTTCTTTTTGATGGTTCAAAAGTTGCACCATCACTTTCTTCAGAAGATGAAGAATTTGAAGAAGGTGGAGAAGAGGGTGACCTCTTTCTCGCCTTTTTCTTGTCTTGATCTTTGTCGTCTTCACCATAGCTTTCATGAGAGGAAGAGGATGAAGAAATGGAGAAGAGGGTGTCCTCTTTCTCGCCTTTTTCTTCTCTTGCTTTTTATCATCCCTCTTTGAATTATGGCGTGGAGAAGAGTGTGATGGTCTTCTCCGCTTTGGTGGTGATGGAGAGCGTTTAGCCCGCCGTCTTCGTGGAGCCATCTCCGCCGAGGTGGCGGGAGACTCGCTTCTTTCTCTTTCCTTCGGTGGGGGCTCTTGAGTTCTCCTTTGGGAAGGAGATGCATCATCAAGAAGTAAGTTCTTGAGCCCTTCATATGGATTCTCTTCTTCTTCCCGAATCGGAGAGAGACCTCTTTTGGTAGTCTCATAGGGAGGCTTCCTAGGTGTTCTCTCGTCATGGTGATGAGCTTGGAGAATCCCGTGAGCACGGAGTTGCCGTTGCACTTCACTTTGGAGAGATGGATTGCCCATGGCTTGTTGAAGCCTAGAAACAAGATAATTAACAAGCATTGAAGCATCATTAGTAGCTTGCTCATGAGCAAAATCAAAGTTATCAACATTAATTTCACTCTCTTTAATATTGTCAGCCATTCTAACAACTTTTAGGTGTAAACTTTTTAGGTGTACTTTGGCACTTCAAGCCCTAGTTGCTACTCCTCTTTACCCCTTTAGAAAAAGCACTCAAGCTACTGTACCCGCGGCTCGAATACCATTAATTGCAAGGAATAGAAGAGAGGGTCTTTCGACACCAAAATAGCACCGGCTCCTGTCAAGCTTCTAATAGCTCAATAGTGGTTAAGCCGTAAGCAAGCCCCATAGGACTCCACTATTAAGACCATAGCTCTCGACGGTGATGCCCCGTTAACTGCACAAAGGCAGGCGCACTGCAAGGCTGAAAAATCCCTATTCTACTTACTCACAGGCAATTAATAATACCAACCATTTGTAGCTAGCTTGAGGACCTCCCTTCTTGAGCAAGAAAAGAGAAACCTTGAGCTCTGATACCAATGTAACATTTAATGGCCTAAAATCTTTTGTGTAGCGGAATTTAGC
Organism: Adiantum capillus-veneris; assembly: GCF_014529385.1. Classification (NCBI taxonomy): domain Eukaryota; kingdom Viridiplantae; phylum Streptophyta; class Polypodiopsida; order Polypodiales; family Pteridaceae; genus Adiantum; species Adiantum capillus-veneris. The sequence goes on along the minus strand of NC_140947.1, from coordinate 53,796,599 downwards.
ATGCACATAGTGGGCATTTCATTAGAGTTGATTCCTAATGAGAATTACAAGAGTGCTTGGGTGGAGAGAGCAACAAAAAGCATAACACCTAGTTAGATAGCATCGACAATACTTTCAAAAGAGAGAGCAATTAAGCTATTGACAACAGTTGAGGACCGGATTTGCATGGAGCCGGTCCCCCCTCCAAAAGGCTTTGTATTATGGTTTCTCCCATCAAGAGAGACATTGTACAATACAATTCTTTGTGTTCCTTCAAGACTAGCTAGTGCAATGAAGATGGAAGCTTCATACACCAAGCAAAACACTTAATCAAACACAACTTGAATTATCCCCGTTCTCAGACCCAAGACCTCACACACCTTCGAAGATGGTGAGAGCTAGCAGGGTATGAGAGTAGATTGAGAGGAAAAAGAAGTATCTTACGAGAAAGAAGTACATCTCCTCACATAATCACTCATATTAGCATAGCTTAGCTTAGTAATTAGCTTGGTAGAGAAGATGAGCATGCATTGAAGCTTGGCTCTTGGTTGGATTTGCATCCACATGCCAAGAGAGTGTTGATGTAGGCTTCTATCTCACAAGCTTGGAGTAGGTGATGAGCTCTCCATTAAAGCTTGGGAGGAGATAGAGTATTTTCCCTTCACACATGGTCAAGTGTGAGAGTGTGTGTGTCAATGCCAAGCAAAAATCAGCCCCCCCTCTCTCTTGGGCGAGCCCTAGCTGCTAAGTTAGGCTGGCTTTTGCCTCATTGGACCTCCCCAGGTCAAGCCAATAGGGATTAAGCAGCATAAGTGATAGCCTTCTGACATGTGTCCCCCTTTCCCCTTTTGTGAGAGCTTTAGATAATTAAATAATTAAACTAAACTCTCATTGGACCCCTTTGCCTCCTGGCCAATAGGAATCAGGCAAGCCATGGGGCTCCTGAATGCTCATTGGACCCCTTGGGAGACTGCCCAATAGTCTTCTAGGACACTTAATTCTTATTGGTTTCTTTTATTAAATGTTTTTAAATTAATTAAACTAGATTTACTCTAGCTTAATTCTCATTGGTCCACTTCAAGGGTCTTCCAATAGGAATTGGGCACACCTTGTGGGCATCTGGCCTAGGGAGCTGACATGTGTCCCTCATTCCCTTTGTGTAAAGGGAGCCTGTGTGTGTGTGTGTAGCTTTCTCTCTCATCCCCTAGCTTTGGGGCTCGCCCCCTCCCATGTAGGGATATGCAAAGACTTTTTGAGCTCACACTAAGCATCCAATTTTCCCTAGGGTTAACCTTTGGACACAACCTTTGAATTTTGGAACCTTAGCATTTTGGAAGTCTTAATGGGCTGAACCTTAGGGTCTTTTTGGCCCATTGTTTCACATGGCTCTTTTGCAGATGGCCCCCCCTTTGGATCCCTATTTTCCCTCCTTTGGATCCCTACTGTGGCCGGTCTGCTAACTTAACCAATATTCTAGCTTTTTCTCCCTTGGCACTTCCCCACATTAAATGATCAGTTTAATATGAGAAAATCATTTAGGAGAATTAGATATTGATTATTATGACACATGTATTTCGACAAGATTTTTTCTCCAGTAGTCAAGATGACTACACTACGTCTTGTGCTGGGTTTAGTAGATATTGAGGACATGGAATTCTTCCAAATGGAATTCTTCACGGGGATCTTAAAGAGGAGTCTACATGAAATAGCCAGAAGGTTTTGAGATCAAACCTGAAAATCCAACAAGGGGAAAACTGGTGTGTAGACTCAAGAAAGCTTTGTATGGTCTAAAACAAGGTTCAAGGCAATGGTACATCAAGTTTGATAAGTACAATCAATCCCAAGGGTATGTACAAGCCAAGAGGATCAATGCTTATACACAAGGAGGTTGAACGATGGTTCCCTCATCATTCTCATCTTGTACATGGATGATATGCTTATCGTTGGGAAATCCAAAGATGAGATTGTACTTCTCAAGGATGCCTTATTGACATGAAAGATTTGTGCGATGCAAATCATTTTCTTGGTATGTATATCAAGAGAGATTGTAAACATGGAATTCTTGAACTATCACAGGAAGAGTATATTCACAAGGTCTTGCAACATTTTAACATGCAAGGGGGAAAAAAATTGAGTACCCCAATGACTGCATATGTAAAACTTTGCAAGAACGATTGCCCCAAATCGGATGCTGAAAACGCACAGATAGAAAGGTGCCACATTGTTCGGCAATTGGCAGTCTCATATTTGCCATAGTTAGCAGGCAACGAGATATTGCATTTGCAGTGGGAGTGGTTAGCAGGTATATGGAAAATCCGGGCAGAAAGCATTGGGAAGTAGTGAAGCATATCTTGAGATACATCAAAGGTTCAACCATCAAGTGCTTACGTTTTGGGAATAGTGATGCGTCCATAGTTGGATACACTGATTCTAATTATGCCGGTTGTGTGGACACTAGGAGATCCACATTTGGCTACATTTTCTTGTTTGTTGGAGCAGCAATCTCTTGAAGATCAAGTCTCCAAAATTGCACTTCGACTTTCACCATGGGGCTAAGTATGTTGCAGTTTCCAGTGTCAACAAGGAAGTTGTATGGTTATCTCGTCTAGTGGGAGATCTTGGTATACACCAGACTCTAGTGTTACATTGTGACAGTCATAGTGCGATTACCTTAGCAAAGAACCCCGTGTCTCATTCCAAGTCGAAATAGATTGAGGTTAGGTAGCATGTGATACAGGATATTATGGCTAGCAAAGGCATTGAGTTAGCCAAAGTTCACACGGATAGCAACCCTGCAGATGCTCTTACGAAGAGCTTAGTCACATAGCAATTCGCACATTGCATTGAGATGATGAGTGTAGAGTGAATCCTCATGATGCTTCACATTTGTACAGATTTGTACTAACATAGGCCACTTGGGCCACTATGGCCTTCAAGTGGGAGATTGTAAGGGTGTAGGCCATACTGGCCGGGTGCTGCCCATTTTACTAACCTTATTCATTTACATAACATAAAAGAATAAGGGGTTGTGGAACAATTATACAAAAGAGCTCCACCACACCTCGTGTCCTGTTGCACTGCACTTGCACGCACATACTCCGCATTGCACCTCACAATTGAAAACTTTAACAATGCAGAGCACATGAATGCTTCATGGTTTCTTAAAGGGTGCTCATGGTCTATGTAATAAGCTATGAGAGCATCCTCTCAAGAAGTGATGTTTGGGTTTTTATGTTAATTTATCATTCTTACCATCTTACTACATGGAGACCCTTTGAAGAGGCATTCTACACTTGCTTCTCAAGCTCAAATCCAAATCTTTGGACCATTACTAGCAAATCTGCAAGCAAGATATGTGGGCTACTCGGTGATCGAGCTAAAATATTCCTTATCTGAGATGCTACTTAATGTGAAAGAGATGCAGAGGGCAACATATTGAAATATAAGCCTCCAATAGCTCAAGCAAAGACAAGCAGCCCAACAGCCTCGTAGTCATGCGAAGGATGACATGAGTTAGGAGGGGAGGAATGTTATTGGCAGCTAACACAAGCCATTAAAGCCTGAGTGGTTGAGATGTAAATTTTACTTCACATGCAAAAAGAGTGCACTCCATAGTTTTGTTGCAACCACATGTGTAGTTTATTGGTTTTTGTTAAATCTATGCAAAAAATGTAGGAGTAGAGTGGGGGGTTCACTTTTGGCACTTAAATTGCCAAATTTGACAATTGATTTTGACTAAAAATCCATGTTGACCTTTGGCTAAGGTATAAAATTGAGTTTTTGCAAAAATTCAAACAAGATTTTGAATTATGAAATCAAGCGGGTAGTTGTTCACAGAGTCTCTACCTTCTTGCTTCTCATGCTTGTATCTCCTTGTACAAAGTTATATCACAATCCCTTGGCTTGCATGTGATCACAGGTGCAAGCTTTTCTATTCATTGTAATTTCTCATGAAGGTTCTGTTTTTTTGGCATGGCCAATCCTCTTGTTGTTTAAGCTCATTGTACATTTTTTATGGATACGTTTTGATTTTTCCAAGCATATGTGAGGATAGAGCTCCAATAAATGAAGCTATCAAGTGTCACACAACTTGCTAAAAAAATAGGCTACTAGTAAGAAGCATTTTTATTCATGCATTGGTTTGGAGCTTTGAGACCATAGGATTGTTTATTAGGTCTTGCCTATCTACCAAGTAAGTTTGGTTCCATTTTGTGCTTTGTCATTGAGTGAAACAACCATTGGGCTTGCGATTAGAAGATTAGCTTTTGATGTCTGACAAACATGTGGGATGAAAACTTATTAGGAGTGAGCTATGACTGAGTTTTTTGAGAGATTGATAACCTCTTATAGCCTCCATGAACTAGTCAGTTCAGCTACATCCATCAGGTTAGCAATTTTGGCATGTTCTTCTTGATATTCTACATTGATATAGTGTGGTTGGAGAAACCCAGCCTTATGTTGATGGATTTATTGCCATGAGAGGGCATGGACAAGGCTCATTTGAATGTAAAAAGAAGGCTTCAAAAGGTTGCTCTGTGTGTGTGTGTGTGTGTGTGTGTGTGTGTGTGTGTGTGTGTGTGTGTGTGTGTGTGTGTGTGTGTGTGTGTGTGTGTGTGTGTGTGTGTGTGTGTGTGTGTGTTTGTTTGTTGAATTTCTCTCATGAGCCTAGCTCTCTAGCTTACACCTTACTCAATAGGATTTTAAAGCACTATATTGTGCAGCCTTGGCATGAAACCACTTTAAATTACTCTTTTTGAGACAAAGGCTACTAAAAATGCACCTCATGCTTGGTATTGATTTTGTCCACTTGCATGTAACATGATCTTTACTTACAGAACCACAAAATATGTTTTGATGATCTTTCTCTCCAGAATGCCATCTCCTGAAACTCACCCATTGCAACATATGTCCAAGATGGGAATGACAAAGAATGTTCTTGACATTGGATGGTCTCTTTGTACACTCATCCATTATTTAGGGGTCCTTGGAAAAAATCTTTATTCTTTGCAATGCTACCCAAATGAACAAATCACCACCAATCTCAGAGATGTGGTTCTTCTTTGTATCATGCCAACATTTGTTCTTCAACTTTTCAATCGTTTTTTTCTCCATCTTTGGCAATCGGTAAGCAGCTTGTGTTTATCTAGTATTTTGCATTAAGTATGAAGATAGTTGTTTCAAACTCATAGACACCGTTTTATTGGTTCTCAAATCTAACCTTGCTTGGATTTTTTGTTCTAGATAAGGAAAATGCATTCACAAACGCGACTATGTTACAAAATCAAAATATTTGATATCAAACGTAATTAACTCTTATCGAAGATCTCTTTTCATAAACTCTCTTCCTACACTTGAAGGCCAAACCCAACTCTTAACACTAGGAGTTCCCCCCACTAATGAAAAGGAGCGCACATCTTTTCATTATTATTTTACTAGGGCATAACACCACCTTCCTCGACACTCCTCCACCAATGATCATGTGTGTGGTATGTCCGCTCACTTGTAGTGTAGAGCATGCAAAGATGTGACTAATATTTGATAAATGTACTGACGCAAGTATAAAAATTAATTGGTGACATATAGTATTATGTTTGTGTGTGCAAGGAGAATAACACAATTTTGTTCACGAACTTTTCCAATTTTGATTGTTACCTTGCATATGCAAGGCTCCCTTCTTCCAAACAAGGGGCTGCCTTTGAAGTGATGTTTGGGTTTTTATGTTAATCTATCATTTGTACCATCTTACTACATGGAGACCCTTTAAAGAGGCATTCTACACTTGCTTCTCAAGCTCAAATCCAAAATCTTTGGACCATTACTAGAAAATCTGTAAGCAAGATTTGTGGGCTATTCAGTGATCGAGCTAAAATATTCCTTATCTGAGATTCTACTTAATGTGAAAGAGATGCAAAGGGCAACAAATTGAAATATAGGCCTCCAATATCTCAAGCAAAGACAAGCAGCCCAATAGCCTCGTAGTCCTACGAGGGATGACATGAGTTTAGAGGGGAGGAATGTTAGTGGCAGCTAACACAAGCAATTAAAGCCTGAGTGGTTGAGATGTAAATTTTACTTCACATGAAAAAAGAGTGCAGTCCATAGTTTTGTTGCAACCACATGTGTAGTTTATTGGTTTTTGTTAAATCTATGCAAAAAATGTAGGAGTAGAGTGGGGGTGTGAGCTTCCAATTTGTATCTGAATCACTTTTGGCACTTAAATTGCCAAATTTGACAATCGATTTTGACTAAAAATCCATGTTGACCTTTGGCTAAGGTATAAAATTGAGTTTTTGCAAAGTTTAAACAAGCTTTTGAATTATGAAATCAAGCGGGTAGTTGTTCAGAGAGTCTCTACCTTCTTGCTTCTCATGCTTGTATCTCCTTGTACAAAGTTCTATCACAATCCCTTGGCTTGCATGTGATCACAGGTGCAAGCTTTTCTATTCATTGTAATTTTCTCATGAAGTTTCTGTTTTTTTTGGCATGGCCAATCCTCTTGTTGTTTAAGCTCATTGTACATTTTTTATGGATACGTTTTGATTTTTCCAAGCATATGTGAGGATAGAGCTCCAATAGATGAAGCTATCAAGTGTAAAACAACTTGCTAAAAATAGGCTACTGGTAAGAAGCATTTTTATTCATGCATTGGTTTGGAGCTTTGAGACCATAGGATTGTTTATTACGTCTTGCCTATCTACCAAGTAAGTTTGGTTCCATTTTGTGCTTTGTCATTGAGTGAAACAACCATTGGGCTTGCGATTAGAAGATTAGCTTTTGATGTTTGACAAACATGTGGGATGAAAACTTAATTAGGAGTGAGATGTGACTGAGTTTTTTGAGAGATTGATAACCTCTTATAGCCTCCATGAACTAGTCTGTTCAGCTACATCCATCCGGTTAGCAATTTTGGCATGTTCTTCTTGATATTTCACATTGATATAGTGTGGTTGGAGAAACCCAAACTTATGTTGATGGCTTTATTGCCATGAGAGGGCATGGACAAGGCTCATTTGAATGTAAAAAGAAGGCTTCAAAAGGTTGCTCTGTGTGTGTGTGTGTGAGTGTGTTGAATTTCTCTCATGAGCCTAACTCTCTAGCTTACACCTACACAACAGGATTTTAAAGCACTATATTGTGTAGCCTTGGCATGAAACCACTTTAAATCACTGTTTTTGAGACAAAGGCTACTAAAAATGCACCACATGCTTGGTATTGATTTTGTCCACTTGCATGCAACACGATCTTTACTTACAAAACCACAAGATCTGTTTTGATGATCTTTCTCTCCAAAATGCCATCTCCTGAAACTCACCCATTGCAACATATGTCCAAGATGGTAATGACAAAGAATGTTCTTGACATTGGATGGTCTCTTTTGTGCACTCATCCGTTATTTAGGGGCCCTTGGAAAAAAACTTTTTTCTTTGCAATGCTACCCAAATGAAGAAATCACCACCAATCTCAGAGATGTGGTTCTTCTTCTTTGTATCATGCCAATATTTGTTCTTCAACTTTTCAATCTTTTTTTCCTCCATCTTTGGCAATCGGTAAGCTTGTGTTTATCTAGTATTTTGCATTAAGTATGAATATAATTGTTTCAAACTCATAGACACCGTTTTATTTATTGGTTCTCAAATCTAATCTTGCTTGGATTTTTTGTTCTAGATAAGGAAAATGCATTCACAAACGCGACTATGTTACAAAATCAAAATATTTGATATCAAACGTAATTAACTCTTATAGAAGATCTCTTTCCATAAACTCTCTTCCTACACTTGAAGGCCAAACCCAACTCTTAACACTACGAGTTCCCCCCACTAACTAAAAGGAGGGCACATCTTTTCATTATTATTTTAATAGGGCATAACACCGCCTTCCTCGGCACACTCGTCCCAACAATGATCATGTGTGTGGTATCTCCGCTCACTTGTAGTGTAGAGCATGCACAAATGTGACTAATATTCGATAAATGTACTGATGCAAGTATAAAAATTAATTGGTGACATATAGTATTATGTTTGTGTCTGCAAGGAGAATAACACAACATACACAGGAGGATGTAGCAACTTTGTTCTTGAACTTTTCCAATTTTGATTGTTACCTTGCATATGCATATGCAAGGCTCCCTTCTTCCAAACAAGGGGCTGCCTTTAGTAACTTCTTTTGGGCTTCTCTCTCTCTTTGTCTCTTTATGTGTGTATCCACTCTTTTATCAAAAATACAAAAATCATTAACTTGTAGCAAGAACAAGAGTCAACTATTGTGACTTCAACATAGTGACATCAAATATTGTACTTCTGAAGGGTTCCGTCAACTTTCTCTGACAAATTCTCTCATGTCATTGAACCTGTTCTCTGTTTTTCTTATTTTTCTCTTCTCTTTTTGTTTCTGAGTTCTAAGGTCCTTTATCTAATTTTCTCTCTCAATGTAGTTCTTTAGTGAAATCTACTTCATTAGTGCAAGCCTTTAAAAAAAATTGTTATTTGAATGATGGTAACTTTTTTTTTTTGCTCAAAGGCTATAGAGATGCCTTTTGTTTCTCGTAGCTAAAATTACGATTTATTGGCTTGCCAAAGAGATGCCTTTTCTTGGCTAAAAATACAATTATTATTTTTGTTGGTGTCCATGAGTGGTGGAAGTTCGTTCTAAGAGTAGAGACCCCTTATGATAAAATGTTTTAGTGGCATGAAGTATGAAAAATTAAAGTTGGATGGTTTCATACAAAAATTATTGAAGGATAAAGTAAAAAAGATGTGCTTACTAAATATATTAAAAGTGAGCATGCACGATCAACAAAAAGAAGGGAGATAATTTTCATTGGTTAGTACTTTGAGAAGGCCCCTTAGCACAACTAAATCTTGTTTTATTTGTGGCTTTTCTAGTTTAAAGGATGCTACTGCCTTCATATGACTACCATGATGGGTGACCACTACTTTACAATATGAGTGACCAAATATGATCGGTGACCACTACTTTACAATATGAGTGACCCATGATACTAAATAGGACTTTTAGTTTTCCTTTTCTTCAATAAGAGCATTTCTTACTGGATCGTGCATGTGTTGTTCATTCTTTGAGCCAAAATCTTGATTGGTGGAATCAATTAGGAAACACTTATTACAAAGAAGAGGGGTGAGTAAAACCCATGGATTTTATGATGATTAAGATACTAGAAGATATAAACATCATGAACCAAGTCATGAAATCATTAAAGTTCTCACAATAATCATTCATGTTCTTCTTATCAGACTCATTTGATGTCTTGCTGCACTCTACCGTCTTATAAGAACTCTAACCAAGATAGTGTCTCTCATTGTGCCCATTCACGGGTAGCTACAATGCAACTTTTCCACACTCAGATGTTAAGTTATGGAGAAAGATTTTGTAGATATTAGACACATTACCTATGATGGGCCTTAATGTAGATACAATTTTTTTGAATCAGGTTGAAAGTCAAGATAGACTGTGAACTTGAGTTTGAAGGTCAATGACTATTTATGTTCTTGTAAACGCAATCGATATTCTACAAAAAAGCTACCATGCTTTGTGTAGCTAAAGACAATCTATATAGCCTTTGGGTTCTGTAAGGACATGGGTCCTATGGGCAAGGCCACCGGCATGGCTGGACAGTGTGTACGCTAGAGGATTATCTGTTTGACCATCTGTTTTTGGATGATCAACTGTACTTAGATTAAGATTAGCTTTCAACTTTTGGAACACAGCTCTCCAGAAGTGATTATCGAACTTTTGATCTCTGTCACTAATGATACTAGCTGGAAGATCGTAGAGTTTATATATATGCTCTACAAATAGCCATGCTAATTCCGGTGTCTTAACCGTAGTCTTAGTGGGAATGAATTGACCCATCTTTGTGAGACGATCTACGATTACCCAAATGGCCACAATTTGTAGTAGGTAGTCCTAGTACAAAATCCATAGAGATACTCTCCCACTTACCTTGTGGAATCTCTAAAGGATGTAAAAGGCCACCTACCTTGAGGCACTCTACCTTATTAACTGGGCATTGTTGGCAGTTTAGTACGTGCTCTTGAATATCATGATGTAAGCCCGACCAATAAAATTACCGTCGAACTAAGGCATACGTCTTACGAATACCTAGATGACTAGCACTTGGACGTGCTCTACCTTATTAAATTGGCATTGTTGGCAGTTTAGTACGTGCTCTTGAATATCATGATGTAAGTCCGACCAATAAAATTACCGTCGAACTAAGGCATACGTCTTACGAATACCTGGATGACTAGCACTTGGACTATCGTGACACTCAAATAAGATTTGGCGCCTAGTGTCTGAGTCCTTCAACACACATACTCTACCTTTGTGGAGTACGTAGCCATCATCAATGGAAAAATTATTCCATCGCTTAAGCTCTTCTTGAGTAGGGGTGGAGCTCTGTGTGTTGGAGTTTTTATCTGCACGTGCAGAGACATGTTGATCTGGATGTTCAAAGGCATGTCAGTATGAGGGATCCCTTTTTAAAACTGCACTCCACACTTTAGCATATGATTGATCTTGTGCACACTTGCCACGTAATGACTCTAAAACTCCACTCTTTATTTCCGTGAAAGCAAGTGAATTAATCTGAGGCATCCGACTTAGGGCATCCACTACTACATTATATCGTCCCTTGCGATATCGTAGCTTACAACATAGTCTTGAAGGATTTCGGCCCATCTAGCTTTACGGCCCTTCAAGTCCGTTTGAGTAGTAAACCATTTGATACTCTCATAGTCAAAAACTACTTCAAACTCGGCACCATATAAATAGTGTCGCCACTTTCGTAAAGCGTGAATTATGGCATAGAGCCCTCTCTCATAAACAGAATAATTTTGTTGAGCTCTATCTCACTTTTTACTTTTAAAGGCTATAGGTCTTCCCTCCTGGAGAAGTATCGCACAAATGGCTTTACCACTAGCAAACGGCTTAAGTGGGCTGATGATTGCTAGGATGGGAGTAGTGACTATAACTACCTTGAGCTGTTCGAAACTGCGTTTTTGGGCTTCTTCCCAAGAAAAGGTCTTACCTTTTGCTTTAAGTTGATTCGTCATAGGAACAATGATTTTGGCATAGTCACGGATATACTGTCGATAAAATCCAGCCATGCCTAAAAATATTTGAAGCTCCTCAACCGTGTTGGGATGTGGCCATCGAAGAATGGCAACGACCTTGTCAGTGTCCATCTTGATGCCAAAATAAGAGATCACATGATCGAGGTAATGTATCTCCGTTTTAAAGAAATCGCACTTGCTTTGCTTAGCATATAGCACGTGAGCTCGTAGTTGTTCAAAAACTAATCGTAAGTGTTCTATGTGTTCATCTTCAGTCTTACTGTAAATGAGAATGTCATCATGGAAAACCACAACAAATTTTCCAAGATAGGGATGTAAGACACTATCCATGAGTGTCATAAATGTAGCTGGAGCATTGGTTAAACCAAAAGGCATAACCAAAAATTCAAAATGCCCGAATCGTGTTCTAAAGGCAGTTTTGGAGATATCTTGCAGTAGACTGAACGAAGATCTATCTTTGTATAGTCTTGCCCCATGGAGTTGATCAAACAACTTATCCACTCGAGAAAATACTTGTTCTTGATGGTTATCGCATTTAATTCGTGATAATCTACGCACATGCGAATAGTACCATCTTTCATTTTTACCAATAGAATTGGTGATGCCCAAGGCGAAGTGCTAGGTCTAATGAAACCATGAGCGAGGTAGTCAGCCAACTGACTCTCAACCTCCTTGGCTTCTTTAGCACTCATATGATAAGGTGGTTTACTCACCGGTTTAGTGCCTGGCAAGACATCTATGTCATGTTGCACATCACGTGTAGGGGGTAAACCCGGTGGTAAATCACTTGAGAACAAACCAGTATACTCCGTGAGTAAGTGAGTCAGATTTTGCCAAAAAAGGAGAAAGTAAACTAGAGTTATGCTGGGATGGAGAATCTTGTAATTCCTGTAATGTTTGTTTTACAATAGTTGCATGTTGCTCTATAGAATTAAAATTGAGAGCACTTTGCTCGTTAGATTTGTTAACACTTTGTTTATCATTAGAATTCATTGCACTTTGCATACCATTACTAGAATTCACCGCACTTTGCTCTTGAGAATTCACAAGACTTGGAGACAAGCAGTAACACAAAAATACTTCATCTATTAAATTTGTTTTCTACAAAATAGAAAGCTCGGTTGTACATATAAGAGTTGCAGATGGTATATTTTTCTCACCAAGAAAAAGCTCATGTTTACCATTGGCCATAAAGGATAAGGAGTTGTGTTCATAACTAGTGTGCAATGTGTTTCCTAAACCATGCAGCCACTCCCGTCCTAAAACTACATTAGCATGATCCATGTTCATAACTTGGAAGTCAAGGGTCATCGTATGATTTTGAACAATAAGCTCAACCCCTTGAACTACCGTGTCCCATACTTCTTTATCATTCCCAGACATCTGCTCCACCACATACTTGTGAGAGTAGGGAGTCTGTGTAAGCTTCAATTTCTTGACTAGCTTATAGTTCAAGAAGTTATGAGTTTTACCATCATTTACTGAAATACGAACACGTTGTTCGTTAATAGTGCCATGCATGCAAATCAAACCATGGGGGCCAAAGGTGGGCTGCCACATTGATGCAGGCACACAACACTTGTGCTTTTCTTCCATATGAAGAACCTCTACAGCACAATATTTAGGAGATGAATGTAATGTGAGGCATTGCACTGTGTGCATGGCCTTTTCTTTGCCTTGCAAACGAGGACAATCTTTCTTGTTATGTTGGTCCAAAAGACATATAAAACACAATTTGTCTTTCTTTGCATGCTCAAAATCTGCAGTGTTGAGAGACCCACATGGAGTATCTCGTGATTGCTTAGGCTTCTTAGCCTCTTGTGGGTGTGGAGAGGTAGATTGTCTCTTACTCCTCTTGGAAAGTGTGGGAGATTTACCTCGCCTTTGGCTCTTAGCCACATTGCTCTTAGCAAAAGTATTCTTCGAGTAGGGAACATTTCCTTTCCTCTCTTGTTCATCATCATATCTTTGGGCATGACGGATGGCTTCTTCCAAAGTTTTTGGATGTTGGGTCTTGACGTGAAGACGTTAGTCTTTGTCAAGACCCTGATTTAAACCCTTGCATGCGGTCAACATGGTCTTACACAAATAGAGTGATATTCATAGATTGAGACACACCCCGGATATAAAGACGGCTATGGAAACAAATCTATCTCTTAAAGGAAAGGCCGGATGTTGGATCTTAATATGAAGACTATGGTCTTTGTGAAGACTCCTATTAAAACCCCGTATCTTTTGGAAGAAGCCACCAGTCATGCACAAAGATATGATGATGACCAAGAGAGGAAAGGAAATGTTCCCTACTCTAAGAATACTTTTGCAAAGAGAAATGTGGCTAAGAGCCAATGGTGAGGTAGATCTCCCACATGTTCCAGGAGGAATAAGAGACAATCTACCTCTCCACGCCCACAAGAGGCTAAGAAGCCTAAGCACTCACGAGATACTCCACGTGGGTCTCTCAGCACTGCTCATTTTGAGCGTGCAAAGAAACACAATTTGTGTTTTAGATGTCTTTTGGACCAACATAACAAGAAAGATTGTCCTCTTTTGCAAGGCAAAGAAAAGGCCATGCACACGATGCAACGCCTCACATTACATTCATCTCCTAAATATTGTGTTGTAGAGGTTCTTCATATGGAAGAAAAGCACAAGTGTTGTGTGCCTGCATCAATGTGGCAACCCACCTTTGGCCCCCATGGTTTGATTTGCATGCATGGCACTATTAATGGACAACGTGTTCGTATTTTAGTGGATGATGGTGCAACTCATAACTTCTTGAACTATAAGCTATTCAATACATTGAAGCTTACACAGACTCCCTGCTCTCACAAGTATGTGGTGGAGCAGATGTCTGGGAATGATAAAGAAGTATGGGACACGGTACTTCAAGAGGTTGAGCTTATTGTTCAAGATCATACGATGACCCTTGAATTTTAATTTATGAACGTGGACCGTACTGATGTAGTTTAGGATGGGAGTGGCTGCATGGTTTAGGAAACACATTGCAAACTAGTTATGAACACAACTTCTTATCCTTTATAGCCAATGGTAAACATGTGTTTTTTCTTGGTGAGAAAAATATACCATCTGCACCTGTTATATGTACAGCCGAGCTTTCTATTTTGCAGAAAGCAAATTTAATAGATGAAGTATTTTTGTGTTACTGCTTGTCTCCAAGTCTTGTGAATTCTCAAGAGCAAAGTGCGGTGAATTCTAGTAATGGTATGCAAAGTGCAATGAATTCTATTGATAAACAAAGTGTTAAAAAATCTAACGAGCAAATTGCTCTCAATTTTAATTCTATAGAGCAACGTGCGGTGAATAAGAGCTAATTTTAATTTTACTTTCTCCTTTTGCTTTAGTAAGAGCTAACTCACTTACTCACGGAGTATAGTGATGTGTTCTCAAGTGATTTACCACCGGGTTTACCCCCTACACGTGATGTGCAGCATGGCATAGATGTCTTGCCAGGCACTAAACTGGTGAGTAAACCACCTTATCATATGAGTGCTAAAGAATCCAAGGAGGTTGAGAGTCAGTTGGCTGACTACCTCACCCGTGGTTTCATTAGACCTAGCACTTCGCCTTGGGGATCACCAATTCCATTGGTAAAAAAGAAAGATGGTACTATGCGCATGTGCATAGATTATCGTGGATTAAACGTCATAATCATCAAGAACAAGTATCCTTTGCCAAGAGTAAATGAGTTGTTTGATCAACTCCATGGGGCAAGATACTATACAAAGATAGATCTTCGTACAGGATACCACCATGTGAGTATCCTTTTGCAAGATATCTCCAAAACTACCTTTTCAACACGGTTCGGGCATTTTGAATTTTTGGTTCTGTCTTTTGGTCTAACCAATGCTCCAGCTACATTTTTGACACTCATGGATAGTGTCTTACATCCCAATCTTGGAAAATTTGTTGTGGTTTTCCTTGATGACATTCTCATTTACAGTAAGACTGAAGATGAACACATAGAACACTTATGATTAGTGTTCGAACAGCTACGAGCTCACGCGCTGTATGCTAAGCAAAGCAAGTGCGATTTCTTTAAAACAGAGATACATTTCCTAGGTCATGTGATTTCTTATTCTGGCATCGAGATGGACACTAACAAGTCGCTGCCATTCTTCGATGGCCATATCCCAACACGGTTGAGGAGCTTCAAATATTTTTAGGCATGGCTGGATTTTATCGATAGTATATCCGTGACTATGCCAATATCATTGTTCCTATGATGGATCAACTTAAAGAAAAAGGTAAGACCTTTTCTTGGGAAGAAGCCCAAAAATGCAGTTTCGAACAGCTCAAGGTAGCTATAGCCATTGCTTCCATCCTAGCAATCGTCGACCCACTTAAGTCGTTTGTGGTAGAGACTGATGCTAGTGATAAAGCCATTGGTGCGGTATTTCTCCAGGAGGGAAGACTTATAGCCTTTAAAAGTAAAAAGTGAGATAGAGCTCAACAAAATTATTTTGTTTATGAGAGAGAGCTCTATGCCATAATTCATGCTTTATGAAAGTGGCGACACTATTTATATGGTCCAAGTTTGAAGTAGATTTTGACCATGAGAGTATCAAATGGTTTACTACTCAAACAAACTTGAAGGGCCGTAAAGCTAGATGGGCAAAACTCCTTCATGATTATGATTGTAAGCTACGATGTCGCAAGGGATGATATAATGTAGTAGCGGATGCACTAAGTCGGATGCCTCAGATTAATTCACTTGATTTCACAAAACTACAGAGTGGATTTTTGGAGTCATTACGTGGCAAGTGTGCACAAGATCAATCATATGCTAAAGTGTGGAGTGCAGTTTTAAAAGGGATCCCTCACATTCACATGTCTATAAACAGCCAGATCAACATGTTTATGCACGCGCACATAGAAACTCCAACACATAGAGCTCCACCCCTACTCAGAAAGAGCTTAAGCGATGGAAGAATTTTTCCATTGATGATGGCTACTTACTCCACAAAGGTAGAGTATGTGTGCCAAAGGACTCAAACACTAGGCGCAAAATCTTATTTCAGTGTCACGATAGTCCAAGTGCTGGTCATCCACGTATCCGTAAGACGTATGCCTTAGTTCGATGGCAATTTTATTGGTTGGGCTTACATCATGATGTTCAAGAGTATGTACTAAACTTCCAACAGTGCCAAGTTAATAAGGTAGAGCGCCTCAAGGTAGGTGGCCTTTTACATCCTTTAGAGATTCCATAAGGTAAGTGGGAGAGTATCTCTATGGATTTTGTAGTAGGACTACCTACTACAAATCGTGGCCATGATGCCATTTGGGTAATTGTAGATCGTCTCACAAAGATGGGCCGATTCATTCCCACTAAGACTACGGTTAAGACACCGGAATTAGCATGTCTATTTGTAGAGCATATATATAAACTCGACGGTCTTCCAGCTAGTATCATTCGTGACATAGATCGAAAGTTCGATAATCACTTCTAGAGAGATGTGTTCCAAAAGTTGGAAACTAGACTTAATCTAAGTACAGCTGATCATCCAGAAACGGATGGTCAAACAGAAAGAGTTAATCAAGTGCTAGAGGATATGCTATGAGCGTACGTTAGTAAGAAGCAAACCAATTGGGAAGACTACTTACCTATATTAGAATTTTCTTATAATAGTTCAAAGCATGTGACTACAGATTTAGTCCATTTATGCTTTTATATGGATTTCAACCTAGATCACCCGTTACGGCTGGGTTGGCTAAGGAGAAGATACAACAAGCGAAGGATTTTCTCCAAGACCATTTTGACATGCTTCAAGTTGATCAAAAGAATGTTAAGCAAGCTCAAGATCGATATAACAAGTACGCAAATGAGCATCGTCGTCTTGCTACTTTAGAAGAAGGAGACAAGGTTTTCCTCAAAGTTCCGCAGCATTTAGAAAGTCTGAAGACGGGAAAAGTTGCTAAACTTTCACCACGCTATTGTGGATTGTTTACCATTTTCAATCGTATAGGTCAGGTGGCCTATAAGTTAGCTCTCCCAGAGAACTCACGAGTTCATCCTGTTTTTCATGTTAGCCGTTCACGAAAATAGATAGGACACAATGATAAAGTCATTGACACATGTGTGTTAGTTGACCTTATCGAATCGCCAAGCATTCCTCATGAGCCCGAAAAGATTTTGGATTCTCATGAGCTTTGGACGTCATGTCAGACGACAAGTGTTGGTAAAATGTCTAGATAGACCTAAAGAAGGTTCTACATGGGAGAATGTCTCCGCACTTAAGAAACATTTTCTTACGTTCGTTTTCGAGGACGAAAACGATTCTCCAAGGGGTGGGGTAATGTAAGGACATTGGTCCTATGGGCAAGGCCACCGGCACGGCCGGACAGTGTGTACGCTAGGGGGAGGCTATAAGATAGCACGGTTAGGTGGAGACTAGCACACGCATTACCACCACCCTTTCAGGTTCTCTCCCATAAGACAATGTCTATTGTGTTGTTTTGTCAATGCTAGGACAAGTAGCGCTACACAATAGTCAATTTGGTAAGTTCACTTCACTTGACCTCCGGATCATTTTGTGGAGATTTCCTTGGTCCCCCCCAAGCATTGCTTAGCCTACAAGCCTTAGCCCGCTTACAATTATAAGTTGTTTTGTGCCGCTTCCAAATTATCTTATTTTTGTGCCACTATGGCCGCTAAACATTCCTGCTATAATAGGATCATTGTCAGGAAGAAAATTTTGATTCAAACAATTAACCATGAGCCTATAGGAAGCCTTTGCGCTAAAGGAAACTTATGAGTGTGTCCTCTTCATTGTCAAGGAAACTTATGAGAATAACACTATATGCACATTGGAGATAATTACTAAGCTTATAGAAAAACCTAGAGGACACAATTTTTTCTAGACTAAATTCACCTTTGGCCCCTACTTAAAAGTTTTATTTTCCTTATTTGCTCTTAGTTTAGTTTTGAGCTTCACTTTGGAGGATGCGCATTAGTGATTTATGATAGAATTTCTTAATCTCAACATCCTTTGAGATTAGACCATAGTTCAATAAAACTTTCTTCAGAGAATGCCCTGTGGTGATTCTTGAGGGGATTTCTCATTGAACATCCTCGGAGATTAGACCATCATTTAACAATAACATCCTTAAGTATTTTGTTGTCAACAAAATAAACTCTCTTGAATATTGAGAGAGAGAGAGAGAGAGAGAGAGAGAGAGAGTATCCTCCAAGATTTGACCATCATGTTAACGATAACATCCTTAAGTATTTTGTTGTCAAAAAAATAAACTCTCTTGAATATTGAGAGAGAGAGAGAAAGAGAGAGAATATCCTCCGAGATTTGACCATCATCTTAACGATAACATACTTAGATATTTTGTTGTCAACAAAATAAACTCTCTTCAATACTGTGTGTGTGTGTGTGTGTGCACGTGTTAGAGAGAGAGAGAGAGATTCAACACCTTTACCTTTCAATGCCTCTAATTTAAGTCAATTTTGACTCCCCTTAAATTTCACTATCGTAAATTCTTCCCAACTACCAAAGCACTCTGATTATTAGTACCCATATGAGCTAAACACAGTCAATTGTAGATGTGAAAGCTACCTCGTCACAACTACAATATTTACTACAGACTCCTTCTTGCTTGACCAAGATATGCATAACCTGCTGAGCATGAAATAAAAACAACTAGTGACACTCATGTGTCATAGAAACCAACCCAATTTGAGTTTGAAAAGGCATATAAATCTAGCGTCAATGATATCCCCTTGGTTTGAAACAACCCATATGTATAGTGCCACTCAAGTAGAAAAAGATCCACTTAACTTCCTTTCAATGCGCGAACCCTCAGCTATGCATGAATCTACTCAGTTATAGACTGCAAACTAAAAATTTGGTCTTGTAAAGTATATATAGATAAGGCAAACAACAACACACATCAAAGTAATCTCTAGCATCATGAAGACTAAGCTGCAAACACTACCATAAGGCTTAGGTTTCAACTTGAAAACCCACTTAGGTTTCAACTTGAAAACCCACTTAGCAACAATAGTGTTTTTGCTAGAAGCAAAGTCACATAAAGACTATGTGCCATTCTCCATAATAACATCATATTGTGATTGCATTGCAACCGATGTAAATTCTAAATTTTATGCTTCATCAAATGACAGACGCTCTTTCTTATCATTCATACTAGACGCTGTGGGGCAACAGGAAAACTGGGATACCTCTATAGCTTGATAGCCCAAGAGCGTTCTAGCTTCATCCTCATAACCAAAAATTATACCAAAACAAATCTACATAACCCCCAACCAAAAGGCCTATGCTCCCTTGGGAATTTACAAACACACGCCCACCCAAAGGACCATAGAGCATAGGAGCAAAACCCTGTCAAAGCACGGATTTACAGCACACGCCGACCAATGCATATGAATACAAGAGCTTCCCCTTACCCAAATGAACACCACAAACCCACAACTTCAACCCCAACTTCACAATCCATAGAAACAAGCCCTCCCAATCTTCCTACATGCAATTTTCCACCAGGCTGCCATAGTCATAACCCTGCGGAGAACTAGTCATAACCTGAAGAGCACAACTCCAATTGGGACACTTTAAAGCTTGGAAAAAAGATTGAAAAATGACTGGCGAGAAATATTAAGATGACCAAAATTGATTCCATACGCCGCCATGAGCAAAATTGACGCGAACAGAAAGCTGTCCGAGCACGACTACACGTAGAGAAGGCTAGTCGGGGCAAAAAAACTGCATCCAAAAGCACCAAGGAGGCACAACAAGATAAAACCTGAAAATTTATTATGTTTGGCTGAACTGTTTTTAAGTTTTTACATGAGTTTAAGTTATATACAAGGCTCACTGCAAAAAACTCACCCACGGGCACTTACAGTAGCCCGACAGCTGTCACTAGACTAGCGACTTGCAGTGCATGTACATGTGCTTGCTAAAGCAAGCTAAAAAACCCACAAAAAGAAAGCCCACATGCCATTTTGACATCGGGCGTCATGTCCATATGTACAAATTTACAAAAAAAGGGGTGTCAAAAATGCGCCCAACATAGTTTGCCGCACCCCAGCCTGCTAGATCATTCATGATCAGCAGCACAAAAGAGATCCTGTAAACCACATGAGGGAGTCTTCACTTCATCTTCATCATTAGAAACATGATCAGAAAATTCTTCAAAAGAAGGCTCATCCTCAATCACAGTCATCAACCTTGCAATATACTTCTTCAACCTGTAGCCATTCACACGTGCTTTATGTGGGGTACCATCCAAGTCAGCAAGCTGATATGTGCCATTTATAAACATGTTTAAGACCAAGAAAGGACCCTGCCACTTGATTTGAAATTTCTTTTGAAAAGTTCTATCAAGCCTACTATTGTAATGAAGCATCATGTCACCCTTCTTGATATCCTTGTTCTTTACCTTCTCATTTGCCTTTGCTTGATTCTTCTTCAAGACCTGCTCATAATGCTCAAAATCCAACACCCTATCCAATTGTACACATTGCAAATATAAAATTCTTTCCTTGAATGCATCATTGGGCTCTTCTTCAAGCTTTAGCATCATCTTCAAGGCTGGTATCTCCACCTCAATAGGAAGTAAAGCCTCTTTGCCAAAAACTAGATGGAAGGGAGAAAAACCAGTACCTGATTTGATGGCAGCCCTATAAGCCCATAGAGCACAAGGTAGCTCTAAATCCCAAGTCTTCACATTGTTTCTTGTCATCTTTGTAAGCATCCTTATAAGCTCTCCGTTAAATCTTTCATTCATGCCATTGCATTGAGGATAATATGGAGTAGTAAACCTGCGATGCACATGAAGCTTCTCACATAGATAATCCACCAACTCTCCCCTGAAACCTGGACCCTTGTCAAAAAGTAACTCCAATGGCATGATTAATTTTCAGCAAATATCTTCATATATAAATAAGGAAACATCTTTACTCGTGATGTGCTTAACAGCTTTGGCTTTGGCCCACCTAGATAGATAGTCAACAGCAGTAAGTATGTAACATTTGCCTCTAGTTGTCATAAGTAAAGGACCTATTGCATCAATGCCCCACTTCTCAAACAAATCATAAGCCACAATGGTTCCTCTAATTTTTGATTTGAGAACCCTATTTGCCATGCTTTGACACTCTTTACAAGACTTGCACCAATGATGAACATCACGTTGAACACTTGACCACACATAACCCTCCTACAAGACTTTATGCAAAGTGATCTTTGAAGCAAAGTGACCACCACAAGAACCCTCATGATTCTCCTCTAAAATTTTGTAAATTTCCTCTTTCCAAGGCACTTTTCTCATCACAAGATCAGCCCCCTTCATATACAAGGCATCACCAAGTAGCACTTACCTTTTGGCACGACGTAGGAAGGCGTACTTTTTTGGCTTCTCCAACTCTGATAAAGTAGCAAATATATATGCATACGATTTGTGATGTCCGTGAGCACCATGGCAGCTGTTGCCTGAGGAAGCAAAGGATGAAAAGAGAGAGGGGGGAGGGAGAGGGAGAGAGAGAGAGAGAGGAGGAGGAGGAGGAGAGAAGGGGGCAGGGAGGGAGAGGAGAGGGAGAAAGGAGGGAGGAGGAAGAGACAACAAAGGTTTTTTTGGAAAAAAAAAGGACTTTTAGTGCTTGTAGGTTTAAAAAAAGGTCAAAAAATGATTTTTTGATATGTATATATGTTGGGGGGGAGTTTGAAGTAAAAAAGAAGTTTAAAAAAAGTAGAATTTTGGCTCTTGGTGACCCACGTTTTTGCTGATGTGGCCACACCTCTTTACTCTCTTCACTTTCAAAAAGCTAGAGAGAGAAGGTGATCTCTTAGGTCCACATCCTACATGTGTCTAAAAAAAGGGCTAGAAAAGCCTTCTCAAAACTAGCTTCTTGAATGCCCTTGCCCCCTTAACCCTACACAACATTAGCCTTAATCCCTAAAAATTAGGATTCCTTTTACAAGGTCCATATTTCTCCTAATGTATTAAGAATGGCCTCACCAATGGAAATGAACTACTCATTGAGATCTTCAATCCCCATAAATATACATCCATACCACCCTCCTTGTGCATAACCTTGGGCACTAGCTCCTTACGCATGTAAGCAAATTTGCGAAACTCAAATTAGCTAGTCTATCACATGCTTGTTTTGTTGTTTGTGTTAAGAGAATATGTAGAATAATGAGAAACTCAACAAAAAGCACAATCAATGCATGCACTTATGCATCCTTAGTATCCCAACATGCTTGCTTAGTAGTAGGAAAACTAAGAGCCAACTTGATAGCTTTACATAAATTTTTAGGCTTAAGCATATCCACATCATTGCCAGGTTGATGTGCTAAGCCTAAACTATGTATGGTTTAAAATTTTCCCACTAACATGTTCAATATACTACTTCAATCAAACAATATGAAAAGTGATCAACATTAGCTTGTACGCACTCATTTCTACCCTATTGAATTAGATCCCATTATCTTCCTACCTTGGATTTGTAATGTGCAGGTAAAACTTACGAAGAGACAATGCTAGAGAATTGAATTTTCATCTCCTAGCACGAAAATAAAGTCTCCCTTTTCTCCTAATTTTGACAAGGATAGAAACCAAAGTCACGCTTTCCTCAAAAGGTGCAAATTTGATAATTTCCCGTATCTCATCACGTAACACCAATCCTCAACAAAATCCATGTCTCCTAATTAAGTTTCCAATGGCTCGAAGAAGGTTAAAGGTGTTAAGTGTCTTCAACGTGATCATTATGTTGATAAATTTCTAACCAATCGCAGTAATAGCCAATCCAATGGTGGTGATTGCAATAACAATCAACAAGGCTTTAAAAATAGCTACACCAATGGTGTAACACTCAACTTGATTGAAGAAATAGATAACAAGGCTGAAGTTTATTATCATGAGAGGAATGATCTTGAATACAAAAATATCAAAAACAACTCTTCATGCACATCTATCTCTCATCATACCTTGCAAAAAATTGAAGGAGAATTCTGCTTAATGACGGTAATAGCTATAAATTTATTAGGCAATACTCTTGTTGTTTTAAATTTTTGTACCTCAAAGTTTTATGCATTTATTTTAAAATGGTAGAGCTCTCTTAGAAAAAGCTATCAAGTATAACTTGCTAAAAATAAGCTATTGTTAATAATCACTTTTTAAACCATGCATCAATTTGGGGTTTGAGACTATAAGATTTTTTTATTAGTTCTTTTCTACTTGCTTAGTAAGTTGGGTTTTGTTTCATACATTAAAGCTGGTGAAACATGCATTTGGGCTTGCCGCTACTAGAAGCATAGTTTATAGTGGCCGACAAACACTTGAGATTAAACCTCATTTATTTTAGGAGTTACCTATGACCGGCTTTTCTAAGAGATTGATAACCTCTCGAAACCTCCATGGAGTAGTCCCATGAATTGACAATTTTGGTATGTGGTCCTTGCTATTTTACATTTGATAATATAATGTGTTTGGAGAGAAATCTTTTTTTGGCATTGTTAATATTGACAAGGTAATGTAGACAAGAGAAAAGAATGTACTCAATTCCATTGTCCATAGCTACCTCAATTTTACTCAAGAGTAGTCAACTTTTATCTCTTAGCACATAGTTGGGGATTGGATTCTGCCTACTATGTAGAATATTTTGGTTTGTATAATTTTTTATTTTCATAGGAATAGGGTAAGTAGAACCAATCATTGCATGTGTGAAAACCCCCTTCAAAACCCAAACTTTTCTATTAGGAAAATTCCAAGCTTTTGTAGCTTTGGTAGCTCTAAAGAAGATTTAAACAAACTATAGCATGTTTCATACCTATCAAAGGCACAAAAACACTTTATAAATAGTCAACTACATGCCTAGATTAAAGTGATTTTGGACTTGAGGATTGCAAGCCTATTGCTACTCCCGTGGAAACAACTTTGAAGTTGAGTCTTCATGATGTCAGTGATCCTGTTGATGTCACTCTTTACCAAACTGTTGTTGGATTTCTTAGTTATGTATGCAATACAAGGCCAGATATTCAGTTTGCAATCTCACAGGTCATCAA
Source organism: Adiantum capillus-veneris (assembly GCF_014529385.1). Classification (NCBI taxonomy): domain Eukaryota; kingdom Viridiplantae; phylum Streptophyta; class Polypodiopsida; order Polypodiales; family Pteridaceae; genus Adiantum; species Adiantum capillus-veneris. Next base: position 53,772,484 of record NC_140947.1, on the reverse strand, counting down.
ATTTATGCATAGGCCAGGCTCTAGGAATTGACAAGCTGTCAAGAGGATTTTTCTCTACTTGAGTGGCACTTTGCATCTTGGCTTGTTTTATCCCAAGAGGGGATCATTGCTACCAGATTAAATGCTTTTTTGGACTCTTATTGGGATGGTTGTTTTGACATGCAAGCCTCCACAACTGTTTTTGTTTCATGCTTGAGATTTCATGCATATCATGGTTGAGCAAGAAGCAACCTATTGTGGCCACTTCGAGTTGTGAAGCTAAGTACATGGCAGTCTTCACATGTACAGTTGAACGTGTATCGCTCAAACGCCTTATGGATGATTTGGGTGTTGGATAGGAAACTACCAACATTATATGTTACCATATACATGTGGTAGTGATGTTTGTGAACATACATAGGACCGTCGGGGCATTTTTCCCCTCACTAGGAGGTTTTTCCCCCCATGCATTGTATATACGCCCATCAGTCTAGGGATATCTATCTTTTCTAGTGCACACTAAGTAAACACTCTCGATTGTGTGCCTTGAGCTTCCTTCATCTTCTCCAAGCTGTGTGCGTTTTCGTGCAACTTGAATTTCAACAATTCGTATCAGAGTAGGTTGCATCCTCCCGAGCTTAGTCGCCAGCAACTCCAGCATACGCCTGCTCACTTTCTCTGAATTCTATAAGCTTTGGTGAGCGTTCACACGTCAACAAAAATTTTGGGAGATCTCAAAGAGCTCAATTTGCTCAGATTTTTTTATTTAGGCTCATTTCGGCCTCTATTTCCACTATAGGCAGTACTGCACGGGCTATTTCATCATTTTGTGCAAAATTTTGTCAGTGTCGTTTTTTGCATAACAGGTCCCTTACACTATTCTACAGTTTGTGCTATATAGCACATGTTGTTCCCGCTTTGTTTCTCCTCTTTTTGGGTAGTTTTCACATCTGGTACAGGCATTTGTCATGGCCGACAACAACACATATGTGTTCAAGGTGTTTGCTACTCAGGTTAGATTGGATGGGGACGATTACCCTATGTGGGCTTACATGATGCAGGCCGACAACAACACATATGTGTTCAAGGTGTTTGCTACTCAGCTTAGATTGGATGGGGACGATTACCCAATGTGGGCTTACATGATGCAACATGTGCTTGTGCAGGGCATTGATGTACGTCCTAGTTCTGAGAATGTAGGCGATGTTGAGGATGTTGGAGGTCTTGCTGCAAGGATTGTTGTTGTTAGAGTTGTTTTACCTATGGTAGAACAAGCTCGTTGGGATGTAAAAGATGCGCAAGCTCATGCATTGTTGTGATGTCTGTGAAGCACATTATTACTCCTCACATTCGTTCAGCGAAATCTTCAAAATAGGCATGGGATATTCTGGCTAGTCTATATCCAAGTCGCAATGAGGCAAAAATTGCATTACTGCGTAAAGATTTGGAGTCAAAGATTATGCATGAGGAAGATGATATGGACACTTTCCTTGTTGGTGTTAAGGATATTAATGAGCAACTTATTTCCATCATTTCAGGTAGTTACCTTGTGAAGACTATTCTTGATGCCTTCATATTCTTACCAGACTTTTGCTAGTACTTGGAGACTTATGACCCAAGGAAATACTGAAGCTGTCAAGTTTGATGCATTATGCACATTGCTCTTGCAGGAGTCACTTTCTAGAAAAACAAGACTAGACTGTGTACAGTTGAACATGCCTTTGTTGTTGCTCAACGAGAAGGTGATAACAGCTTTACAACCACTTCTCATTGTTCTTCTACGAGTAGAAAATCACATGCTCCTAATGCTTCTACTGGCAACAATTTGTTTGAAAATTTTGGTGATAAGGGCAAAAACAAGATGCATTGCCATTATTGTAAATCTAATGATCACTTGATCAAACAGTGTCCTAAGTTGAAGGCCAAAGAGGCCAAGAAGAAAGAGCCCGTGGTTCCACTGCAAATGCTGGCTCCACTACAAATGCAGTTATTGTTGACTCTTCTGTGAAAGGAAACTATGATATTGATGTTAAAGTAGAATGGCCTTTTAGTGCACAGTGTACCTATAATTCTGGTGTCCATGATGCATGCATGTCAATTGCTACAGATTCATATAAAGCACATTACCTCACATTGTGATTTGTTCACCTCTCTTGAGTCTGTCCCTCATGGAAATTCAGTTACTTGTGCCAACAATGCCTCTTATCTTATTCAGGGACTTGGAAAGGTTGTGCTTATTGCTGCAAATGGAATTTCTTTCAAACTTGTTGATTCACTTTATGTTCTTGGGAGCAAGAAGAATCTTTTTTCTATATCTGCGCTTCCTAGACTTGGTCTTATAGTCAAATTTGTGGATGACAGATGTATAGAACGTGATCTAAGTTTTGGTGATGAAATTGTTGCATCTGGCATTTTATGTCGTGGGTTGTATAAGCTCACTTTGTATGGCAAGTGTGGGTAGAATTTTGCAAATGCAGTCGTGGATTCAAAGGCCATTTCATATGCAAAACTTTGGCATGCACGTTCTAGTCATTTGAATTTTACCAATTTGCTGCGTTTGCAGAATTCTGAAATGGTTCCACCTCTTGAAGCACTTGTCAAACATGTCTATGAAGGGTGTATTTTGGGTAAGATGCAGCATTCTAAGTTTCCAAAGGATGGTGCAGTAAGGTCCACGTGCAGGTTGCAACTTGTGCATAGTGATGTTTGTGGGCCTATGCAAACTTTGGGCAATTACCTTTACTTCGTGACTTTTATTGATGATTACTCCAGGCATGCATGGGTATATCCGCTTAAAGCAAAGTTCGAAGTATTTATGTGCTTCAAACTATTTTTGGCTATGGCTGAAAATGTCTCAAATTGTACTATGGGCACCCTCCGTTCCAATCAAGGGTGGGATAAAACACCAATGTATAGTGCCTTATACGCCTCAGCAAAATGGTGTTGTTGAGAGGAAAAACAGGTCACTTACGAAAATGGCACAATGTATGGTAAAAAATTCAAGCTTTGTCGCATTCGTTTTGGCTTGAGGCCATCATGTGTGCCACTTATGTACTTAACAAGTGTCCAATGAAAGATTTGCATCTATGACTCCATATGGAGCATGGCATCATAGAAAGCCTTCTATTGAACACATGCGTATGTTTGGTTGTTTGGCATATGCTTTGGTGCCACAAACAGAGCACATAAAATCAGATGATAAGGCTGTCAAATGTATTTCTGTTGGTTATAGTGTTGAAAGCAAAGGTTACAAGTTGTATCATCCACAAACAAAGCGTATTCTCGTTTCACGTGATGTTGTGTTTGTGGAAGATTTTGTTCAGCCCTTGCTGTCATGTACTAGAGATAGTAATGTAAGCTCACAGGACATTTATGACATTTTATTACCTCTTTTCAATGGTGGAAGTTCAAATTCAATTCTAATGAGGAAAATGTACAGCCTATGGGGTTTTTTGAAAATGTTACAGATCAGCCTATTACTGATGTAGATGAACATGATGTACTGAATGAGGAAAGGGCTGAAAATGAGCAGGCTAGAGGTATACCAAAATGGCTAGTGCATACATTGCGTAACAGTAAATTGGATGCACCTTTGTCTAGTCGCACTCGTTCAACTTCTCACCATGCATCTTATGCATCAAATTTTTATGCTTTGGCTGTGTCTAGCTTACATGATGTTGAGGAACCTCTATCTTTAGATGAAGCACATAATTCAGGCGCAAATGATGGTGCCGAGGGAATGAGAGAGGAAGAAAGTAGGAGACATAGAGGAAGGGAGGGAGAAAAAAATATCTTGTAGGGGAAATGTTAGCGCCACCCAACATGAGAGAGGGAGAGAGAACCTATTCGGAATCTTTTCACCTATTTCTCAAAAAGCGCTCATCAAAAAATGCTCACAAAAAAACACGTCTTTAGACAAGCAACCACTTGCTAAATAGACAAAGAGCACTTGAGAGTTGCATCTGCTATAGTGTTTCAAGAAAAATTTAAAGATGCTCAAGGCACAATAGTGGAGGTGCTGATAATGTCAAAAGAGACTGACAACATACCAAAGGTGCCAAAGTTAAGAGGCTTTTTCAGAGGTTGGGCTTACAAGGTTATTTTGAGGAACCACATTGGATAGTACATTTCAGTAGGGCACATGAGTTGTTGTTTACCATCACAGAGAAGGGCACCACCCATTTGTCACTCAATTTATGAAACATTTGAGGTAAGCATCACTAAAGCTATAATAATAGAAGCTCTCAAGCTACTAGCTGCTAGAGAGGCAATGAGGACCAATGGAAAGTCAAGTGTGGATGCTTTTATAAAAATAGAAGTTGCATTTACATTTAATGATTTGAAGAGGCCAACCTTAGAGCTACCTCTAAGGCTCTACCATGAGCATCTACATTAATTTGGAGAGACAAGACAATCATGGAGTGGCCAATACTTTCACACATTATGGAAAAAGATCAAAGAAAATGATAACTTTTTAAAGTTTATACATGAGTCTCTGACAAAGATGTTGACACTAAAGGGAGATAAAGTAAAGTATGTTGGTGGAGAAGAAGCACTAACCAGAATAGCCTGGGGCATGTCAAATAACTTACCTCCTTCATCAGAGCAAAAGGAGTGGTAAGCACCTGAGGAAGAAAGCTTGCAGAGCAGAAAAGGGCACCTACAATGAGAACCAACCTGGCTAGAAGATAAGTTACTATGGATTCCGATGCACCTGCTAATGTAGTGCAATCTATCAATCAAACCACTAAAAAGACCCCTCTAACTAGCCTTAAACGGCCTAGTTTATGGCTTAAAAATTTGGTAACACCTTAAAAATCTAAGTTATTGCACTTAATCATTTTTTCTCTATATAAATCTTTCACACTCAATTATAGACTACACAAAGATGATTAATGTTCCTAAATCTTAGTAATGTTTATGTTTGTAAAGTTATGATGAGCACACATGCTTGCCTAGTGACACTAGAGATTTGTCAAAGTTATTTTTCAGCAAAAATAGTAAACACAAAATCAGTTTTTGTTAAAATCTTTCAATGAGCACAGTAAAATGATCATCAAAATGAAGCACATAGATAGAAAATAAGCATTTGGGAGGGACTATAGAACTTCCATGAAAATTTAATACAAATTTCTATTTTAAATGGCTACCCAAACCTCTCTCTAGACACACACACACACACACACACACACACACAAACACACTCAATTGTAGCACGTAGAGACACACACATTGTACACTAACACAATCTAATGCATCCATACATGTCTTCTCTCTCTCTCTCTCTCTCTCTCTCTCTCTCTCTCTCTCTCTCTCTCTCTCTCTCTCTCTCTCTCTCTCTCTCTCTCTCTCTCTATATATATATATATATATATATATATATATATATATATACACTCTCTCTTTGTATATATCTCTCCATACATGCACATAGTAGTAATTGCCTCTTTCTCTCTCTTCATGTTTTCTTTCTCTCTCTAAATCAGCCCACTCAAATTACACTAGGACAAAAGTAGCAGCAACTTATAAATTTAACCCAGAACCCAAAAAGTTCAAAGAGTACCCGTTTAAAGTGAACCCTCTCATCGACTTCCATTTATAAGACTAGGAGAATTTATCACAGCAAAATAAGTAATGATCATACAACCCTTCATTAATGAAACTAATTGATCATATGAAAATGCTCCTAAAATGCCCATACAAATCCTAGACTATCATCAAATTGGTACAAAAGTTGCAAAAATTTAAGGGTCTACAGATTCTTCTCGAGGACACAAACAAATAGAAATAAAAAGAAGATGGTCAAACCAACCAATCCAATTTCAAATGATGATGAAGATCACCAAGGTGGGGTGACACAGAAGACCAAACCCATGCTAAAAGACAAACAAAAAAGAGAATGAAAAAAGCTAAATTGTGACCAACAAGAAAGAAGTTTAAACCAAACACACAAAGGCCCAAAGCTTAGAAAAAATATAGACAAGGAAGGAATGAAAACATGATGACCGTAAGGTCTAGCGTAAGAGAAGAAGGAGAGCTAGAGAGGAGGAAAGAAGAAGGAAACTTAAAGCTATGGCCCAACTTACGATGAGAAAAGGAAGATGGAGGAAGAATGCCAACAATAGCTAGAGTAATATAGAAGGTCTGTTGCAACTACAAGAGCCCTTTTATAGGAACAAGAAGAAACTGAAAGAAGAGAAGATAAAGAAAGGATAAGAGTTGAAGGGGAACAACAAGCTGGCATACCACCTTCTCCTCCCAAACGACAACCACAAGGGAAAAAACAACCACAAGGGAACTGGCAATCACCAGTCTCCACCAAGATTTAGTAAAGAGAAGCAAACTACAAGTACAAAAGAAACTCTGCAAATAGAGAGTCCAAGATGAACAAGGAGAGGTCTTCTCTCATCATACATAGGTGTTATCTCCTATAGCTGTCACACAAGAAAGAAGTACACGTCTAGTGGATGATATATGGGCTATGTTGCTAGTGCCAAGACTTTCATTGACAAATTAGCTTGGTATATACACTATAGAAAGACAATATTATTAGCAATTGAGGCCCAAATAAGTCCTATAGAGCAAGAACTTTTCAATGAGTGTGTCCTGAGCCATGAGCTTTGACACCATTGTACAGGCAAAGACCAAGGAGATTTTCAAGGGGAATACAAAGCAAGGATGAGTATATAAACCAAGAGATCGGAAATATGCAAAGTTTCATAGATATATTGATGGTCAAAATAGATGAGAAGGATGTACAATAGGCTACACTACAAAGTCGATGTTTGTAGAAGCAATTGACTATGGAAAATACACACTACACAAAAAAAAGAGAGATTATAGTAGCAATTGGATGTGCTCAAAGAAACCAAAGAAAATATAGACTTGGGAGTGGTATCATCAATAGTTGCTACATATAAAGAGCTCAAGAAAAAAAACGAGCAAGCCAAATTTGAGCTCTAAGCTGAGCAGTTAAAAAGAAAGGAATTAGTAATTGGGTTTCCAAAGCAAAAGAAAGAGATGCAAAATGAGATGGAAGCACTCAAAGATGAGGTATAAAAGCCAAAGGTAGAGCTTGTAGAAAAGAAAAACCTACTAGCACGTGGTCTCTGGATACTTTGATTGGCAAAGGCATCTATACTTGAAAATTGCATACTTTTCTGGAGCAAGCAGAAGTGAGCATCTAGATATCAACGCACTAGAAGTCATTATTGTGGGAGCGTAAGATACCGAACAGTAGGTACTTCAAAGCCCACAAAAAAAAGAGAGTTATTCAATACAAGCAAAATAAAATCTATCAAAATCCATTGTGATGAGCAAGATGAAGTGTTTGCTGAAGCTATGGAGTGGGAGAAGCCGAGTGACTACACAACATGGACATAAGTATTGAACAAGCTAGATTAGATCTACACAATTGACATAAGTGGGGATTTCCATATCCATTGTTCAAACATGAAGTGTTTGAGTTCAAAGATAGCATAAAGATGATTGCTATGAAAGAGTCAAAATGGAGAAGGGACTAGCTCTAGAAACATCCATGGTAGGAGATCCACTTTACAGGTGCTCCCAAGGAGATCAGAGAAGATCGAACATTTTGTTCCTCACCATGTCATTTCTCTTTATACAAATGATAGGTTAACATGGTTGAAATATCCACTATTGCCCAAGCCAAAGCATGGGATTCCCACATTTCTCTTTATATAGAAGAACATGCTAACATGGTTAAATTACCCACTATTGACAAAGCCAAAACATGGGATTTTCATAGAACCATACATAAAGGAGAGCCTTATAGCATGGCCAAAATGTATCAAGGGGTGCCAGATTTAGCATGTGTCATGATGAGGAAAATTTTTCATATGCTCCTCCCATGCATTGATGTAAGGGTGCAAGCCATACTGGCTGGGCACCGCGCACCGCCCATTTTACTAACCTTATTCATTCACATAACATAAAGGAATCAGGGGTTGTGGAGTAGTTATCCACAAGAGCTCCACCACAGCTCGTATCCTGCTACAATGCACTCTGCACTTTTACTTGCACGCACTCACTCCGTATCGCGCATCACAAGTGGTATCAGAGCACTACAGTTCTTGTTGGCTCTGGTGGCTTGTGCACAAGCTTCGCAATGAGCCGACGTTCGAACACCTTAGCAGAGAAAGTAATCCACAAAAATTGGAAGAGCTCGACTATGGAAGATTTGCTACACATTGACTCTCAATCTCGAAAACATAGCAAAGTGTTGATTTTCTCTTGCAAAGGATAGGTTGATTTTCAAAATTCCATTGGAGCGCTACAAAGAGAAATAAAACTTCACAGCACTGGCATTACTTTGCAGACGTAGCGCTACAGGAGAATAATTAAAAACGATGCTATCTGAACAATACATTAGTGTTAAATTTTCCTTTCTTCTACCTAAGCTGACAGTGTTGTTGAGATAGCACTATAGGCAATATGAATGAGAGAGAGAGAGAGAGAGAGAGAGAGAGAGAGAGAGAGAGAGAGAGAGAGAGAGAGAGAGAGAGAGAGAGAGAGAGAGAGAGAGAGAGGAGGAGGAGGAGAAGAGGATTTTAACGTCATAGGAAACTATCCAAAGAGATCTCAAAGATCTATCCGACGAGAGTTGAACTCAAGACCTGTTATTCAAGAGGGAAATGACATAACCAATCTACCACACTTGGGTCGTATATGTGTGTGTGTGTGTGTGTGTGTGTGTGTGTGTGTGTGTGTGTGTGTGTGTGTGTGTGTGTGTGTGTGTGTGTGTGTGTGTGTGTGTGTGTGTGTGTGTGTGTGTGTGTGTGTGTGTGTGTGTGTATACACACACATAGAGAGAGAGAGAGAGTGATTGTGTGTGTGTGTGGCCTTCTCTGACATCGGCATCCCACTCTCCAGCTTTGCCTCTCCGGCTCTGAACTCTCCGACATTGAACTCTCCAATTTTGACTTTGATTCTCCAACTTTGACATCGACACCATCTCAAGCAATCTCTATTTCAACGTCGACTCTCATCGACATCGGCTTCAGTGTCTTTGATATCTTCGACATCAATTTTACAGCATCGACATCACTCTCAGACATAGACATAGATTGGATGTATGTCTTTTGTGGATTGATAGATCCATATACCTGTGGATTTTTACTGATTTCACGATTCCCATCGTGAGACAATATTTTGCTCGATTAGTGGGACACAGAGAGCATCTACTCTCTATGCTAGCGGTCTCTTAAGAGACGCAATTTCCTAAGCACAATGCTCGAAGACGTAGATTTGTCATCGACACTACATGTGGAGTTAGAGTTGAAGATCCAATTGTGGATCGTTTTCTGATTGAGGCGTAGCATTTTGCATTGACATTACAGGTGGAGTTTTACAGGTTTTACAAGTTTCATATACGTACAAGTACAACGATTTTCATGCATTCTTGGCAATCATTTTGGTAGCAGTTTCTCTACGGATGGTCATGCATTGAAACATGCATACTTTTTTGATCACACACAGTGCCATTGGGCTTTTTTGAGAGCAGATATCACTGCAGGGATTTATTTACTACATGCATCAATTTTTTGGCACTTGTTCGTGTGAGATTACTCATGTACATTGAGTTGCGGGGTGATCGCCTGTGTATGTTGTCTGTGGAGCCCATTTGGCGTGACTTTTGGCAGTACTTACTGTTTTTGAGACTTGGTTCAAAAGATCCCCTTCTGAGACTGTGGCTAGTCTTGAGTCTGCTTAGCCTTTGGATGGTCGTTTGCGTGAGGTTTTCTTGAGCTGGGGTGTTTTTGAATGTTGAGACACTTTTGGTGATAGAGGTTGCTAGAGTACCCCTCTTTCAATATCTTCACCATAGGCTATGTATCTGGACAGACAACTTTGCTTTTGATGTCGGGTTGTCAATCACATGATAGTTTGTTACATCACTCTTATGCCCAGTGGTTGCTTTTGGTAGTTTATGCGTTGATCTTGTCTTCTCTCTTTTTAAGATTTTTCTCCCCATACATAGGAGACTCTACTGGATTTTTTCCCGCGGGTCAACTATATGCGTTCTTGGTACATGTCACTGCTTACAAGCAGTGATCTTGCCGCATTTTTTCTTGAGTTTCTAAGCCTTTTTTAGGGGAAACTCTACCGAAATTCTCCCATCAATTTTTGCCATAAATCTTTGGTCATCTTCCCTTGAGTTAAGGCTGCTAGTAATGCTTCGGAAAGGGAAGACTACTACATAAAGAAACTTGATGGCACAAATTTTACCATTTGGAAGCAACGTATGCTTGATGTCTTGGTCAACAAGGGTCTGATAGCACCATTGAAAGAGCGTAGAGAGAATGCTTAAAGTAATAATCAGTGGGAAGAGCTGGATGCCCATGCTATGATCACTATTAGATTACATCTTGGCAAGACCATATTCTTCATCATTATGGACAAGTCTATGTGCAGCTTGGGATAGAAAATATGCTTTCAACAAAGTGTGAAGTTGATGCAACAAGGTGAGTGTGAAGTTGATGCAACAAGGTGAATGTGAGGTGGTGAGAGTGAAGCAAGGCGGGAGCTCCTTTAAGGGTATAATCCCTTTGTAAACTACTTCTCGTTTTGAAGTACTAAAGCCATTGAGTGGCTGCTTTCCCGTGGACGTAGCCCACATTGGGTGAACCACGTATATCGTGTGTACTCTCTCTCTCTCTCTCTCTCTCTCTCTCTCTCTCTCTCTCTCTCTCTCTCTCTCTCTCTCTCTCTCTCTCTCTCTACTCTATAATCTCGTGTATGTAAATTTGTCTCTCTCCATTAAGTAATCTACTCAATTATCTATTTAGCTACGTCTTATTTGCTAACAACTGGTATCAGAGCAAGGTTTGCTCGTAGCTAAATTGTCCCAAGGAAAGGATTCCTTGAATTGAGTGGGAGTTATGGCGGAGGAGGGGAAGCTCAAGATTGAGAAGTTCAACGGAAAAAACTACCAACATTGGAAGATGCAGATTGAAGACTATCTCTACCAGAAGGACCTCTATTTGCCACTAGGCGATCTTGCGAAGAAGCCCGCAACAATGGCAGATGAAGCATGGATTGTCCTTGATCGAAAGGCACTGGGAACAATCCGGTTAAGCTTGGCGTCAATGGTGGCCTTCAATGTTTCAGAGATGAAGACCACGGAGGACTTGATGAAGTCACTTGACGACTTCTACGAGGAACCATCGGCATCCAATAAGGTATTTCTTATGAAGCGCTTGTTCAATCTAAAGATGGCAGAGAATGGTTCAATTGCAGAACACCTAAATGACTTTAACACAAACATAAGTCAACTTCGATCGGTGAAAATCAATTTCGATGACGAAGTGCGAGCTCTCCTTATACTATCATCTCTACTGGATAGTTGGGACAGCCTTGTGATGGCTGTAAGTAATTCTATTTCTGGCACAAATACTCTTAAGTTTGATGATGTTGTGGGTGTTCTCCTAAGCGAGGAAATACGAAGGAGAAGCACATGAGAATCATCAAGTGCTGCACTGTCAGTGGAAACGAGAGGAAGGCCTAAGGAGAGGTTCAAAAACCAAAAGGGTCGTGATCGCTCAAGGCGGAGCAAGTCACGCACAAATTCAGTTCTTGAATGTTGGAACTGCGGCAAGAAGGGCCACGTCAAGAAGGATTGCTGGTCCAAGAAGAAGAAGGAGACTGAGTCTCAAGACAACAAGCCTGTAGACATGTAGTAGCGTTAGTGTGTATACGCGCTTCACTAGGGGCACTTTTCTCCCTCTGGGTTTTTTCCCTTGAACATCTGGTGTGAAAGGACACCTTATCTCTTAGGGTCTCATATAAGCTTTGTAGCTCTGAGTTTGTATATACTCTATTATTCTAATACAGAGAGATAGACTACAGAGATCTCGTACGCAAGCTCTGTGTCTTCTCCTTCTCCATCTTCTTCCTACTCTGAGTTGTTGTCTTCCTTCTGTTTCCTGTTTCATCATCTTCAACAATTGGTATCAGAGCAAGGTGATTTCCAGAGCCTCTACTTGGGTTTCCGCGTCCGCGTGCGCAATCGCAGTTTTCAGGCAGTTTTCGGAAAATTTTCTCGTGGGAGCATCCTCGACGTTCCGGGAGTATTCTGTTCAGGTGACCTGCGGTTTACCCCCCTTTTGAAGCCGTTCAAGCCCTCAAAATTTTGTTCTGAGCAGCGTAGCAGAAGTTACTTTTCGGAGGCGTTTAGATCAAGAGGGTGTGCTTTTTGACAGATTTTCTTCAAGTAAACAGTTCTTTTGGGAAGCAGCTTGTCTTAGCTTTGTGCTGAGATTTTGTGTAGAGTTTTGCTTGCATTGGAGAGGAGATTTGTGAATCTCTTGGAGGTTCTTTTGCTCTCTTGTGTGCATCCACAGTATGGCTCAATCTATGGAGAAAGAGCATTTTGGTGCGTTTACATCCGAAGACAAATTGGATGGTACCAACTATTCTCTTTGGTCTTTTATGGCCAAAAAATTTTTGGTTGGTAAAGGATTGTGGGATTATGTATCTGGAGATGAAGTTCGTCCAGGTAGCATTGCACCTGCCACGCCTGGTCGTGGTGCAGCTGTTGGTGCAGGACCCTCACAAGTCACTCCAGAGCAAAAGAGATGGGATACTAAAGATGCACAAGCTATGGCTGTGATTGCCTTAACCATAAAGAGGACAATCACACCACATATCAGATCTTGCAGAACTTCTGAGGATGCTTGGAACACTCTGTAAGCTATGTTTGGAGGAAGAAACGCTGCCAGAATAGAGTTTTGGAAGAAACAACTTGACAAAATACAGATGGACGAAGGTGACGATATCGTCGAGCATCTTACAAAAATCAGGGATCTTAAAGATCAATTTCTTAGCATTGATGAAGTGATTCCAGAGAAGGAATTGGTTTCCAAAACACTCAATTCACTACTACCACCATCTTATTTGACTTTTCAGACTTCTTTGACTCTGTCTTTGCGAGCTAATACTGAGCCTCTTCATTTTGAAGAGTTAGTGGCTTTGCTATTGCAGGAGGATCAATCACGTAAGAACAAGTCTTTACAGGTGGATGGTATGGATCATGCTCTTGTTGTACAGAACAAAAACGAGGGTAAAGAGAGTGCTCATCACTCCAAGTCTGGTGCAGGACAGTCTTCAGAGAAGTCTAAAGGTGATTCCGACAAGTCCAAGAAGAAAGGTAAATGTCACTACTGCAAGAAACCTGGTCACTACATTAGTGAGTGTAAAAAGCGAATTGCTAAAGAAAAGAAGAAAGAGTCAAGTTTGGTTGTTTCAGCTTCTGGTGATTCTTCTACAGCTAAAGAAGAGTCTGCAAACTTTGTGCAGGATCCTTATGCTTTCTTAGTATATTCAGATTTTTCTTCTTACAGTGTTGACGAGACACAAATGATTTGGTACTTTGATAGTGGTGCCTCCAGGCATATTACTTCAAGGAAGGATTTGTTTTGTTCATTGGATGTAGCTCCAGCAGGAAAGAAGGTGACATGTGCAAATAATGCTTCTTATCCAATCAAAGGCGTTGGTAAGATTTTGATTACCATTTCAGATGGTTCAGATTTATGCTTGCGAGATGTCTTATATGTTCCAGGGATCAAGAAGAATTTGTTGTCTGTATCCTCTCTTGCAAAAAATGGTCTTCGGGCCATTTTTTAGGATGACAGATATGTTGACAAGATCAAGAGAATGGTTATTCTCTTATCACTACAGGTACGCTGGAAAATGGACTATTTGTGCTAGATCGTTATGAAAAGCAGATTCAGGTATGTATTGCAGAAACAAAGACTCATGCCATGCAGGATGCTGAGTAGTGGCATGCTAGATTTGGGCATGTTAGTTATGGCAGTTTGATGACTTTACAACGTCATAATATGGTGCATGATTTGTCTTTATTGGAGATGCCACCAAGACATGTATGTGAAGGTTGAGTTCTTGGAACGATGCACAGATTTGCATTTTCAAAGGATGGTTCAGTTAGAGGGACACGAAAGTTGCAGCTTGTACACAGTGATGTATGTGGTCCTATGAGGACGCCATCTATAGGAAACAGCCTTTATTTTGTGACCTTCATTGATAACTTTTCCAGTTTTTGTTGGGTGTATCCACTCAAAGCAAAGTCAGAGTGTTTGCAATTTTTCAACATTATGTCGCCATGGTTGAAAATGAAACAGGTTGCAAAGTACAGACTCTTCGTACCGATCGAGGAGGTGAATACATGTCAGGTGCATTTAAGTATTTTTTGGGAAAGAAAGGCATTAAACACCAATGCACTATGCCATACACACCACAACAGAATGGTGTTGCAGAAAGGAAGAACAGGTCTTTAATGGAGACGGCTAGATGTATGCTCAAGGCTAAGAGTTTGCCTCATAAGCTATGGATGGAGGCAGTTGCTTGTGCAGCACATGTTTTGAACAGGTGTCCTACTCGTGCCTTGAAGACCATTACTCCATATGAAGCTTGGTATGATAGAAAACCTTCAGTCAGTTATCTTTGTGTTTTTGGTTGTCTTGCTTATGCTCACATCCCTCAGCAATTACGTGGGAAGCTTGATGATAAGGCAATCAAATGTATATTTGTGGGGTACAGTAGTGGAAGTAAGGTTATAGACTTTACAATCCTGCTACAAATAAGATTTTTGAAAGTCGTGATGTAATTTTTGTAGAAACTATTGCTCAACCTATGGTTGCTTTTGATGTACCTCATATGCAGACACATGATGTATTTGAAGGTTTGCTTCCTTCTTTTGTGGAGAATCAAGAATCACAACAGGTTGATAATCTTGATCAATCTTTTGATCAGCATGTGACACCTCATGATGTAGAGGAAATTGTGTGTGACGAGCAAGAAGTTCTCAGGGAAGAAAGAACCTTGCCTAAATGGGTTCAAAAAACTTTGCAGGATAGCAAGTTTGATACACCGTTGCCACGAAAAACACGTGCTGGTACTACTTTTGGCAGAGAGCAAGTAGATTTGTCTTGCTTTAGCACTCTTTGTGATGCAGATGAGCCTGATTCATTTGAACAAGCTTTAGAGTGTGTTCAGTGGAAAGATGCTATGCAGCAAGAAATTGATTCTATTCATAAGACTCATACATGGGATCTAGTGGACTTGCCTACAGGTAAAAAGCCTATTGGTACGAAGTGGGTTTTTAAGGTAAAAAGGAAACAAGATGGTACTGTTGACAGGTACAAAGAAAGGCTTGTGGCAAAAGGCTATGCGCAACAGAAAGGCATAGATTATGATGAAACCTTTGCTCCTACTTCTCGTGCGTCCACAGTTAGATCACTAGTTGCAATTGCTGCTCATCATGGTTGGAAAGTGCATTAGTTGGATATCAAAACTTCTTTTTTGAATGGTGATTTGTAGGAATAAGTTTATGTAAGTCAACCGAGTGGTTTTGTTGTAAAAGGTCAATTGAAAAAGGTATGTAGATTGCGTAAAGCTTTGTATGGTCTCAAACAGGCTTCAAGAGCATGGTATGAGAAGATACATACTTATTTGATTGGCCAGGGATTTCAGAATAGTCCAACAGAAAGTACTTTGTATGTCAAAAAGAGAGATGGAGTTCTCATTATGCTAACACTTTATGTGGATGATATGCTTCTTACAGGCAATACTGCAGATGAAATTGAAGCGTTTAAAGATGCTTTGAGAAAAACCTTTGAGATGTATGATCTTGGTTTGCTACATTATTACTTGGGTATTCAGTTTGTGCAATCAGAAGATGGCATATACATGTTGCAGGCAAAATATTTGCATAAAATTTTGGACAAGTTTGGTATGAAAAATTCTAAACCAATCTCTACACCCGTAGAAACTGGATCAAAGTTGAGCATGCACGATGCTGGAGAACCTTTTGATGTACATACTTATGCAGCAGCGGTTGGTTGCTTGATATATTTGGCAGGCAACACTCATCCAGACATTCAATTTGGGGTTTCACAAGCAAGCAGATTTATGCATATCCTAGGTATGCATCATTGGCAGGTTGTGAAGCGCACACTTCTTTACCTTTCAGGTACCCCTAATCTTTCCATGTTCTTTCCAAGGGGGGATATGTATGGAAAGCACAGTTCTATGCAGCTTCTTGGTTACAGCAATTCAGATTGGGCTGGTGATTTTGACACACGACATTCCACAAGTGGCAATTTTTTTTTCTTGGGAAATGCATGTATATCTTGGCTAAGCAAGAAGCAACCCACAGTGGCTACATCAACTTGTGAAGCTGAGTACAGGGCAGCTTTCACAGCAACAGTTGATTGTGTATGGATATGCAGGTTATTGGCAGATCTTTGTGAGTGTCAACAGGCACCCACTACCATTTTCACTGACAGTCAGAGTGCTATGGCAGTTGCAAGGAATCCAGTATTTCATGCAAGAACAAAGCACATAGAGGTTCAATACCACTATGTCAGGGAAAGGCTACATGCTGTCCTACACAGGATAACATTGCAGATCTATTTACGAAGGCGTTATCTCGAGAAAAGTTTGAAGCTTTCCGAAAAGCTTTGGGCTTACTCTCATACACATGATGATCTGCTACCTTGTACGGATTCACACTATCACTACAGGGGGGATTTGTAGACATGTAGTAGTGTCAGTGTGTATACGCGCTTCACCAAGGGCACTTTTCTCCCTCTGGGTTTTTCCCCCTGGACATCTGGTGTGAAAGGACACCTTATCTCTTAGGGTCTCATATAAGCTTTGTAGCTCTGAGTTTGTATATACTCTATTATTCTAATACTGAGAGATAGACTACAGAGATCTTGTACACAAGCTCTGTGTCTTCTCCTTCTCCATCTTCTTCCTACTCTGAGTTGCTGTCTTCCTTCTGTTTCCTTTTTCATCATCTTCAACAAATCCAACATTGGAGGCCAATGTGGCAGGTAAAGTGGATCAAGATGCTCTAATTCTCTCATTAGACAATGTGTCTAATTCCTAGATAGTAGATTTCAGGGCTTCATTCCATGCGACACCACACAAGCAACATTTCCAACATTACACCAAAGGTAATTTTGGGTATGTATACTTGGGAGATGATGAAGCTTGTGAGATTGTCGGCAAAGGTACAGTTTCTGTCAAAACTGCTAACGGAAATGAATGGAAGCTTAAAGATGTTAGGAATGTTCCTTCTCTTCGGAAAAATTTGATCTCTACAGGACAATTGGACGATGAAGGTCACAACATTGCATTCGGAAACAAACAGTAGAAGATCTCAAAGGGATCTTTGGTGGTTGCCAAGGGAGAAAAGGTCGGTACACTTTACTTGTGTACTGTTAGCACGCAACCTTTAGCTTGTGCAGCAACTACAGAAGTTGACAGTGCGGTGTGGCACTACCGGCTTGGGCATATGAGTGCCAAAGGAATGCAAATCCTTCAAACAAAGAAGCTTCTACCAGGTTTGAAAGAAGTGGACTTACAGTTTTGTGAAGATTGTGTTTATGGTAAACAAAAGAGGGTGAAATTTCAAAAATCAAGAAATGAAAGAAAAAATAAAAAACTTGAGTTGGTTCATTCTGATGTTTGGGGTCCTGCAAGTACACCATCACTTGGTGGCTCCTTGTACTATGTAACATTCATAGGCGATGCGACTAGAAAAACATGGGTTTATGTCATGAAGAATAAGTCCGATGTGTTTTCCATATTTCAAAGGTGGAAAGCCTTTGTGGAGAATGAAACAGGTACCAAGGTTAAATGCCTCAGATCCGACAGTGGAGGTGAATATTGCAGCCAAGCTTTTGAAAGATTTTGTGCTAGCAATGGCATTCGGAGGAAAAGGACAACCCCAAGGACACCTCAACAAAATGGGATTTCGGAAAGGATGAACAGGACAATCATGGAGCGAGCATGAAGCATGCGGCTACATGCAGGCCTACCGCTTGAGCTTTGGGCGAAAGCTGTAAGTACGCATGTGTACTTAATCAATCGGTCACCCTCAACGGCATTGGATGGGGGAGTTCCAGAAGAGGCATGGACAGGTAAACCGGTGAATTATGCATTTCTCAAAGTGTTTGGGTGTGAGGCTTTCATGCACATAGATAGAAGCCTAAGATCAAAGCTAGATGAAAAGTCCAAAAAGTGTTTCTTCATTGGCTATGGAGAAGGTGACTTTGGGTATCGCCTATGGAATCTTGAAGATGGTAAAATCTTAAGGAGTAGGGATGTAATTTTTAACGAAGAAAATATGTACAAAGATTACTTGGAAAGAAAACAAACAAAAGAAACAGGTGATGAGTACATGGAGCTTGAGGACAGTGAAAACTCAAGGACTGCAAACGGTGACAATGTGCAACAACGTCAACCAAATGAGGAGCCTCAACCTATTCCCCGAAGATCTACAAGAGCAAGTAGACCTCCAGAAAGGTTTGTTCCTTCCTTCAACCATCTCTTGATCTCAGATTCTGGAGAGCCGGAATCATATGAAGAAGCTATGCAACATGAATCCAAAGAAGAATGGACGAAGAGCATGCAAGTGGAGATGGACTCACTACATCGCAACCAAACATAGGAGTTGGTTGAGTTGCCTAAAGGTAAGCGGGCACTTCAGAACAAATGGGTGTACAAGGTGAAGGAAGAAGAAGGTGGGAAGAAAAGGTACAAGTCTAGGCTTGTGGTAAAAGGTTTTTCTCAAAAGAAAGGTATTGACTTCAATGAAATATTTTCTCCTGTTCTAAAAATGAACTCAATTAGGCTTGTCTTAAGCCTTGTGGCTTCTCATGATCTAAATCTCGAGCAAATAGATGTAAATACGGCATTCCCTCACGGTGACTTAGAGGAGGAAATCTACATGCTTCAACCAAAGGGGTATGAAGTAAAAGGTAAGGAGAAAACGGTTTGCAGATTAAAGAAGAGCTTGTATGGTTTAAAGCAAGCATCAAGACAATGGTACTTGAAGTTTGATCGAAAGATATTGGATCATGGATTCACAAGATGCAACTCGGATCACTGCGTCTACACGAAGAATTTGGGAGATGGGAAATTCATCATCCTAATGTTGTATGTTGATGACATGTTGATTGCAAGTGCTAACATGCAAGACATCAAAGACCTAAAAGAGGAGTTGTCTAAATCTTTTTCAATGAAAGATTTAGGTGTTGCAAAGAGGATACTTGGTATGAAAATATCAAGGGACAAGATGAAGAAGACAATAAAGCTATCTCAATGTAACATCCCCAACCCACCTATACCGAGATCGGGATGGGATCCTTGACAGGTCTCTAGGCCTTATACAAATCGGAATCTCTAAACAAGGAAAATCCAAGGAATAGACCTTTACCATTGACAATGGCTTGGGTCTATAGCCTTAGAAGCAGACCTAGTCCTGTCTCGTAGCGGAAATGGAACAACCTTTTAAAAGTCCAATAACTATTTCGGCCCTATATCTTCCACAAATTGGACTAAGGTATCCTCAACCAACGCTTTTTTTCCCCCTAACATATGTGAGGACACAGCCGCTGGTAGATTCCTCTTCCGATTCAAGAATTTTTCTAAACGTTTTAGTGCGTAGGGATGGATAGTTACCTGACCAATCAGGTCCACCCGTCCATAATTGACAACCTTAGTCAATCCCCACTTACCACCCCGCACTCACACATGATTCGTTTATCTTACTATCACATTGTTTTAAACATTTAAAGTAATGGTTTCTTTTAACGTTTCATCACAGTAATTTCTTGAAGACAGCATTGAAAGCATTCCTTTAGAAAACAGACATCTTTAAACTTAAGACAGGGTACTGTCAATCAAAACATTGTCTATAATAACCATGACCAGTACTCTTATTGTCTCAAGACCACCTAAGGGTGAAAAACGGCACCCATTCCTTATTCAAATCCGGAGTGGATAAACCCCCACCCAAGGTTCCGGGTGCCTATACACCAAACCAGTTGCCCATACAACCGGGTAGCTCCCCTAGGATAAAAACGGTATCCTAACTTATGTAGAAACATCAAGACATGACACGGAGTAGAAACTCATCGTTCATGGGGGTAACCGACTTAACCATGGCTAGAAAGCCAATCATTATCATCAATTGATATCAAGGAGTCGGAGGTGTCTTGAGACAAGCTGTCTTAAGGATGATCAAACATATCTTTCCTAATTCAACCAGTTTTAACCCAAACAATTTTTTCCTACATTATAAACAAATGCATATTGGAAGTTACCTTCCAATTTCAACCAGTTTATCCTTCTTACGTATGCAATGCTCACTTATAAAATAACTTAAACTAATTAAAGACTTAATTGAATAATGGGACACCCACCTGGGATTGATTGGCCATCTGCTGCTGCACTGTAGCCTGAAGACTTTTCTCGGTAGGCCTACTACTAGGCCCGGCTTCGTCGTCGTGCAACGCTCTAGTTTGTTTTGGAGCTACATCCTCATCATCGGATGTAGGATTTTCTCGGGTTCTTTTTGGTGCCATAACTTCTTATCTTTATAAAAAGGACGTCTAATCATTAGGTAAATAATTCAAAATCTAAACTTAACCTTTGTATTCCACCGTAACCCATCCAAGGTTAAATTTATAGTCTTAATTGATAAATTCTTGACCTAGTAATTTCTTATAGGCATGATAACTTTTTCCACCGCTTCCCTAAGGGTTTTCTAAGCTCTCCTAACTTTATTATAATTTTCTGTATCTTTTTCCTAATTTTCCTATCAACTTTTAAGCTAATAATTTACTTATTTTGGGCTTAATATTTATTGTATTTAATTTCTCTTAAAGATTTCATTTCTTTAACTTGATATCATAGGTTTGCACTTACTATAATTTTTCTAAAAACTTCTAACCACAAGTCTATTTATTTTAATTAATCATTTGCTCAAAATAAGACTTTTGGTCAATTATGATTTACTAACCTCACT
This sequence comes from Adiantum capillus-veneris, assembly GCF_014529385.1. Classification (NCBI taxonomy): domain Eukaryota; kingdom Viridiplantae; phylum Streptophyta; class Polypodiopsida; order Polypodiales; family Pteridaceae; genus Adiantum; species Adiantum capillus-veneris. The sequence goes on along the minus strand of NC_140947.1, from coordinate 53,751,645 downwards.
AATTAACTATGGTATAATTACCACAAGTAGATAAGGATATTTTTGACCTCTGTTAGTTATCTTATTATTTTCTAACTTAATTATATAATTTCCATCTTCAATTTTCAGCTAAAAATAATATAATTTGACTTAGATAAATATCTATACTACTTTTCTAACCTTGACATAATTATCAAGGCCTCTTTACCATATAATATAGCTCTAATAAATAGCATGTAATCATATAGCATGATTTACTAATTTTTCCTTTTTAATTTTTAGCTAAATAAAGTGTAATTTGAGTTAGATAAATACCTATACTACTTTTCTAACCTTGGCATAATTATCAGGGCATCTTTACCCTATAATATAGCTCTGATAAATAGCATATAATCATATAACATGATTTACTAATTTCCCTCTTTAGTTTTTAGCTAAAAATAGTGTAATTTGACTTAGATAAATACCTATACTACTTTTCTAACCTTGTTATAATTATCACGGCCTCTTTACCCTATAATATAGCTCTGATAAATAGCATGTAATCATATAGCATGATTTACTACTTTCCCTCTTTAGTTTTTAGCTAAAAAAAGTGTAATTTGACTTAGATAAATATCTACACTACTTTTCTAACCTTGGCATAATTATCACGGCCTCTTTACCCTATAATATAGCTTTGATAAATAGCATATAATCATATAACATGATTTCCTAATTTCCCTCTTTAGATTTTACCTACAAATAGTGTAATTTGACTTAGATAAATATCTATACTACTTTTCTAACCTTGTCATAATTATCCTATAATCTAGCTGTAATAAATAGTATGTAATCATATAGCATGATTTACTAATTTTCCTCTTTAGTTTTACCCCTAAAAATAGCGTAATTCCACTAAGATAATTAGTTAAACTAATTATCTGAAATTAGAAAAATTATCACAGGTTATCTAACATGTAATAAACCTCTAAAAAATTAACTCAATTCAATTTGAATCTATTTACTAATTTTCCTTATTTAAATTGCACCAAAAACAGAGTAATTCTGACTAATTAATTAGCTATATTAATTATCTGAGCTTCTCCTAATTATCAGGATTCTTTAACACCTAATTAACTACTGATAAATATATCACAGCAATTGAAATCAATTTACTAATTTCTCCTATTTACTCAAAACACAGAGTAATTCGGCCTAATTAATTAGCTAGATTCATTATTTGAGCTTATTTTAATTATCATGGGTTTTTTAATACCTAATTAACCACTGATAAATATATCACAGCAATTGAAATCAATTTACTAATTTCCCCTATTTAAATTTCTCAAAAAATAGAGTAATTCTGGCTAAGTAATTAGCTAGATTAATTATTTGAGCTTCTCCTAATTATCACGGATTTCTTAATACCTAGTTAACCACTAAAAAATATTTCAAAGTAATTGAATTCAATTTACTAATTTCCCCTATTTAAATTTCTCAAAAACTAGAGAATTTCTTCTAAAGAAATTATCTAGATTAAATTTCTGAGCTTCTCCTAATTATCACAGGGTTTTTTACACCTAATTAACTCCTCATAATTATTTCATAGCATTTGAAATCTATTTACTAATTTTCCCTATTTAAATTGTTCACAAAAAACGGTATTTCATCTAACTTAATTAGCTAGATTAATTTTCTGAGCTTTTCCTAATTATCACTAGTTTGTGAACACCTAATTAACCACTGATAAATATATCACAACATTTGAAATCATTTTACTAATTTCCCCTACTTAAATTGCTCAGAAAACAGGGTGTTTCTGCTAAAATAATTATCTAGATTAACTTTCTGAGCTTTTCCTAATTATCACAGGTTTTTAAACACCTAATTAACGACTAATAATTATATCACCTCATTTGAAATTCATTTACTAATTTCCCCTATTAAAATTGTTCAAAAAACAGAGTATTTATGCCTAATTAATTAGGAAAACTTCTCAAAAAATTATAGGATAATTTTCCTAGATTAATAACTGTCTAATGCATCTCTGATAAATAATTCAACTTAATCTAATCCTAATTAATATTTTTACCATTAATTCATGGCTAATTTCTGCCTTAATATAGGATAAATAATCAGCTCAGTATTACTAAGCTTAATTATAATAATCAACAGAGATTAATTAATTTAAAGAGGTTTAAGGATCATGCATAGGCCTAATCTTTGATTTATTAACAATTTATCTTAATCTAACGTTGCTAATTAGGAGGATTAGGTTAATTACCGTTAGGGTTAATCAATTAGAGATTAAACTCTAATGATTTCTGCGTAGTATTCTCTCTAGATGAGAGAGAGAGTAGCAAGGCTCCGAGTCTGTCCAAAATGTGAAGCTAGGGGTCCTATTTATAGTTTTCTGGCACTCTTAAGCTCTCACAAGCTTAAAAAAGCAATTGCTTGAAGTTCAAGCAGCACCCTACAGGTCAAAAAACGACCCGTGCTGCTAAATGAGTCCCTGGCAGGTCAGTGATGACCCTCCCATTACCTGTCAGCTTTTAAAATGTCAATTTTGCTATAATTTGACCTATTTTTGCTTAATTGGTAAATATCTTGTAAATATCTGGGAGACCTTTAATAAAGTCTATGCTTAAATGATTACTGTAACCCTTCAATTTTTACATTTTACTCAATTCACGGTGTAAACTTCCAGGGGTCATAACTATGCCAGTTTTTATCGGAATTCAATTCTGAAAATTTCTAGCCCGGGGTTTGTTGTGCTTAAGATTCCAAAAATACCAATATTTGCCATGGTCAGACAATTCTACATTGCTTTTTCAATAATCATATCAGTTTGATTAAGCTTTACACAACCTTTAAGGTCTGGAAACCTTACAATCACCCCAACTTAAGAATTTGAGATGTCCTCATCTCAACCGAAAATTGGGAAAATCTTTGAGAAGAGAAATTCATCCTCCCCAAGTGGCATCTTCGAAGGGATAAAATTTCCACTTTACCAAATGTTACTGATTACTCTAAGAGTTCTTTCGAGTTTCTGGTTGGAGTTACTTGCTAGCCAATTTTCCCTCAAGAAACTCTTAGTGTTGAGCCCATCTTAAAAACCTTCACAACCCATTCGTATCATCTCAAAAGCCAGGTTAAATCAATTGCATAAAAGATCCATATATCCACCTTGTCAACATGAACGAGCTCGGTCTAACTGACCATTCAGAGCAATCAGCGTTCGACAAGTATCATGTATTTCAGCTTTGCCAATCTGAACGCGCTCGGCGTGTTCTTGCCATTCTGAGAAATCTGCGTTCAGCACAAGCTTCCACCATTGTACCAGAGGTACCTTCTCTGTGCTCTAACCTGGTTGACCAACATTATGTAAAGGGTTTTAAGAAGTATCATACCAAGAGTTCTTTTCGGCTTCCCATTAGTCTCGTTACCTTAATACTTTCATATCTAGGTCATTTTCCAAGGAAGGTTATCGTGTGCACAAGGAATGTAAGTTGGTTGCTTCAGCTACAAGAGGCTTAGCCTTGAGAAGGGCATCCTGTATTGATGTATGCCTCATGGCTTTGATCCATACCTCTGCATCTCGTTCCACGTTGACCCCTTTTCCTTTGAAGTTGGGGGGTTGCACTTGTTTGAGAAGAAACAAGCACGGTATAAAGAACAGAAGCAGTTATCTACATGGTTTCGTAAGATCGACGGATTGGCAATTTAAAGACTTATGACACGGCTTGATTTAACTTCAGAATAGACAAAAGATCAAGATATTCAATTCAAAACACTTGGTTCTTTATTTATAAGGTGAATATTTACAAGGATAGCCTTACAAAAGAGCCTTAGGTATCTCATCCTAACTTGTTGTAAATTTTTGCGGCCTTTAAAGGATCCGCATAGCTGGCTGATTTGGAATATGGTGATACAAACGATGGGTATTTGTAGTCATATTTCTACAATCTTCTAATTGATTGGTATAATAGTTCTTATACTCATTGGAAATCGGAAATTAGTAAATTATAAGGTCCAAATTCTTAGGGGTATTCTGAGAAAAAGTTCTGATTCTTCGATATGGAATTATCTCCACCACTCTATCCCATACCCATTCGTTCAGGCGTTTTCCCGTGCCTCCTGGGTAAGTGGAAACAGTGATACTCGAGTTTGTACCCAGTAAGTAGTATAACTGAACCACTCTCAGTTCCTCAGCCCAGCATAGTTTCTTTAAATCCGTAGTAAGACATCCCAGCTTCCGAGCATTGATGTAATATGTCCCGCCTTCATTGCTCCATTCAAGCTCCTAGCCTTTATCTATCCGAGTCGAATGAGGAGTGTGAGCCTTCATCAGTAGCTCCATCACGCTCCGTCGAAAAAAATAGTTTGCAGAACGACAAGCACTCTCATAAATGAGCTCAAAGACTTGGAATTTGCGATATTCAATCACAGGATCTTCCTAAATTCTCGACGCATAAGCCTTTGGTTAGTAAACCAAATTTATTTATTTTTCTATATTTATATATATATATATATATATATATATATATATATATATATATATATATATATATATATATATATATATATATATATATATATATATATATATATATATATATATATACATACACATATATATTTTCTTTTTATATTTTTAGACAATACAAAATTTTCCCAACTAACTAACCCAGGCTCTGATACCACTTGTAACATCCCCAACCCGCCTATACCGAGATCGGGATGGGATCCTTGACAGGTCTCTAGGCCTTATACAAATCGAAATCTCTAAACAAGAAAAATCCAAGGAATAGACCTTTACCATTGACAATGGCTTGGGTCTATAGCCTTAGAAGCAGACCTAGTCCTGTCTCGCAGCGAAAACGGAACAACCTTTCAAAAGTCCAATAACTATTTCAGCCCTATATCTTCCACAAATTGGACTAAGGTAACTTCAACCAACGCTTTTTTCCCCCTAACATGTGTGAGGGCACAGCCGCAAGTAGATTCCTCTTTCGATTCAAGAAGTTTTCTAAATGTTTTAGTGCGCAGGGATGGATAGTTACCTGACCAATCAGGTCCACCCGTCCATAATTGACAACCTTAGTCAATCCCCACTTACCACCCCGCACTCACACATGATTCGTTTATCTTACTATCACATTGTTTTAAACATTTAAAATAATGGTTTCTTTTAACGTTTCATCACAGTAATTTCTTGAAGACAGCATTGAAAGCATTCCTTTAGAAAACAGACATCTTTAAACTTAAGACAGGGTACTGTCAATCAAAACATTGTCTATAATAACCATGACCAGTACTCTTCTTGTCTCAAGACCACCTAAGGGTGAAAAACGGCACCCATTCCTTATTCAAATCCGGAGTGGATAAACCCCCACTCAAGGTTCCAGGTGCCCATACACCAAACCAATTGCCCATACAACCGGGCGGCTCCCCTAGGATAAAAACGGTATCTTAACTTATGTAGAAACATCAAGACATGACACGGAGTAGAAACTCATCGTTCATGGGGGTAACCAACTTAACCATGGCTAGAAAGCCAATCATTATCATCAATTTATATCAAGGAGTCAGAGGTGTCTTGAGACAAGCTGTCTTAAGGATGATCAAACATATCTTTCCTAATTCAACCAGTTTTAACCCAAACAATTTTTTCCTACATTATAAACAAATGCATATTGGAAGTTACCTTCCAATTTCATCCAGTTTATCCTTCTTACGTATGCAATGTTGACTTATAAAAGAACTTAAACTAATTAAAGACTTAATTGAATAATGGGACACCCACCTGGGATTGATTGGCCATCTGTTGTTGCACTGTCGCCTGAAGACTCTTCTTCGTAGGCCTACTACTAGGCCCGGCTTCGTCGTCGTGCGACGCTCTAGTTTGTTTTGGAGCTACATCATCATCATCGGATGTAGGATTTTCTCGGGTTCTTTTTGGTGCCATAACTTCTTATCCTTATAAAAAGGACGTCTAATCATTAGGTAAATAATTCAAAATCTAGACTTAACCTTTGTATTCCACCATAACCCATCCAAGGTTAAATTTATAGTCTTAATTGATAAATTCTTGACCTAGTAATTTCTTATAGGCATGATAACTTTTTCCACCGCTTCCCTAAGGGTTTTCTAAGCTCTCCTAACTTTCTTATAATTTTCTATATCTTTTTCCTAATTTTCCTATCAACTTTTAAGCTAATAATTTACTTATTTTGGGCTTAATATTTATTGTATTTAATTTCTCTTAAAGATTTCATTTTCTTAACTTGATATCATAGGTTTTCACTTACTATAATTTTTCTAAAAACTTCTAACCACAAGTCTATTTATTTTAATTAATCATTTGCTCAAAATAATACTTTTGGTCAATTATGATTTACTAACCTCACTAATTAACTATGGTATAATTACCACAAGTAGATAAGGATATTTTTTACCTCTGGTAATTATCTTATTATTTTCTAACTTCATTATATAATTTCCATCTTCAATTTTCAGCTAAAAATAGTGTAATTTGACTTAGATAAATATCTATACTACTTTTGTAACCTTGACATAATTATCACGGCCTCTTTACCATATAATATAGCTCTGATACCACTTGTAACATCCCCAACCCGCCTATACCGAGATCGGGATGGGATCCTTGACAGGTCTCTAGGCCTTATACAAATCAGAATCTCTAAACAAGAAAAATCCAAGGAATAGACCTTTACCATTGACAATGGCTTGGGTCTATAGCCTTAGAAGCAGACCTAGTCCTGTCTCGCAGCAGAAACGGAACAACCTTTTAAAAGTCCAATAACTATTTCGGCCCTATATCTTCCACAAATTGGACTAAGGTATCCTCAACCAACGTTTTTTTCCCCCTAGCATATGTGAGGGCACAGCTGCTAGTAGATTCCTTTTCCGATTCAAGAAGTTTTCTAAACGTTTTAGTGCGTAGGGATGGATAGTTACCTGACGAATCATGTGTGAGTGCGGGGTGGTAAGTGGGGATTGACTAAGGTTGTCAATCATGGACGGGTGGACCTGATTCGTCAAGAAACTATCCATCCCTGCGCACTAAAACGTTTAGAAATCTTCTTGAATCGGAAGAGGAACCTACCAGCAGCTGTGCCCTCACATATGTTAGGGAGAAAAAAGCGTTGGTTGAGGATACCTTAGTCCAATTTGTGGAAGATATAGGGCCAAAATAATTATTGGACTTTTAAAAGGTTGTTCCGTTTTCGCTGCAAGGCAGGACTAGGTCTGCTTCTAAGGCTATAGACCCAAGCCATTGTCAATGGTAAAGGTCTATTCCTTGGATTTTTCTTGTTTAGAGATTCCGATTTGTATAAGGCCTAGAGACCTGTCAAGGATCCCATCCCGATCTCGGTATAGGCGGGTTGGGGATGTTACACTCAAGAGGATTACATCAAGAAGGTACTAGAAAGGTTTGCAATGCAAAATGGAAAACCAGTTTCTACACCTTTGGCTAGTCACTTTAAACTAACAAAGGATATGTGTCCAAAGACACAAGAGGAGATAGCCTATATGTCTAAAGTTCCATATGCTGCAGCGATAGGTTCTCTAATGTATGCTATGGTCTGGACAAGGCCAGATATTGCACATGCAGTGGGAGTTGTGAGTAGGTTCATGGACAACCTAGGTAAAGAGCATTGGAAAGCTGTGAAGTGGATACTTAGGTATCTAAAAGGGACAACAACAAATGCTTTGTATTTTGGAGGAACTGATATTTTTCTAGAAGGGTATGCTGATGCAGATATGGCAGGTGACAAAGATACTCGAAGGAGCACTACTGGCTATGTCTTCACGGTTGGAGGCACAGCAGTAAGCTGGGCTTCAAAGTTGCAGAAAGTGGTCTCACTTTCTACCATGGAAGCAGAGTATGTAGCAATGACGGAGGCAAGCAAAGAAATTCTGTGGCTTCATAGATTCTTAGAAGAGCTTGGATTCAAACAAGACAATTGTGTCTTGTACAGTGATAGCCAAAGCACTATCCATCTTGCGAAGAACTCAGCCTTTTATTCAAGGACAAAGCACATTGAGCCGAGATATCACTTCATATGCACTCTTTTGGAAGAGGGACAACTAAAGCTAGGAAAGGTGCATACAAGTGAAAATCCTCCAGACATGTTTACAAAGGTGGTCAACAAGGAGAAGTTGAGATTTTGCTTATCTTCAATCGGCATTCAAGGATAAGAAGCCAAGATGGAAAGCAGTCATAGGTTTGGTTTGGAGATCAGTCTCCAAGTGGGAGATTGTTAAGTATCGAGCCTGATTTACCCCTTGTAATTTTATGTGGTAAAAGCACACATTTGTAAGGCCCCCATTATGAGGAGAAGCCATCGTGCGTGAAGGAAAATCACTCGCCAAAAACCAAAATTTTCACGGGCAAAAATTAGAGGCAACTTTAGGGGCCGAAAAGCGATCGGTTGGCTGGTAGTCAATGGCCGGTGGCCAATGGCCGAATTCAATGTCTGGTGGCCGAATTCAAAAGCGGATTTGTCTACACAAGGGGCGGCCACACATGGGCGGATTGGAGGGTCCGATTTGGACTTATTCACACAAGGGCGGCTACACATGGCTGCCTCTCATAAGAGAGGGCAACCCTTTTGGCCTATAAAAGGAGGCCGTTTCTACACACATTTCATAGTGTGAAGTTGATGCAACAAGGTGAGTGTGAGGTGGTGAGAGTGAAGCAAGGCGGGAGCTCCATTAAGGGTATAATCCCTTTGTAAACTACTTCTTGTTTTGAAGTACTAAAGCCATTGAGTGGCTGCTTTTTCGTGGACGTAGCTCACATTGGGTGACCCACGTATATCGTGTGTATACTCTCTCTCTCTCTCTCTCTCTCTCTCTCTCTCTCTCTCTCTCTCTCTCTCTCTCTCTCTCTCTCTCTCTCTCTCTCTCTCTCTCTCTCTCTCTCTCTACTCTATAATATCGTGTATGTAAATTTTTCTCTCTGCATTAAGTAATCTACTCAATTATCTATTTAGCTACGTCTTATTTGCTAACAAATATCACATTTTCTCAGCTAACATCAAAAGGGCTGAACTTTCATAATGAAATGAAGGCCATTTTCTTGTATGTGTTACCATATACACGTGGTAGTGATTTGTGTGAACACACTTAGGACCGTCGGGGCAGTTTTTCCCTCTTTAGGAGGTTTTTCCCCCGTGCATTGTATATACGCCCATCACTCTAAGGCTATCAATCTTTTCCATTGCAACTAAGTAACACTCTCTCAATGGTGTGCCTTCAGCTTCCTTCATCTTCTCCAAGTTGTGTGTGTTTACCTGCAACCCTAATTCCAACAATTGGTATCAGAGCAGGTTGCATCCTCCCGAGCTTAGTCGCCAGCAGCTCCAGCACACGCCAGCTCACTCTCTCTGAATTCTATGAGCTTTGGCAAGCGTTCGCAAGTCAACAAAATTTTTGGGAGATCTCAAAGAGCTCAATGTGCTCAGATTTATGATTAGGGGTCATTTTAGCCTTCGTTTCCACTACAGGTAGTATTGCACAGGTTATTTTGTCATTTTGTGCAAAATTTTTACCAATGTTTTTTTCTACATAACATGTATTTTATAATCTTTTACGGTTTTTGCTATATAGCATGTGTTGTTCCCGCTTCATTTCTCCTCTTTTCGGGCAGTTTTCACATCTGGTGTAGGCATTCGTCATGGCCGACAACAACACAGATGTGTTCAAGATGTTTGTTGCTCAAGACAAATTGGATGGGGACAATTATCCTATGTGGGCTTACATGATACAACATGTTCTTGTGTCAAAGGGTGTCTGGAATATTGTGCAGGGCATTGATGTATGTCATGGTTCTTAGGATGTAGGCGATGTTGAGGATGTTGCAGGTCTTGCTGCAAGGATTGTTGTTGTTAGAGTTGTTTTTCCTATGGCATAACAAGCTCGTTGGGATGTGAAATATGTGCAGGCTCATGCATTGATTGCATTTTTTGTGAATCGCACTATTACTCCTCACATTCGTTCAACGACATCTGTAAAATAGGGTTGGCATATTTTGGCTGGTCTTTATGCAAGTCGCAATGAGGCAAAAATTGCATTGCTGCGTAAACAGCTGGAGTCAAAGATTATGCATAAGGAAGATGATATGGACACTTTCCTTGTTGGTGTGAAGGATATCAATGAGCAACTTATTTTTGCAAGTGAAGTAATTTTAGACAGTTCCCTTGAGCATACTGCTCTTGATGCCCTGCCATAATCTTACCAGACTTTTGCTAGTACTTGGAGATTTATGACCCAAGGAAATCTTGAAGTTGTTAAGTTTGATGCATTATGCACATTTTTGTTGCAAGAGTCACTTTTCAAAAACAACAAGACTAGACAGCATGCAGTTGAACAGGCCTTTATTGATGCTCAAAGAAAAGGTGGTAACAGTAATGCAGCCACTTCTCACGGTTCTTCTGCGAGAGGAAAATCACATGTTCCTAATGATCCTGCTAGCAGCAATTCATATGGAAATTCCCGTGATAAGGGAAAAAAGAGATGCATTGCAATTATTGTAAAGCTAATGATCACTTGATCAAGTAGTGTGCTAAGTTGAAGGCCAAAGAGGCTAAGAAGAAAGAGGGTGGTTCCACTGCAAATGCTAGTTCCACTACAAATGCAACTATTGTTGAGTCTTCTGTGAAAGGATTTTGTGATGCTGACATTGATGTAGAATGGGCTTTTAGTGCAAAGTGTACCTATAATCCTGATGTCCATGATGCATGCATGTCAATTGCTGTAGATTCACATGTGTGGTATTTTGAGAGCGGTGCTACAAAGCACATTATCTCACATAGTGATTTATTCACCTCTCTTTAGTCTGTCCCTCATGGGAATTTAGTTACTTGTACCAACAATGCCTCTTATCCGATTCATGGAGTTGGAAAGATTGTGCGTAGTGCTACAAATGGCAGTTCTTTCACACTTGTTGATGCACTTTATGTACCTGGGATCAAGAAGAATCTTTTGTCTATACCTGCACTTGCTAGACTTGGTCTTGTAGTCAATTTTGTGGATGACAGATGTACTATACATGATCTCAGTTTTGGTGATGAAATTGTTGCATCTGGCATTTTGTGCCGTGGGCTGTATAAGATCACTTTGTATGACAAGTGTGGGTAGAACTTTGCAAATGCAATTGTGGATTCAAAGGCTATTTCAGATGCAAAACTTTGGCATGCACGTTTTGGTCATCTAAATTTTGACAGTTTGTTGCGTTTGTAGAAATTTGATATGATTGCTTCTTTGCCGCTTCTTGAAGCATGTGTCAAACATGTTTGTGAAGGCTGTATTTTGGGTAATATGCAGCATTCCAAGCTTCCAAAGGATGGTTCAGTGAGTGCCACATGGAGGTTGCAGCTTGTGCATAGTGATGTTTGGGAGCCCATGCAAACTCCATCTTTGGGAAATTACCTTTACTTTATGACTTTCGTTGATGATTACTCCAGGCATGCATGGGTGTATCCGCTTAAAATGAAGTACGAAGTTTTAATGTGCTTCAAACAATTTTTGGCTATGGCTAAAAATGTCTCGAAATATACTATGGGCACCCTTTGTTCCGATCGAGGGGGGTAGTATATGTCTCATGAATTTAATGCATTTTTGTCTAGTCATGGGGTAAAACACCAATATGCAGTGCCTTATACGCCTCAACAATATGGTGTTGCAGAGAGGAAATACAGGTCAATTATGGAAATGGCACAATGTAGGGTCAAAATTCAAGCTTTGCCATGTTAGTTTTGTCTTGAGGCCATTATATGTGCCACTTATGTACTTAACAGGTGTCCTAAAAGCTTAGCATCTAGGACTCCATATAAAGCATGGCATGATAGAAAGCCTTCTATTGAGCACATGCATATTTTTGGATGTTTGGCATATGCTTTGGTGCCACAAACACAGCGCAAAAGATCAGATAATAAGGCTGTCAAATATGTTTTTGTTGGTTATAGTGCTAAAAGCAAAGGTTACAAGTTGTATCATCCACAAACAAAGCGTATTATGGTTTCACGTGATGTTGTGTTTGTAGAAGATTTTGTTTAGCCCTTGCTGTCATGTACTAGAGATAGTAATGTAATCTCACAAGACATTTATGACACTTTATTGCCTCTTTTCATTAATGGAAGTTCAAATGTGAATTCCAATGAGGCAAATGTACAGCCTATGGGGGTTTTTGAAAATGTCACATGATGTACTTGATGAGGGAATGGTTGAAAATGAGCAGGCTAGAGGTATGCCAAAATGGTTGGTGCATACATTGCGTGACAGTAAATTAGATGCACCTTTGTCTAGTCGCACTCATTCAACTTCTCACCATGCATCTTATGCATCAGATTGTTATGCTTTGGCTGTGTCTAGCTTACATGATGTTGAGGAACCTCTATCTTTTGATGAAGCACAAAATTCAAAAAACTGGATGGCTGCCATGCAATTAAAAAATGATGCACTTATAGAAAATGACACTTGGACTTTATGTGATTTGCCTCCTGGAAAAAAGGCCATGGTACGAAGTGGGTTTACAAGTTGAAACACGAGCCGGATGGGGAGATTGATTGCTGTAAGGCTCGACTTGTTGCAAAGGGTTATGCACAACAGAAAGGCATAGATTATGAAGAGACGTTTGCTCCCACTTGTCGTATGACCATTGTGCATTTTCTATGTGCATTGGTAGCTCATTTTGGTTGGGATGTACATCAATCAGACATTTTTACTGCCATCTTGAATGGTGACATATTTGAGGAAGTTTATGTAACGCAGCCTCGTAGTTTTGTCAAGAAAGGACAAGAGGATAAGGTGTGAAAATGTATCAAAGCTTTGTATAGGTTGAAGCAATCTCCTCATGCTTGGTATGAGAAGGCTGACACTCATTTGGTCAAACGAGGCTTTCGTAATAGTCCAACAGAAAGCACATTGTATGTAAAGCGTGAGGGTGATGTACTTCTCATTGTGGTTCTTTATGTGGATGATTTACTGATCATTGGACCAAATGAGAGACATATTGTTGAATTTAAGGCTGATTTGAATGCTACTTTCAAGATGAGAGATTTGGGGCTGTTGCATCATTACTTGGGTATACAATTTAAGCAGTGTGATGGTGGTATTGCCTTGCGTCAAAAAAGTTACATAGAGACATTGCTATGTAAGTTTGGAAGAGGATTGCAAACCTATTGCCACTCCCATGGAAACAGGTTTGAAATTGAGTCTTCATGATGCTAGTACCTATAGATGTCACTCTTTACCAAACTGCTATTGGATGCCTCAAATGTATGCAACTCAAGGCCAGATATTAAATTTGCAGTCTCACAACTCATCAGATTTATGCATAGCCCATAGTCTAAGCATTGGCAGGATGTCAAGAGGATTTTGTGCTACCTGAGTGGCACTTTACATCTTGGCTTGTTTTATCCCAAGGGGGATCATTGCCGCCAGACTTGTATTATCCCAAGGGGGGATCATTACCGCCAGACTTACATGCTTTTTTTAGACTCAGATTGGGATGGTTGTTTTGACACACAAGTGTCCACAAGCGGTTTTTGTTTCATGCTTGGCAGCTCATGGATATCATGGTTGAGCAAGAAGAAACCTATTGTGGCCACTTCCAGTTGTGAGGCTAAGTACAGGGCAGTCTTCATAGCTACGGCTGAGTGTATATGGCTCAGGCGCCTTATGGATGATTTGGGTGTTGGACAGGACACTGCCAACACTATCTACATTGATAGTCAGAGCGCATTGGCAATTGCAAGGAACCCAAATTTTCATGCTCGCACAATGCACATTGAGGTGCATTACCACTGTGTCAGGGAAAGGCTCTCAATAGGAGAGGTCAGCTTGGCTTATGTGCCAACATAGGGCAACCTTGTAGATCTTTTCACAAAGGCATTGTCTCATGAGAAGATTGAAACTTTCCGCAAAGCTTTGGGCTTACTCCCCTTTGTGGACTAATCATGTCCTTAGAGCATGGCACTTCCCTTTTCTATGTGCCAGCTCTCGTTCACCGCATCACTCTAGGGGGGATTTGTTACCATATACATGTGGTAGTGATGTGTGTGAACACACTTAGGACCGCCGAGGCATTTTTTCCCTCTTTAGGAGGTTTTTTCCCCCGTGCATTGTATATACGCCCATCGTTCTAGGGATATCTTTCTTTCCATTGCACACTAAGTAAAACTCTCTATCATGTGCCTTGAGCTTACTTCATCTTCTCCAAGCTGTATGTGTTCTCCTGCAACCCTAATTCCAACATTATGCTCCTTGCCTTGTTCTTGGAATACATTTAATTTTGCGATTAGTAACTCGGCACCATGTGGTAAACTGAAGTTCAGTGATGTTACTAGTGCATTGCTCACTAAGGAGATTAGACGTCAATCTCTTGATAGTGGTGGGCATGGAGATTCATATATGGCAAGTGGCCATAATCGCCATAGGCAAAAGAGGTGGATGTAATCGCAACCATGGCCATTCACAGGATCGTAAAGCCTTCGCCATAATCATAGCAAAAGTTAAGGCCATGACTTGAGAAATGTAGAATGCTATTATTGCGGTAAGAAAGGCCATTTAAATAAAGATTATAGTGTTTTGTAGCATGAAAAGGGCAAAGCTATTGTGAAGTCTGACGCTCCAAAGAGCAGTTTAAAGGTAGAGGAGATCAATGTGGCTGAATCTCCACCTCCAAAAGCTGTTCTTCAGATGTTCTTGTTTTCACTTCCAATTTGAGTCGAGATGCATTACTAGCTCTTGAAGAGTGTTATGTGCAAAATTGGATCATTGATTCCAGTGTCAGTCTCCATGTTACTACCCATAGGGAATGGTTCTCCACATATACTGCTATGCATGGTTCAATCAAGCTTGGAGATTCCTATCATCTTGATATATGCGATATGGGAAATGTCAACTTATGCATTATGAATGGCACCGAATTTATGCTTTGTGGAGTCAGACATGTTCCTAAACTGACTAAGAGTTTGGTGTTAGTTAGTCAGCTTGATACTCTAGGCTATACTACTATTTTTGGCAATGGTTCTTGGATGGTGCGTAACGCAAATTTGGTTGTCATAAAAGTCAAAAATTTGGTTCATTCTACTCTTTATATGTCTCTTCAATCAAAGAGAGTTCTATCTATATAGTCAAGCAACCTTCTAATGAGTTGTTGCATAGCTGGCTAGGCCATATGAGCCAGAAAAGAATAAAAATTCTTCAACATTTGGGCTACTTACATGTGTTAAAAAAAAAATATTTTAATTTATGTGAGCATTGCATCAATAGAAAGTAAAGTAGGCAAGTACCTTGCCATTACATTGAGAGTTGGGAAACCCTCTAGATTTGGTTTATAGCGATTTATGTTGGCCTATGTCACACAAATCTCTAGGGGGAGCACTATATTTCCTGACATTCATAGATGACTCTACTTGAAAGGTGTGGGTCTACCTCTTGAAGGGGAAAGATGAAGTGTTTGCTACATTCCAAAAATTATTAGCCAAAGTTGAGAACCAATCTGGTAGAAAGCTAAAAGCTTTTCAAATTAACAATGGTGGAGAGTATGTCTCCACATAGTTCAAGAATTTTTGTAGCAAACGAGGGATTTGGTGACAGTTTAATACACCATACGCACCTGCTCAAAATGGAATTGCTAAGCGTATGAATGGCATGATTCAAGAAAGAGTCACATCAATGTTATCTATGGAGAATTTACCTCCTGAGTTTTGGGGAGAGGTTGTTATGACATATGTATGCATCATCAATAGATCGCCTAGTACTCCGTTGAATTTCAAGATTCTGTAGGAAATGTGGACTCAGAAGAAGCCAACTTATGATAGATTACGTGTGTTTGGGTGTGAAGCATTCTCACACATTCCCAAATAACTTTGCAAGAAGCTAGATCCAAGGTCACACAAGTGCATCTTCATTGCT
Organism: Adiantum capillus-veneris; assembly: GCF_014529385.1. Classification (NCBI taxonomy): domain Eukaryota; kingdom Viridiplantae; phylum Streptophyta; class Polypodiopsida; order Polypodiales; family Pteridaceae; genus Adiantum; species Adiantum capillus-veneris. The sequence continues at coordinate 53,735,733 of NC_140947.1, read as the reverse complement.
TATGGTGTAGATGGAGAGACGGGATATTGTCTCTGGCACCCAAAAACTAGAAACGCTATTTGCGGCTCACAAGTGATATTCAATGAGTCTAAAATGTATAGACAACCTGTTAAAGAGGCCAAATATCAGAAAGTCAGATTTGAGGATGTAGCCTCCACAAATTTGGGAAAAGCAACTCACTCTAGTGGTAATGTTTGTACCATTAGTAGTGTTATAGAGAGATCGAAATCCAGCAATCATGCAGTGACGAGATCTATGTGTGTATCTCGTGCACCTGAGGGGATTGAGCAAGGATTGGACTATGTGCTAGTCACTGACTACGATGAGGCCACTTGTTATGAAGAAGTTATTCAGATGGAAGATAGCGTAAAGTGGGAGTAGGATATGCAAATCTGAGTATAACTCAATTTAGCCATTGAAACTTAAGAATTGACAGAGCTACTAGAGGGTAAATAAACATTGCCTTGCAAATGGATGTACAAGAAAAAGATCATGGTAGAAGATCCCGAGCCTAAGTACAAGACTAGATTGGTTGCTAAAAGCTTCCAGTAGAAGAAAGGCATAGATTTCGACAAGATTTTTTCTCCAGTAGTCAAGATGACTACACTACGGACATGGAATTCATCCAAATGGAATCCTTCACGGGGATCTTGAAGAGGAGTCTACATGAAACAGCCACCAAAAGGTTTTGAGATCAAGCTTGAAAAGCCAACAAGGGAAAAACTGGTGTGTGGACTGAACAAAGCTTTGTATGGTCTAAAACAAGGTTCAAGGCAATGGTACGTCAAGTTTGATAAGTACAATCAATCCCAAGGTTATGTACAGAGCCAAGAGGATCAATGCTTATACACAAGGAGGTTGAATGATGGTTCCCTCATCATTCTCATCTTGTACATGGATGATATGCTTATCATTGGGAAGTCCAAAGATGAGATTGTACTTCTCAAGGATGCCTTATTGCCATGAAAGATTTGTGCGATGCAAATCATTTTCTTGGTATGTGTATCAAGAGAGATCGTAAACATGGAATACTTGAACTATCACAGGAAGAGTATATTCACAAGGTCTTGCAATATTTTAACATGCAAGGGGGAAAAAATTTGAGTACCCCAATGGTTGCATATGTAAAACTTAGCAAGAACGATTGCCCCAAATCGGATGTTGAAAAGGCACAGATAGAAAAGGTGCCACATTCTTTGGCAGTTGGCAGTCTCATATTTGCCATAGTTAGCACACAACTAGATACTGCATTTGCAGTGGGAGTGGTTAGCAGGTAAATGGAAAAGCCGGGAAGAAAGCATTGGGAAGTAGTGAAGCATATCTTGAGATACATCAAGGGTTCAGCCATCAAGTGCTTACGTTTTGGGAATAGTGATGCATCCATAGTTGGATACACTAATTCTGATTATGCCAGTTGTGTGGACACTAGGAGATCCACATTCGGCTACATTTTCTTGTTTGTCGTAGCGGCAGTCTCTTGGAGATCAAGTCTCCAAAATTGCACTTCGACTTTCACCATGAGGCTAAGTATGTTGAAGTTTCCAGTGTCAGCAAGGAAGCTGTATGGTTATATCATCTAGTGGGAGATCTTGGTATACACCAGACTCTAGTGTTACATTGTGACAGTCAGAGTGCGATTACCTTAGCAAAGAACCCCGTGTTTCATTCCAAGTCGAAATAGATTGAGGTTATATCATGTGATACAGGATATTATGGCTAGAAAACGCATCGAATTAGCAAAAGTTCACACGGATGGCAACCCTGCAGATGCTCTTAGGAAGAGCTTATTCACATAGCAATTCGCACATTGCATTGAGATGATGAGTGTAGAGTGAAGCCTCATGATGCTTCACATTTGTACGGGTTTGTACCAACATAGGCCACTATGGCCTTCAAGTGGGAGAATGTAAGGGTGTAGGCCATACTGGTCGGGTGCTGCCCATTTTACTAACCTTATTCATTTACATAACATAAAAGAATAAGGGGTTGTTTAACAGTTATCCAAAAGATCTCCACCACACCGCGTGTCCTATTGCACTTCACTCGCAGGCACATACTCCGCATCACACCTCACAATTGAAAAATTTAAAAATGCAGAGCACATGAATGCTTCATGGTTTCTTAGAGGGTTCTCATGGTCTATGTAATAAGCTATGAGAGCATCCTCCCAAGAAGTGATGTTTGGGTTTTTATGTTAATTTATCATTCGTACCATCTTACTACATGGAGCCCCTTTAAAGAGGCATTCTACACTTGCTTCTCAAGCTCAAATCCAAAATCTTTGGACCATTACTAGCAAATCTGTAAGCAAGATTTGTGGGCTATTCAGTGATCGAGCTAAAATATTCCTTATCTGAGATTCTACTTAATGTGAAAGAGATGCAGAGGGCAACAAATTGAAATATAGGCCTCCAATAGCTCAAGCAAAGACAAGCAGCCCAACAGCCTCGTAGTCCTACGAGGGATGACATGAGTTAGGAGGGGAGGAATGTTAGTGGCAGCTAACACAAGCAATTAAAGCCTGAGTGGTTGAGATGTAAATTCTACTTCACATGAAAAAAGAGTGCAGTCCATAGTTTTGTTGCAACCACATGTGTAGTTTATTGGTTTTTGTTAAATCTATGCAAAAAATGTAGGAGTAGAGTGGGGGTGTGAGCTTCCAATTTGTATCTAAATCACTTTTGGCACTTAAATTGACAAATTTGACAATCGATTTAGACTAAAAATCCATGTTAACCTTTGGCTAAGGTATAAAATTGAGTTTTTCCAAAGCTCTTTAATTATGAAATCAAGCGGGTAGTTGTTCAGAGAGTCTCTACCTTCTTGCTTCTCATGCTTGTATCTCCTTGTACAAAGTTCTATCACAATCCCTTGGCTTGCATGTGATCACAGGTGCAAGCTTTTCTATTCATTGTAATTTTCTCATGAAGTTTCTATTTTTTTTGGCATGGCCAATCTTCTTGTTGTTTAAGCTCATTGTACATTTTTTATGGATACGTTTTGATTTTTCCAAGCATATGTGAGGATAGAGCTCCAATAGATGAAGCTATCAAGTGTAAAACAAATTGCTAAAAATAGGCTACTGGTAAGAAGCATTTTTATTCATGCATTGGTTTGGAGCTTTGAGACCATAGGATTGTTTATTAGGTCTTGCCTATCTACCAAGTAAGTTTGGTTCCATTTTGTGCTTTGTCACTGAGTGAAACAATCGTTGGGCTTGCGATTAGAAGATTAGATTTTGATGTTTGACAAACATGTGGGATGAAAACTTAATTAGGAGTGAGCTATGACTGAGTTTTTTGAGAGACCAGCTACATCCATCAGGTTAGCAATTTTGGCATGTTGTTCTTGATATTCTACATTGATATAGTGTGGTTGGAGAAACCCAAACTTATGTTGATGGCTTTATTGCCATGAGAGGGCATGGACAAGGCTCATTTGAATGTAAACAGAAGTCTTCAAAAGGTTGCTCTGTGTGTGTGTGTTGAATTTTTCTCATGAGCCTAGCTGTCTAGCTTACACCTACTCATTAGGATTTTAAAGCACTATATTGTGTAGCCTTGGCATGAAACCTCTTTAAATCACTTGTTTTGAGACAAAGGCTACTAAAAAAGCACCTCATGCTTGGTATTGAGTTTGTCCACGTGCATGCAACACGATTTTTACTTACAAAACCACAAAATCTGTTTTGATTATCTTTCTCTCCAAAATGCCATCTCCTGAAACTCACCCATTGCAACATATGTCCTAGATGGGAATGACAAAGAATGTTCTTGACATTGGATGGTCTCTTTGTGCACTCATCCGTTATTTAGGGGCCCTTGGAAAAAAACTTTATTCTTTGCTATACTACCCAAATGAAGAAAACACCACCAATCTCAGAGATGTGGTTCTTCTTCCTTGTATAATGCCAATATTTGTTCTTCAACTTTTCAATCGTTTTTTTCTCCATCTTTGGCAATCGGTAAGCTTGTGTTTATCTAGTATTTTGCATTAAGTATGAAGATAATTGTTTCAAACTCATAGAGACACCGTTTTATTGGTTCTCAAATCTAATCTTGCTTGGAAATTTTGTTCTAGATAAGGAAAAATGCATTCACAAACGCGCGACTATGTTACAAAATCAAAATATTTGATATCAAACATAATTAACTCTTTTAGAAAATCTCTTCTCTTCCTACACTTGAAGGCCAAACCCAACTCTTAACACTAGGAGTTCCCCCCACTAATGAAAAGGAGGGCACATCTTTTCATTATTATTTTAATAGGGCATAACACCACCTTCCTCGGCACACTCGTCCACCAATAATCATGTGTGTGGTATGTCCGCTCACTTGTAGTGTAGAGCATGCACAAATGTGAGTAATATTCAATAAATGTACTGACGCAAGTATAAGAATTAATTGGTGACATATAGTATTATGTTTGTGTGTGCAAGGAGAATAACACAACATACATAGGAGGATATAGCAACTTTGTTCTTGGACTTTTCCAATTTTGATTGTTACCTTGCATATGCAAGGCTCCCTTCTTCCAAACAAGTGGCTTCTCTCTCTTTGCCTCTTTATGTGTGTATCCACTCTTTTATCAAAAATACAAAAATCATTAACTTGTAACAAGAACAAGAGTCAAATATTGTGACTTCAATTCAACATAGTGACATCAACTTATGAAGTCATTGTACAAGAACCCTTCATTGTACTTATGAAGGTTCCGTCAACTTTCTTTGACAAGTCGGTTTTTCTTATTTTCCTCTTCTCTTTTTGTTTTCTCTCAATGTGTTTCTTCAGTGAAATCTAGTTCATTAGTGCAAGCCTTTTTAAAAATTTGTAATTGTAATGATGGTAACTTTTTTTTTTTTTGCTCAAAGGCTATAGAGATGCCTTTTGTTTCCCGTAGCTAAAATTACAATTTATTGGCTTGCCAAAGAGATGCCTTTTCTTGGCTAAAAATACAATTATTAATTTTGCTGGTGTCCATGAGTGGAAGTTCGTTCTAAGAGTTGAGCCCCCTTATGATGAAATGTTTTAGTGGTATGAAGTATGAAAAATTAAAGTTGGATGGTCTCATACAAAAATTGAAGGATAAAGTAAAAAATATGTGCTAAAGAAGCCAAGGAGGTTGAGAGTCAGCTAGCTGACTACCTCGCTCGTGGTTTCATTAGACATAGCACTTCCCCTTGGGCATCACCAATTCTATTGGTTAAAAAGAAAGATGGTACTATGTGCATGTGCGTAGATTATCGCGGATTAAACGCCATAATCATCAAGAACAAGTATCCTCTGCCAAGAGTAGATGACTTGTTTGATCAACTCCATGGGGCGAGATACTATACAAAGATAGATCTTCGTTCAGGATACCACCGGGTGCGTATCCTTTTACAAGATATCTCCAAAACTACCTTTAGAACACGGTTCGGGAATTTTGAATTTTTGGTTATGCCTTTTGGTCTAAGCAATGCTCCAGCTACATTTTTGACACTCATGGATAGCGTCTTACGTCCCTATCTTGGAAAAATTGTTGTGGTTTTCTTGATGACATCCTTACAGTAAGACTGAAGATGAATACATAGAACACTTACGATTAGTGTTCGAACATTTACGAGCTCACGCACTGTATGCTAAGCAAAGCAAGTGCGATTTCTTTAAAATAGAGACACATTACCTCGGTCATGTGATCTCTTATTTTGGCATCAAGATGGACACTCACAAGGTCGCTGCCATTCTTCGATGGCCATATCCCAGCACGGTTGAGGAGCTTCAAATATTTTTACGCATGGCTGTATTTTATCGACAGTATATTCGTGACTATGCCAAAATCATTGTTCCTATGACGGATCAACTTAAAAAAGAAGGTAAGACCTTTTCTTGGGAAGAAGCCCAAAAATGCAGTTTTGAACAGCTCAAGGTAGCTATAGCCAGTGCTTCCATCCTAGCAATCGTCGACCCACTTAAGCCGTTTGTGGTAGAGACTGATGCTAGTGATAAGCCATTGGTGCGGTACTTCTCCAGGAGGGAAGACCTATAGCTTTTAAAAGTAAAAAGTGAGATAGAGCTCAACAGAATTATTCTATTTATGAGAGAGAGAGATTTATGCCATAATTCATGCTTTACGAAAGTGGCAACACTATTTATATGGTGCCGAGTTTGAAGTAGATTTATACCATGAGTGTATCAAATGGTTTACTACTCAAACAGACTTGAAGGGCCACAAAGCTAGATGGGAAAAAATCCTTGAAGATTATGATTGTAAGCTACGATGTCGCAAGGAACGATATAATGTAGTAGCAAATGCACTAAGTCGGATGCCTCAGATTAATTCACTTGCTTTCACGGAACTAAAGAGTGGAGTTTTGGAGTCATTACGTGGCAACTGTGCACAAGATCAATCATATGCTAAAGTGTGGAGTGTAGTTTTAAAAAGGGATCCCTCACACTCACATGTCTATGAACAGCCAGATCAACATGTCTTGCACGTGCAAATAAAAACTCCAACACACAGAGCTCCACCCCTACTTAGGAAGAGCTTAAGCGATGGAATAATTTTTCCATTGATGATGGCTACTTACTCAACAAAGGTAGAGTATGTGTGCCAAAGGACTCAGACATTAGGCGCCAAATATTATTTGAGTGTCACGATAGTCCAAGTGCTGGTCATCCACGTATCTATAAGATGTATGCCTTAGTTCGATGGCAATTTTATTGGCCGGACTTACATCATGATGTTCAAGAGTACGTACTAAACTGCCAACAGTGCCAAGTTAATAAGGCAGAGTGCCTCAAGGTAGGTGGCCTTTTACATCCTTTAGAGATTCCATAAGGTAAGTGGGAGAGTATCTCTATGGATTTTGTAACTACAAATCGTGGCCATGATGCCATTTGGGTAATTGTAGACTGTCTCACAAAGATGGGCCGATTCATTCCCACTAAGACATCAGAATTAGCGTCTATTTGTAGAGCATATATATAAACTCTACGGTCTTCCAGCTAGTATCATTCGTGACATAGATCGAAAGTTCGATAATCACTTCTGGAGAGATGTGTTCCAAAAGTTGGAAACTAGACTTAATCTAAGTACAACTGATCATCCAGAAATGGATGGTCAAACAGAAAGAGTTAATCAAGTGCTAGAGGATATGCTACGAGCATACGCTAGCAAGAACCAAACCAATTGGGAAGACTACTTACCTATATTGGAATTTGCTTATAATAGTTCAAAGCATGTGACTACAGATTTAGTCCATTTATGCTTTTATATGGATTTCAACCTAGATCACCCGTTACGGCTGGGTTGGCTAAAGAGAAGATACAACAAGCAAAGGATTTTCTCCAAGACCATTTTGACATGCTTCAAGTTGCTCAACAGAATGTTAAGCAAGCTCAAGATTGATATAAGAAGTACGTAGATGAGCATCGTCGTCTTGCTACTTTCGAAGAAGGAGACAAGGTTTTCCTCAAAGTTCCGGAGCATTCAGAAAGTCTGAAGACGGGAAAAGTTGCTAACCTTTCACCACACTATTGTGGACCGTTTACCATTCTCAAACGTATAGGTCAAGTGGCCTATAAGTTAGCTCTCCCAGAGCACTCACGAGTTCATCCCGTTTTTCATGTTAGCCATTTACAAAAATAGCTAGGACACAATGATAACGTCATTGACATAGGTGTGTTAGTTGACCTTATCGAATCGCCAAGCATTCCTTATGAGCCCAAAAAGATTTTGAATTCTCATGAGCTTCGCACCAGACATAATGTCAGACGACAGGTGTTGGTAAAATGGCTACATAGACCTGAAGAAGGTTCTACATGGGAGAATGTCTCCGCACTTAAGAAACGTTTTCTTACGTTCGTTTTCGAGGACGAAAACGATTCTCCAAGGGGGGGGGGGGGGGGGGGGGGGGGGGGGGGGGGGGGGGGGGGTCCTATGGGCAAGACCACCGACATGGCCGGACAGTGTGTATGCTAGGGGGAGCCTATAAGATAGCACGGTTGGGTGGAGACTAGCATAGGCATTACCACCACCCTTTCAGGTTCTCTCCCATACGACAACGTCTATTATGTTGTTTTGTCAATGCTAGGACAAGTAGCGCTACACAATAGTCAATTTGGTAAGTTCACTTCACTTGGCCTCCAGATCATTTTGTGGAGATTTCCTTGGTCCCCCCCAAGCATTGCTTAGCCTACTAGCTATAGCCCTCTTACAATTATGAGTTGTTTTGTCCTAGCGCTTCCAAATTCTCTTATTTTTGTGCCACTATGGCCGCTGAACATTCCTACTATAATAGGATCACTGTCAGGAAGAAAATTTTTATTCAGACAATTAACCATGAGCCTATAGGAAGCCTTTGCGCTAAAGATGAATGCTAGCAACACTTTATAGAATTTTGACATTGAGAGTTGTGCGACAAAAATGGTATGGGGGGTCTAGTGTGTCAGTATTCACCATCTTTTCACAACTTATCAACAACAACATCCTAGCATTTGTAACAACCTAGATATCCTTGGAAAGTGTTACAATTGCCCCTATTCCCTTACTGAACAACCTCGAATTGGCTTGTAGCTAGACAACACCACTGCATATCCACCTAAAAAGATCCCTGATCATGATTGGCTTTGGTGTGCTCTTAAGGGCACTACATTATCATTATCATTATCATTTGTAGCTCACTGAATATTCACGCACATGGATGCTCAACAAGGGCTTTGGTACTCCCAACTATTGCAAGGGACTACCTTACACGAGCATTGATGCAAAAAGAGGAGGATGATGGAAAAAAAAGTCAAATCATCCTAGTGATATCTTCTGTACAAATGGTTTGAATTAATTTGGTTTTAGGTGTGTAACTCTTTATCAATTACATTTGGATAGGATCTTGTTACAAGCATTGTACTCCAATGAGCTACACTTTTTTTTGTGTGTGTAGGTTATAGTTTTTGATATCTTGTTGCTCCTTTATTCTCTTGCCTTCACATTCTAGGGTATGTTGGATGATTGGCATCCTTACGCACATAGTTTCTAGAAGGGTGGATAATTTCTTTGTCTAAGTTGATCCTTGTATGCTTATATGGACGAGCAATGATTTCTTGCTTATTGATTGAACTTGTTGTGTCTAGCGTGGTCCTCAGTTATGTCATTCTTCACCTGCATATCGGCTTTTTCCAGTCCAAGAAGAATTTTCCAAGGTGGCGTCTCATCTCTAGTGCCTGAATGCCACTTCTTGGAGAAAGTATCCCAAGAAATTCCTTCATGGGTACAACACATTGACACTTGGTTAAGCACACTCATGGAAAAGGATTGTGCTACAAAGAAGCCTTTCTTGTTATGGGTTTATGTGCCTTGATATCTTTCCTATGTGACATTATTCACACCCTCATGAATGCAACTTTTGCATGGCAGACTAGAGTTTTTTGAGGTGTTCCTTATTATTTAGGGACATGGCAATGCATAGTGCATACAAGAGTGTGTGCTATATATATTGTATACCATAACCTGACACAACTACAAGACTACAATGTTATCCAAGATTGGGATGTAGTATATGTTGTGGCTCTTTAAATTCTATCTTCCTTTTGATGGCTTGAGCTTTTTGCCATTTGGTTTTATATCTTGTGTAAGGTTGATCTTGGCCATCCTATAACACAAAGTGTAAATGGATACTCAAGAGATGATAGCATCTCCGCTTGACCAAGGAGCGACTTTTGCAAGAAATATCTTTGAAATCCAAATATTAATGATCATCAAATGTGTGTCATGATATAGATTTTGTTAAAAGTTCAACATGGCCTTCTATAATGGTTGTGTGTCCTCTTCGTTGTTGTAAAGGGAACTTATGAGAATAACACTATGTCCACATTGGAGATAAAGTTCAACATGGTCTTCTATAATGGCCGATGGTTATTGAGTGTGTCCTCTTCGTTGTCAAGGGAACTTATGAGAATAACATTATGTGCACATTGGAGATAATTACTAAGCTTATAGAAAAACCTAGAGGACACAATTTTTTAAAGACTAAATTCACCTTTGGCCCCTACTTAAAATTTTTATTTTCCTTATTTGCTCTTAGTTTAGTTTTGAGCTTCAATTTGGAGGATGCGCATTAGTGATTTATGATAGAATTTCTTATTCAACATCCTTTGAGATTAGACCATCGTTCAAAAAAACTTCTTCAGAGAATGCCCTTTGGTGATTCTTGAGGGAATTTGTCGTTGAACATCCTCGGAGATTAGACCATCATGTTAACAATAACATCCTTAATTATTTTGTTAACAAAATAAACTCTCTTCATTGTGTGTGTGTGTGTGTGTGTGTGTGTGTGAGAGAGAGAGAGAGAGAGAGAGAGAGAGAGAGAGATTCCGCACCTTCACCTTTCAATACCTCTAATGTAAGTCAATTTTGACTCCCCTTAAATTTCACTATCGTGGATTCTTCCCAACTACCAAAGCACTCTGACTATTAGTAAGGATGGTGGAAGCAACACCCAATTCAGCTAAAAGGCATATGAGCTAAACACAGTCAATCGTAGATGTGAAAGCTACCTCATCACAACTACAATAGTCACTGTAGACTCCTTCTTGCTTGACCAAGATATGCATAAGTTGCTGAGCATGAAATAAAAACAACTAGTGACACTCATGTGTCATAGAAACCAACCCAATTTGAGTTTGAAAAGGCATATAAATCTAGCTGCAATGATACCCCCTTGGGTTAAAACAACCCATATGTATAGTGCCACTCAAATAGAAAAAGATCCACTTAACTTCCTTCCAATGCGCAAACCCTCAGCTATGCTTGAATCTACTCAGCTATGAGACTGCAAACTGAAAATTTGGTCTTCTATAAGAATAACACTATGTTCACATTGGAGATAAAGTTCAACATGGTCTTCTATAATGGCTGATGGTTATTCAGTGTGTCCTCTTCATTGTCAAGGGAACTTCTGAGAACAACACTATGTGCACATTGGAGATAATTACTAGGCTTATAGAAAAACCTAGAGGACGCGATTTTTTCTAGACTAAATTCATCTTTGGCCCCTACTTAAAGGTTTTATTTTCCTTATTTTCTCTTAGTTTAGTTTCGAGCTTGACTTTGGAGGATGCGCATTAGTGATTTATGATAGAATTTCTTATTCAACATCCTTTAAGATTAGACCATAGTTCAATAAAACTTTCTTCGGAGAATGCCCTTTGGTGATTCTTGAGGGGATTTCTCATTGAACATCCTCGGAGATTAGACCATCATGTTAACAATAACATCCTTAAGTATTTTGTTGTCAACAAAATAAACTCTCTTCAATAGAGAGAGAGAGAGAGAGAGAGTATCCTCCAAGATTAGACCATCATGTTAACAATAACATACTTAGATATTTTGTTGTCAACAAAATAAACTCTCTTCAATATTGTGTGTGTGTGTGTGTGTGTGTGTGTGTGTGTGTGTTAGAGAGAGAGAGAGAGAGAGAGAGATTCAACACCTTCACCTTTCAATATCTCTAATGTAAGTCAATTTTGACTCCCCTTAAATTTCACTATCGTGGATTCTTCCCAACTACCAAAGCACTCTAACTATTAGTACTCTGTTGACAGGTCAACCTTTCAACAACGCTTCCGCAAAGATTCCATGAAGATTCCTCAAAGATTCTCTAAAGATTCCAAATAAAGATGTTGATGAAGTGATGAAGACGAAGATGGATGTTGTAATGTGAAGATACAAGCTCATGGACATCATCGAGTATCCCGTTATTATTATTTTGAGCCATTACGGCCACTTTTGTAATGTTTATGGGAACTTCATATTTTAAGTCGGCAATTGTATTTTGGCCACAAATGCTTGTTGGATGAGCAAAGCCAGCTCACGGTGTTGTAATTAAGCTCTATAGAAGCCTAGGGACAAATAAGGTCATTTTGGTCGAACATTAGGTTTTCTAAGGCTTAGTATATAAGCCAAAACCTAAAGCTTTGTAAAGAGACTTCTAATAATCTGATCTACTGTCTGTGAGTGAGCGTGATGTGTACAAGAGAGAGTGAGAGCTTCTTCTTGATGCTAGGCGCGTACCAGTGGTCGGAATCGAGTGCGGAGAAGTGTAGCGTGTTGCCCCCGACGAGAGCTACGCGCCAATACCTACATTGCGCGCGTACGGTCCGGTTTTGCGAGCTCCATCTACGAGCTTCATCTGGTGATTCGGTGAGCATACATTGTCCATTTTTGCATTTCAGCATATCCACGCGTTCGCATTGAGTAGAGCTACACATTAGGCACTTTAGTTTTCGGAAACGACGACCTGCAAATTTCGGCCAGACATCCTATGCGATTTTGCACCGGGTGTTTTGGGTTGAGATTTTGGTTCATGGACCTTAGGGAGAGCGACCTATTGGTGTTAGTAGGGTCTGCTTCAAGTTTTGTGGCGTTTGGAGACTATTTGATGGGTGTTTGGATCTTGTAAGCGTTGTAGGAAATCTCTTCTTAACCACTCTTGAGGGCTGTAGCTTAGACATTGGGTAGAGACCTCTGTAGGAATTAGTCAGGAGTCGGTCGAGTGTAGATTGACACCCTATGCTTGCTTCCATGCACCTGCGGGTTGAGCTCCGTCCTCAGTTGACATTATATGTTAAGTGAGTTCTCGCTATGCTGACGTCTGTTACGGCGTATCTGTCCAACATGGGCGCCGCTGCCGGGGACGAGGGCCCTAAGTAGGTGGCCGAGACTAGTCCTTGAGGGTAGAGGTCCCTCTGGCTTGCCAGAGTACTCTTTTACATTTAGATAGGATCAGAGGGTGGTGGACTCTCTAGGTCTTAGGAGGAGTCTAGGGAGCGTGTGTCTAGCCTGGATCTTCCGTCTTAGGTAGTATTAGGTAGTAGTAGGTTGTGGTGTAGAGAGTAGGAGTTGGAGTGGTAGATGTGGTGGTAGGTTGACTTGAGAGTCCGTGTGAGGCCAGGAAGCAACCAAGACATCAAAATCACCATTGTTCACATGATGAGTAGGAGTAGGGTAAGTAGGATATCTTGATTGCTGATCTAGAGTACTTTATGCATGTCTTATTTGCTGTTAGGCTCATCAGAGAAGTGGAAAATGCTAAGTAGGAAAGATGGTAAATTGTGTTTGGAAGCTGATTTGAAGTCCAAAAGTTTCTGTGATTATTGCTGAGAGCTCTACAGAGCATAGGGAGTACTACTACCAGAAAAAATTTGCATTTTAAGACAGTAGACATCCTACGCGTAGGATGTCTCCAGGGCACTTTTGGCAGGGAATTTGGGAAAACTAAGGTTACCAATGGGTTTAGAGGGTAGGTTTTACCCTAGTAACATATTGACTTGAGTGTTTTTCCTTATTTTTGTTGACCAAAAGCCAAAAGGCGGAGTCAAAAAACGTAAAATTTCAGAAAAGGCTTAAATTGAGTGATTTTTGCATGTTTTTGCAATTGTGAAGTATACTTGCACTTGCTGAGAGCATAAGGAAGCATCAGGGACACTTCAGTCTGAAAAAATAAGTAGTAGACATCCTACGCGTAGAATGTCTACAGGGTGATCTGGGCACTTTTTGGAAAAATTGAGGTTACCATTGTGTTTAGAAGGTAGGTTCTACCCTATTTTCACCTGGAAAGTGGAAATTTGACCAAATTTTGACACATTAAAGCCAAAAGACGAGAATTGCCAGACATCCTACCCAAATTGTGTCCAAGGCCTAATTTTGAGACCAAACCATAGGATGACTCCATAGGCATGTTCTAAATGTTGCATTGATTGCATGTGATAAATTTCATCTCATTTGGGTCAGTGAAAGTGAAGATTGAATAGACTTTATCGTTTTTGGATAGACAAAAGGAAAGAATAGTTAGTTTTGGGGTCTTTTGACATCCAAACTCAAATCTAAGCATACCAGTGGGTTGCTGAAGACTAGGGGAATCTTTGGTCCAAGTTATATGTTCCTTCTGAGCAAAAAGACATCCTACGCGTAGGATGTCTACTGCATAATTCTGAAACCAAAATTCTACTGTGACCATACCATGCTATCATATAGCTTTAGATAAGCCTCCTAGGCAAATTTGGTCCAATTTGGAGTTGATTTGACTTGGGAATTCATCAGAATAGACATCACGCTTTTGGAACATATTCTTGATCATTTGACCAACCTATAGGTGTCAGAATCAAAAAGTAAAAATAGATGTGAGTTTACCACATCAAGGGGGAGCTACAGTGCAAGTTTGAGCTAAAACAGAGCAAAAAGACATCCTACGCGTAGGATGTCTCCAGGGTCATAAAGTGGTCAAAATTCTATTGTAGCCATATAGGGAGGTTCTAAGTGTCTCAAGGATTCCAGAATTTTTTTCAAAAGTGAATTTGGACCTTGTTTGGCCTATTTACCAAGCAAAGACAAGAATTGTCAGACATCTTACTCTTGGAGTGCACTAGAAGCTTATGCAGCCCAAATCTTGACCTATTGGCATCCAAATTCAATTTTGAGCATACCATTGGGTTGTTGAGCACTAGGAGAATCTTGGGATCAAGTTTGGACAAAATCTGAGCAGTTAGACATACTACGCGTAGTATGTCTGTAGCTTGATTTAGGACTCCAAACCAACCTATGAGCACACCACTGTGATCAACACATCAAGGAGAAGCTGGGGTGAAAATTTCAAGTCATTCTGAGCAAAAAGACATCCTACGCGTAGGATGTCTCAAGGCCATTTTTAGGTCCAAATAAAATTCTGAGCATACCATTGTGTTGCTGGACTTAAGGGGAGTCTCTGGACCAAATTTTGTTAAATTCTGAGCATATAGACATCCTACGCGTAGGATGTCTCTAGGCCAATTTTAGGGTCCAACTATAATTTTGACCATACAAGAGTGTTCACAGTGTCACAGAGATCCCAAATCTTTTTTTAAAATTGAATTTGGACTCATTTTGACCATTCTAAACTGCATTTCACTATTTTGGCCATAACTTTCACAAACGGTATCGGATCGAAAAAGTTTTTATATCAAAACGTAGCCAGAGAGCAACTCTATAGATCTTAGCGCAAAACATGAACTAAATGCAGGCCAACGGCAACCATTTAGTTTAATTTTGAAAAAAAACGTCGTTTAAGGCCTCAAAATGCATCGGGAAGTCAGGAGTGTCTAAAACCAATAGTTTGAAAGAATTGTGAGAAAACGGTCACGGTTTTGAAGACTGCTGAGTTAGCTGATTGAAATTATCTTTTGGGAAAACCATTGGTCACCCGCGGGAAGGTGTAAAAGTTAACTACGGCCTAGTGTAAAATTTGAGCGTCCATACACAAATCTGGTAGCAGTAAGACCATACACAAGGACTCTTGATTTTGCAACAACAGTCGCAAGTTTTGGAGAACTTTAACACAAGATTTTTGCTAGCAAATCACTGCGACTTGTGCATAATTCTCTTGTGCTAGCTTAAGTTTAGTTCAGCTAAAAGCGAACTTGAAAGTCACTTCCGAGCCCACGGAACAAGTGTGGCCGTCAAAGGCACATCAAGAATTTTTACATTCATTGTGAAAAAGTTTGCCAGCTAAATAGAATTTTGCAGATTGTGTGCTAAAGTGAACACGGGTTAGCTCGATTCAAGAATCGCTACGAAGGGAGCAGTCGTTGCAGTATAGTGGTAAGTTGCATAACTTATCACAGTGCTTCCAATAGATCGAGGCCTACTAAAAATCTCTAGGCAAAGCAAGCAGCCAGACAAGACAGTATCAGCCTTGGCAAGCAAGGGAGCTAAGAAGTTCAAGCAAAGCCTAGTTCAGAAAACTCAGAGATTAAGGCATCCACAAAAGCTGAAGGACCTCAAGCGAAAAAGACCGACACAAGGGTGCTAATAATTTTTATTAGCATTGAGGCAAGCAATTAGAGCTATCACTGAACAGGTACACCAAGGGAGTCAAGACAAAAGCAATGGCGTCTCAAAGGAATCAGACCAACCGAGACGAATCTTCAAGTACATCCACAGAAATTACAAGAGAGCAAAGTGAGCTCTATTTAATTGGCCATTACAAAGGATTGCCATGCTATGAGGATATAAATCGGAATTTGTACATCAAGACAAAGAAAGATACAAAGGAAACTCGGACATCTCAATCTGTGGAAGTTGAAACAGTACTACACCCACATCGAGATTTCATGGAAGACTGTCTGGGATCAATTTACATGAGGCACGGAAAATACATCGACAATGAGATAGAAATGTTGTACAAGGATCAACTTTCAGAACTCTACACATATCCTCCAAGTATTTTTCTTTACAAAGCTCAAGATGGGAAACGGCAAATTGGTACCCTTTATGTAGATGAGGACGGTCGCTACTACAAAGCTGCCACAAATCATGAAGTTCCTGCAGGGAGTAACCAATATTTTACAGCTGAAATATTTGGATCAAGAGGGGAAGACTACAAATCTGAAGGTGGTAATGTTTATCATCTAGTCATGGCTTTACCTCTTGATATGCAGCTAGAAGAGTTAACAACTACAGCTGTCACTGCACAAATGGGTGGCACAAAACAAGGCACAACATGGAAAGACACTGCACGAGTCTCGTGCACCGCACCAACATAAGACAAAGCACAAACACACCAAATCGCACAAACAGGGAATACGCCGGAAGTACCAGCTATGAAGATAGCACAACTTCAAAAAGAGCTAGCTCGGTCTCAAGAGCTACTTAACAGAGCACAACAAGTCATATCATCAGGCATTGAACAGATGCCAACATCAGATATGGAAGTTCAAACTCAACAAAGAGACCCTATATCTTCAAGAGTGGGATTAAGAAGTCCAGCTTTACAAGAAGCAGTGTCCTTTTCAGAAACCCAAGTGGAATTTCAAGAAGCATTGGAAGATGCCGAGCCGGAGGAGAAACCATTGGAAATTAACAATGCCCAATGTAGAAGGTCAGGTCAAGATGTCATTGTGGTCGACAAATACGATAGGCACTATGAAATAGCCGATGTGAAAAATATGGATGAGTTTAGCATTTGTGGGCAACCTGTAAGTCACATACTTGGACCCCGTCCAAAAGCACCATCCAGGGAAACGAAAAACAAAGATTCGGTTCGATCTTCACCCTCTGTGCAAACATCACCAAAATCAACTCGGAAACATAGGCCTAAGGCTAGGCAGAATCCCCACGACAAAGACCATATACTGATGGAAGAATTAGCATTACACATGCTAGAAAGCATGGATAGTGATTTGATCTTGTATGCAAGCAATAATGGAAGCTATTTTCAGCTTCTCAAGGACAAGACGATGAAGGATAAAGAGACGAAGCCAGTGGTGGATACACCTAAGTCAGTCGTAATCTACAGGTTCATGCATGCAAAGAAGAGGTCATATCTGTATCTAGATACCACAGGAAACCATTATCAACAGAAGGGTGCACATATTGAGATAGCGACATATTGCAACCAATGTGCCATTGGTCATTTAGTGAAGGACTGCCCAACAAAGCTCTACCTGGAAAAGAAGAAGCAACAAGCCAAAAGCAAAGTTCAGACAGTGACAACAAGGGAACGAAAGCAAGAATCCCCAACGAGATCTCCTGAAAAGAAGCAAATCTTGTCGCAGAGCACAAAAGATAGGCTCAAGACACAATTGCTTGAAGTCAAGGGTGTCAATGACATTATCATAGAGAATCAGGCTTTCAAAAAAGATCAATCGAATCAGCTGATTCAAGATCGCTTAAAGAACCTCAGTGAGAACAAGTCAAAGAATCCACAAGGTGATGAAGATGAAGCTCGCAGTTCAAGGGTCGAGAGCAAAAGAAGCCAAGATTCTGACGATAGTGAGCCAACACAAGAAGAGGTGGCAGTGGTAACAAAAAATCTTAGTGCCACATCACAAGTGGAAGGAATCAATGGATGAAGCTGAACGTCTACCAAATAAATTCTCTAATGTGGACTCTTCATTGGTGATTGAACAAATCAAAGAGTATGAGAAGCTAAAAGAAGATGTAACTGAAGACATAGAATGCACAGAAGAACAGGAAATGACTAAGTCCAAGATTGACTACCAAGGACAAGCAATACAGGATATGAATGAATATTTTCGAGAAGAGACTCTACAAAAACCCATGGAACAATGGAAACCAAAGACCACGGCAACCTCAACATCCTGCTACACAAACTTCAAAAGATTTCCAAGAAGAAAAGTCACCATTGAATTACCTTCAAGTGCTAGAAGCAGTAAATAGTGACAAAGAGCTTCTGAAATAAAGAGTCAAGGCGTCACAGTCAGAAACTAGCAATGAAGACCAACAAGCTGCTCAGGCTATAGACCTTCCCCAAAGCTATAGATCAGAAGATAGTAAGCACTCGGGACATGCTACAACCGGTCAAATGATAAAAAAGTTCAGCATACAAGAGGATGACAAAGCTTCCAAGGCACAAAAGTCCAAGAAAAGTACCAAAAGCAAAGAGGACATCAGTTACTTGGCAGCCAACAAGAAGATTAAGTTCTCGTTGGATGTGCATGAGAAACTAAAATTCAATTTTACAGCAGACATAGATTGCACTGCCACGACTAATGTCATGTCTTATGGGCTGTGGTTACTTCTAGATAAACCAGAATTGTACGAAATTCAGGTACAGGTTCCTATATCACATGGAATAGCCGTCACAAATTTAGGGATTGCAAAAGCTACCGTTACACTATGGTCAAAGGTAATCAAAGACAAATTCCTAGTGGTGGACTCTCAAAAAATGAGTACACACTTGATTTTGTCCAAGCAATGGGCGAAAATGTTTGAAGAAGCACCTGAATCTTCAACAGTTAAGCCTACGACAACTCAAAGATCTTCGGCCACTATCGACAAAGGAAAAGCTAAAGCAAGTGAAACAGTGTTCTACAACCCAAATCCTTCACTTCAGTCAAAGTCTTTAGCCCAGCCAATTCACGTACACGAAGAAGCCTCTACATCAAAAGCCACCCTCGACAACACAATGGAAACCAAAGCGCAAAGTCTATCAACCAAAGTCTCCATCGCAACAAAGCCTCCACAAAAGAAAGAAACGGGTCAACCAAGTGTTAGTATCCAAGGAGTACATCAAGGACAAAGATCCAATTTGGGTACTAGCATCAAACGAACCACGACAAGCAAAAGTCACAGGTTGGATAGCATCAAACAGTTCAATCCTGCTCAAGGCTACTATGATGAGAACATCAAAGTATGGGTCAAAAAACCAAAGGTAACAGCTTGGACATACCCAGCATGTGGTATCTCTTCACAACAAGATCAACAGGGGATCAAGCGCAGGTCTAACTGTTCATACAGGAGTAAAAACAAGTACAGGAAGGAGAAGCAAAGACCTTCCAAGAAACAAACATTGAAGCAGTTGTGGGTACCAAAGTCAGAGCTCTGCACCAGTGAAAATACCCCACAAAGTCAAGCTAAGGTCACACAGCAAGCAGTGCAACAAATGATCCCAGTCAAGCTACTGGAAGCACAAGGATACTATACATGCAACACTCAAATTTGGTTGCCAAAGATTAAGCTTCCCATGAGATCATGAAGAAAACTCATGTAGCACAACATGCCCAACAACGACAACCCAACTACGCAACCATGAGTGCTACAACTCCAAGGTGGATCCCTCGTCATTTACTACAGGAGCAAGCCTTTTACAAAGGTAACAGCAATATATGGACACTGAAGCCAAAGGACCATCAAGTCAAACAAGCAACAAGGCAAGTGGAAAAGCAGGTCACACAAGGACCAAGGACAACTTGGATTCCAAAACCTATAGCCGGAACTCAACAACAGAGGCCCACAACTAGTCTACAGCCTCTTATCAACAAAGGTAAAGCAAGGATACAAGAAGAAGTCATAGTTTTAAAGAACACAGTCTGGAAGAAGACTTCATCAACCATTGCTTCAACCTCAAAACCTATCTCACCACGCAACATCAGTGTGCTACCAAAGCATGAAGAGAAGGTATTTGTCAATGTATTTGACAAAATGGCATCACAAAACCAAACCAAAGAGAATGGCCTAAACCTCAATAGCATATGGAATTGGATTTCAGGACGTGATCAGGTAAGTCCAAGTCGCCATTAAAAATACATGGCATAAGAGTCTAGAGTCGGGCAGCTGAGCCACTAAATGAGCAAAGTGTCAGACCCAAGCTTCAAGTCTAATATTTTCTCTGTGGTCTATGATTCTAGCTAATAGATATAAGCTCAAGCTGGAGAGTTGAGCATACATAAAGTCATGTCACTCATGCTAGAAGAGGTGAGCATAAGAGTCAAAGTCTACTATTTTAAATGGTGGAGTGGCAGAGTAGTCCAAAAAACACTCACGCACATGAACACACTGAGGAGAGTGGAAAAAACCTCGTCGACCAAAACCCTTCTTGTGAATAACGGTAGCTCTTGAAGTCAAATATATTTTTGCTTCTCTAGCTACGTTCACTCCTGGAAGCACCCATTTAAACTCTTCTCACACAACATATTGTTTCCCATGCATCTATCTGTGCAAGCATATACAATGTCCCATCATTGGACATTTTCATTTGACACGATTTGTGTTCCACCCATGCACTTACACAAATGACGATGACGAATCGGTAACAGGTTTCATAAGCATTTGCTCAATAACAACGACTCTGACTTCAAGCTACTAACACTTATCCAATGTATATCAAGTCAATAATAGTAGCCACACAGCCATAAGTACTTTAACTCAACAAAACCCGGTTACATCAAACATGAGTACATATAGCCTAACATTTAATGGTGACTAAAGGCATTTTTTTCCCCCCGAGGAGATCACCTAATAAAAATGTAACCTATCACGTGAGTTCAACAGAAGGGTATTTAAAGTCTTTGAAACTTACAGAAATATATATATAGAAGGGCATTATTTTTTCATAATTTGAAAAAAACTTACAGATATTAAAAGAAAAGGGTGCATTATATTCTTAGCAAAATTCAAAGATAAGGGATTTTACAAACATGTCTTGAACGCACGTGACATGGTAGTTTTACACATAGTGAACCCCCCGAGTTTTTCCCAATGGGTTTTTTCCTTTAGTCCTATCCAAGTATCCAAGACCTTCATTTTGTAATATACGCCACATTTTATTTTTCTTATAAAAACACAGAAAAGTAGACCAACGACATCCCCAAACAACTACATGCTCATCAACTAGAAGATCAAAGGGGAGCTGCCCAGAAAATGACTTGCTGCAACAACAAACCTCACTCAACCTATTCACGCTACAACAACCAATCGGAGGGGGAGAGCTATGGCTTCAACTACACTACATGTACAAGAAAAAGGTACCTCTACAATATACAAAGCATCTGGTAGAAGCAATTGCAACAACAAAAGCTTCAACCAACACCAAAACATGAAGGACTCGTCAAGGCCAATGAAGACATAGGGTCTTGTCGGGGACGACAAGACTTCGGAGGGGGAGAGTGTTGATAGGTCAACCTTTCAACAACGCTTCCACAAAGATTCCATGAAGATTCCTCAAAGATTCTCTAAAGATTCCAAATAAAGATGCTGATGAAGTGATGAAGACGAAGATGGATGTTGTAATGTGAAGATACAAGCTCATGGACATCATCGAGTATCCCGTTATTATTATTTTGAGCCATTACGGGCACTTTTGTAATGTTTACAGGAACTTCATATTTTAAGTCGGCAATTGTATTTTGGCCACAGATGCTTGTTGGATGAGCAAAGCCAGCTCACGGTGTTGTAATTAAGCTCTATAGAAGCCTAGGAATAAATAAGGTCATTTTGGTCGGACATTAGGTTTTCTAAGGCTTAGTATATAAGCCAAAACCTAAAGCTTTGTAAAGAGACTTCTAATAATCTGATCTACTGTCTGTGAGTGAGCGTACTGTGTACGAGAGAGAGTGAGAGCTTCTTCTTGAAGCTAGGCGCGTACCAGTGGTCGGAATCGAGTGCGGAGAAGTGTAGCGTGTTGCCCCCAACGAGAGCTACACGCCAATACCTACATTGCGCGCGTACGGTCCGGTTTTGCGAGCTCCATCTACGAGCTTCATCTGGTGATTCGGTGAGCATACATTGTCCGTTTCTGCATTTCAGCATATCCACGCATTCGCATTGAGTAGAGCTACACATTAGGTACTTTAATTTTTGGAAATGACGACCTGCAAATTTCGGCCAGACATCCTACGCAATTTTGCACTGGGTGTTTTGGGGTTGAGATATTGGTTCATGGACCTTAGGGAGAGCGACCTATTGGTGTTAGTAGGGTCTCCTTCAAGTTCTGCGGCGTTTCGAGACTGTTTGATGGGTGTTTGGCTCTTGTAAGCGTTGTAGGAAATCTTTTCTTAAGCACTCTTGAAGGCTGTAGCTTATACATTGGGTAGAGACCTCTGTAGGAATTAGTCAGGAGTCGGTCGAGTGTAGATTGACACCCTATGCTTGCTTCCACACGCCTGCGGGTCGAGCTCCGTCCTCAGTTGACATTATATGTTAGGTGAGTTCTCGCTATGCTGACGTCTGTCACGGCGTATCCGTCCAACATACTCTGACTATTAGTAAGGATGGTGGTGGAAGCAACACCCATATGAGCTAAACATAGTCAATCGTAGATGTGAAAGCTACCTCGTCACAACAACAACACATCAAAGTAATCTCTAGCATCATGAAGACTAAGCTTCAAACACTACCATCAGGCTTAGGTTTCAACTTGAAAACCCACTTAGCAACAATGGTGTTTTTGCTAGAAGCAAAATCACATAAAGACTATGTGCCATTCTCCATAATAACATCATACTCTAATTGCATTACAACCGACGTAAATTCTAAAGTTTATGCTTCATCAAATGACAGACGCTCTTTCTTATCATTCATACTAGACACATCCAAAACATAACAATCTAATTCATAAGAGGTATCATGCAAAAAAATTGAATTAGTACGACAAGGTGGACCCGATTTACAGTCATGCAAGGTTTGCACTAGCTATCTTGAGATAACTGTAGTCTGCTCATTTTCAGTCCTATCTTTATCAATTACATCTTGTAAATATGCATTAAAAATTGGTTGATCTATAAAGTAATTTATAACTTATATAGGTTGCACGTTTACTTTCACCCCACTGAATAGAGGCAATAGTGTATCATGTACATGTTGTGAACTCCAATCCGTTAGGGTTGAACTGCATCTTCCACAAAGACCACATCTTGACTAAGAGTGAAAGCATGTTAACGTATCACACTTTTTCATGTCCTGGACAATGCTAACTAGCATAATTTTGACATATGCTCACTAGTACAATAACATGAGCTACATCTCCAAGATCTATGACGTATGATATATCGATAGAAAGCTCTTGAAACAAGGAATCCAAATTTACAACCTCCGATAATTCTTGATATTATGTGTAAAAATTTTACCGGACACACAAATTTTTAAAGATATGCTTACTCGAAAATGCTAACTAGTATAAAAAGTGCGACACGTTAACATGCTTTCACCCCTAAACAAGATACATGTTGTTTGCAAATGATACAACCTGTAACCTTTGCTTTTTGAAATGTAACCAACAAAAATACATTTCATAGCCTTATCTTCGGTCTTTTTTTGTTGTTGAGGCGATTGAAGCATAAGCCAAACAAACAAACACACAAGTGACCGTTGGATGGCTTCTTACCATGCCAACCCTCATAAGGGGTGATAGATTGCAATGCTTTAGTGGGACACCTGTTTAGTACATATACAACACATGTGATGGTCTTGAGCCAAAACACATAAGTCAAAGCTGGATTTTGACAATACATCATGCCATTTCCAGAAGTGACTTGTTTTTCCTCGTAGCAACACTATTTTTCTTAAGGTATATGACACTATACATTGGTATTTTATCCCATGACTAGCGAAAAAATGGAATGGACTCTTTAGACATAAACTCTCCCCCTCGACCAGATTGAATGGGGCCCACACTACAACAAAATACATTTTCAACCATAAGTAAAAATGGCTTGAAGCACATAAATATTTTGGAATTTTCCTGAAGTACATACACAAATACATGTCTAGAGTAACCATCAATAAAAATTGCAATGATTTCTAAAAGAAAGAGGTGCATTAAACCATAAACATCACTGCGTACAAGCTGCAATTTGCGAGTAGTCCCCACAAAACCATCCTATGGAAACTTGGAACGTTGCATTTTTTTTCCAAAATATTGCCTTCACATACATGTTTCAATGGTGGCCCAAGAGGGGGAAACAAAGCAACCATATCAGATTTTAGCAAAGGTAGCAACTGGCAAAATTTAGACGACCAAAACGAGAGTGCATAAGTTGTGCATCTAAGTAGCCTTCAAATTAGAAACCACACATGCTAATCTTCCACACATATCTTGTAAGCATTAAGTTTGTATAGCCCATGAGACAAAGTACCGTATGCCACAATAGTATTACAAAAACTGAAATCATGCACAATACATTTGTCATCCACAAACTTGACTACAAGACCAAGTTTTGCAAGTGCAAAATCTTCCCAATTATCCGAACTGAATAACAATCATTCTTGGCCCATGTCACAATATTCTTGTTATGAACAACATCAAGAGTTCAATGAATAAATCACATTGCGACATAATGTGCTTAGTTGCACCACACTTGACCCACAAATTTTATAATACATGCATCATGAATAGATATGTCATAACGACACTGCAAACTAAAAACCCATTATGTATCCTCCTGCACAACATTTTTGAAATCCGCATTGGAAAAAGCATTTGCAAAAATGACTGCATTTGGCTCTTTGTTTTGCACCACTTTAGCCTTAAGCTTAGGGGATTGATGAGATTATCATTTTCCTTACAGTAATTACATGCCAAAGGAAATTCAATGCTATTATCTGAAGCAAAAATGCGCAAGTGTCCAACATCCAACAACTTATAAACCATGCTCTTGACACTTTCTTGATCATGTTAAGATCACTGACTTCTGCCATAGACTGGTTGCTAAGAAAGAAGAATCAAAAGGAAATAAGAACAAAAAGAGGAAATTGCCTACTTAGTATTGCCAGTGGTGGAAATGAAAATCAAAATGAGATGGAATCAAAAACCATTGCCCTAAGATCAAAGATCTCACCCAAAATTTATGTTTCCCTACGAATGCTCACCAAAAATCACCTCAATCAAAAAACATGAGCCAAAGGGTTGATAGTGACGCTGCCTTGGATGTCAAAGCCCACTTCAATACCAATTGTTAGAAATACGAATGTAGGAATGCACGTGAAAATGGTGAAGATGAAGGAGAAGCTTAAGAGTACAAACACAGAAGTAGTATTACTGAGTGTGCTAATACAAAGATAAGGCTTGCCCTAAAGTGATAGGCATATGTACAAGCCAAGGGAAAAAAACCTCTTAAAGAGGAAAAGAAGTGCAATGGAGGTCCTAAATGTGTTCACATGCATCACTACCAAAATATGGCAACATAGGAACGATAAAGGGAAGGTGATGATATTGATTAAGCATGCCTTTAATCATACAAGTTTTAAAAAAAAACCCTATGCACTAGTATTTAGTTGTGGGTTTATTGTTGTCAAAGGCACAATACCTTGACGTGTTGTTCATGTTGTGAAAGATGTGCAACCTCATCTACCGTGCTTCTCTTTTGCCAATGCCATGTATTATTGTTGTACATGGTGGTGATTGTAACATTTAATGGCCTAGTAACTTAGCATGAACATAGTGAGCATTTCATTAGAATAGATTCCTAATGAGCATAACGAGAGTGCTTGGGTGGAGAGAGAGCAACTAAAAGTATAACACCTAGTTAGATAGCATGAAAAATACTTCAAAAGAGAGAGAAATTAAGCAATTGACAACAGTTGAGGACCGGATTTACATGGAACCGGTCCCCCCTCCAAAAGGCTTTGTATTATGGTTTCTCCCATGAAGAGAGACATTTTACAATACAATTCTTTGTGTTCCTTCAATACTAGCTAGTGCAATGAAGATGGAAGCTTCAAGCTCTAAGCAAAACACTTATAAAACACAACATCAATTCCCTGACGGTCTCAGACCCAAGACCTCACACACCTTCGAAGATGGTGAGAGCTAGTGGGGTATGAGAGTATATTGAGAGGAAGGAGTAGCCTTACGAGAAATATGTACATATCCTCACATAATCACTCATATTAGCATAGCTTAGCATGGTAGAGGAGATAAGCATGCATTGAAGCTTGGCTCTTGGTTGGATTTGCATCACAAAGCCAAGAGTTGTTGGTGTAGGCCTCCCTTCTCATCACAAGCTTGGAGTAGGTGGTAAGCTTTCCATTAAAGCTTGAGAAGAGAGAGAGTCGAATAATGCCTTGAGAAAATCAGCCCCCTCTCTCTCTTGGTCGACCCCCCTTGCTAATTGCTAATGCTACAACCATATTGGACCTCCCCAGCCCTAGCCAATGGAAAATAAGCAGCATAAGTGATAACCTTCTGACATGTGTCCCTTATTCCCCTTTTGTGAGAGCTTTAGATAATTAATTAATTGGACTAAACTCTCATTCGAGCCCTTTTCCTCCTGGCCAATAGGAATCAGGCAAGCCATTGGGCTGTTGAATGCTCATTGGACCCCTTAGGAGACTGGCCAATAGTCTTCAAGAGAGCTTAATTCTCATTGGTTCTTTTATTAAGTGTTTTAAAGTTGATTAAACTAGACTCCCTCTAGCCTAATTCTCATTGGTCCACCTCCAAGGCCATCCAATAGGATTTGAGTACACCTTGTGGGCATATGAGGTAGGGAGCTGACATGTGTCCCTCTTTCTCCTTGTGTACAAATGAAGCTTGTGTGTGTGTGTGTGTGAGTTTCTCTCTCATCCCCTACTTCTTGGGCTCGCCCCCTCCTTTGTAGGCCTTGAGAAGACTTTTGAGTCACACACAAAGCATCCA
Source organism: Adiantum capillus-veneris (assembly GCF_014529385.1). Lineage (NCBI taxonomy): Eukaryota > Viridiplantae > Streptophyta > Polypodiopsida > Polypodiales > Pteridaceae > Adiantum > Adiantum capillus-veneris. The sequence goes on along the minus strand of NC_140947.1, from coordinate 53,708,849 downwards.
ATTTCCCTAGGCTTTTGGCCTTTGGAGACAACCTTTCAATTTTGGAACCTTAGCATTTTGGAAGTCTTAATGGGCTAAACCCTAAGGTCTTTGGAGCCCATTGTTTCACATAGATCTTTTGCAGATGGCCCCCCCTTTGGATCCCTATTTTCCCTCCTTTGGATCCCTACTGTGGCCAGTCTGCCAGCTTAACCAATATTCTAGCTTTTTCTCCCCTGGCACTTCCCCATATTAAATGATCAGTTTAACATGAGAAAATCATTTAGGAGAATTAGATATTAGTTATTATGACTCTTCTGTGCTTGTCAGCAGCAGCAGCCTTTTGCCTTTGCTATGAGATAGAGATAGCATCCTTAATCTTTTGGAAAGATTCTTGTAGGTCTCGACTATATTCATCTGCAGCGAAGATCTTCCCGTGTACCTTAAGTAGTAGGGGACTTTTTGATCTTCCCTCAATTACCTCGAAAGGTTCTTTTCACGTGGAAGTATGTATAGTGTTATTGTAGGCATACTCCACTAAGGGTAAGTACTTCTCCCATTGGAATCTTTGATCTATTTCCGTTACATAAGCTTTTAGTAGATCGAGAATTTTTAGGTTAGCTATTTCACTTTGGCCATCCGTTTGTGGGTGATAGGCCGAAGAGAAATTTAGCCTTGTTCCTAAATTCTCAAAGAGACCCTTCCAGAAATTAATGGTCATTCTAGGATCTCTATCCGACACTATGGACATTGGCAAGCCATGATACTTGAAGATTTGTGAAATGAAGAGGGTTGCCTTTTGATGGGCTTTGATATTCTTTTTGAGAGGTATAAAATGAGCTTTTTCACTGAACTTTTCTACTATCGTCCATATTCCCGTATTCCCATTGATAGACTTAGGCAATCCAAAGATAAAATCCATGGATATGCTCTCCCACGGTGAATTAGGGATTGGCAAAGGTTGAAGCGATCTAGGTTGCTTCCCTCTACCAAAGTTCGTCTTTTGGCATACCACACATTTAGAAACATACTCTTGTATGTTTGCTTTCATGGTAGGCCAATAGAAATATGTTTCAATCCCCTTTAGGGTAGACTGAATCCCTCTATGCCCCGCATAAGGAGGAGCATGAGATTCATACGTTACTTTCTCACGGAGTGAGTTAGTAACACATAGTCTATTGCCATAGAGAAGATAACCATCTTGTAAAGTAAATGGTTCCTCTTTCTTCCCTAGTGCAAGGGCTGAAATCACATCTCTAAAATCGGGATCAATAGCATACTCATCTATCATAGAAGATAGATCATTGTGAGTTGCTATGGAAACAGCATTTACTCTCGACCGTCTTGAGAGTGCATCGGCTACTTGATTATGCTTGCCAGCAATGTGAGAAATATGAAAATAAAATTGCGAAAGGAAATTTGCCCACCTCATTTGTTTGTTGGAGAGCTTGGTCTGCATCATGAAGTACTTAAGAGTTTGGTGATCCGTTCGCAGAATGAAAGGAGTCCCCAATATATAGTGCTTCCATGAGTCTAAGGCATGTAGAACTACAAGGAGTTCCTTTTCTTATATGCCTAGAGCTTGCTCAACAGGGTCGAGCCTTTGGCTTTCATAGCCTATGGCATGCCCTTCTTGGAGCAAAACAGCTTCAAGGCAATCACCACAAGCGTCACATTGGACCTCACATGGCTTTGAGAGATCCGGTAGTGTAAGCACAGGTTGAGAGATAAGCTTTGCTTTTAGCTTTTCAAAAGCATTGTTCTCCTTGGCAGACCATGTGTACCTAATATTTTTCTTTGTTAGGTCATGTAATGGTCTATTAGTGAGAAATTTTCTATGAAGCGTCTATTGTATGCACACATACCTATAAAGCTTCTTAGTTCATGAAGATTCCTTGGTTTAGTCCATCCTTTTATTACCTCTAACTTTGATGGATCCATTTGGATGCCATCTTGAGAGATAATGTGACCTAAATAGTGAGTCTCTTGTAAGAAAAATTCACTTTTCTTTTGATTAACATAAAGTTTATTCTCTCTTAGAACTTGAAATATTACTTGGAGGTGTTTCTTGTGTTCATCTAATAAATTAGGGTAGATGATGATATCATCAAAGAACACTCCAGTGAAGGTTCGGTGAGGCCTGAATAGCTTCTCCATCAAACAATTGAATGTGGCTGGTGCATTGGTCAAGCCAAAAGGCATGACAATATATTCGTAAAGACCAAACGTAGTGCAAAATGCTGTCTTTACAATGTCTTGATCAACTATCCTTACTTGATGGTAGCCACTTTTTAGGTGAATCCTACTGTGGTAGGTCGATCCTTGTAACTTATCAAATAGGTCTTCTACGCGTGGTGCGAGAAACCTATTCATGATAGTGATCCTATTTAGTGCTCTATAGTCGACACACATACGATATGTGCCATCTTTCTTTTGCACTAATAGCACAGTTGAGCAAACTGAAGATGACCTAGGCCTAACCATGCCCTTCTCAACTAACTCATGCACTTGCCGCATAATCTCCTCTTGTTGAGCTTGAGAAACTCTATAAGCAAGTTTATTAGGCAGTGAACATCTTGGAATAAGTTCAATTGCATGGTCATCATTGCCTTGTTTAGGAGGTAGTTCACAAGGGATGTCGTCAAGAAAGACATCTTGAAACCCCTTGAGAAAATTGGATAACTCTAATTCCTTGTGGTTGCTTTTATTTTCTTGTGTAAAGCATTAGGTTCATTTTGAGAATCTTTAACAAAAATCATGTACACGGAAATAGAGCTCTTTATCGACTTAGTGAAAGCTTGCGTATGTACAATGGGTATGGTGTTACCCATTTCCTTAGCATCTATGTACTTATCTTTCTCCCTGAACCTAAAGTAGATTTTTCTTTCAGGGAATCTAACATTGGCAGCCATGCGATCAAACCATGGTGCCCCTAGGATTACATCCTCGTGCTTGAGAGGAGAGATAAAGAAGTCCTCTTTGTCCACATAGCTTTGGACATGGAGCCTCAATTTCCCAATTAAGGGAGTGACTGAAGCTTCTTTCCCCTTGAAAGCTCCATTTGTGGGTAGGACATATCCCATCTCGTAAGCTTGTATGCCTAGCATGGTGGCCAACTCTGTGGATATGAGATTGTGAGTAGAACCAGGGTCAAAGAGAAAAAAAGCATCATGTTCCCTTACCTTCCCCAAGCATGGTATAGAGGAGATCCTTTGTGGTGAGTTTCCTCCTCTTGGATTTCAACCAAGGTAGCCCTAGGAGGTTCATGGCAGGTGTTCTTTTGAGGACGAGCGCGGTACACATGCCCTTGCTCGCCGCACTTGAAATAGCGGTTATCCTTGCGATAACGTTCAAGCTCTTAAGGAGAGAGTTTATTTTTGTCTTTGTAGACTCCCTTCTCCTTAGCTTTGTGGTTATTAGAGTTGCCCTTAGGAGACTTTTGGACATTGTCCTTCCCCTTAGGCTCATTGCAACTCTTGTTTTTCGTGGGCTTAGAATTTTTCTTAGCCGCCGCTGTTTGGAAATTGATTCTAGAAGCCACCATAGTATGGTGTATAACCGCCGATAAGGTGCATGGACTTTGGGAGTTAACATACTCCGCCATTTCTTCAGTTAAGCCCACACAAAATTGTTGCTTTTTCTCCTCAAGATCCAAATTTTTGAATACACTGGCTTTGAGTTCTAAGTCCAAAAACTTGTGTACATATTTGTGAATGGATTCATAGGGAGAGAGCTTCAAGCTTTGCCATTCCGTGAGTACTTTGTCTTTGGCATCGGTGTCCAAAAACTACTTCATAATGGAAGCTCTTAAAGCTTTTCATGTTCGTGGAGCTTCACCGTTGGCCCGAAGGCTAGACCACCATTGTCTGGCGGACTTTTGAAAGTGCATAGCTACATGGCGTAGCTTAGAGGACTCCGTGACGCCCTCATCTCTGAACACCGCATGACTGTTGGATAAAGGCCAAGACTTTGTCCGTAGCACCAAAGGTGCCATCATAGGTAAGGAAAGAGATGCTCTTCCCTCCCTCTTTGAAGTTCTTAAGCTTGGACGACCTCTTCCACGCGGCATAGGATTTCCGATGGCCTCTTCTTTTTGATGGTTCAAAAGTTGCACCATCACTTTCTTGAGAAGATGAAGAATTTGGGAAAGATGGAGAAGAGGGTGACCTCTTTCTCGCCTTTTTCTTGCCTTGATCTTTTTTGTCTTCACCATCACTTTCATAAAAGGAAGAGGATGAAGAAGATGAAGAAGAGGGTGTCCTCTTTCTCGCCTTTTTCTTCTCTTGCTTTTTGTCATCCCTCTTTGAAGTATGGTGTGGAGAAGTGTGAGATGGTCTTCTCCGTTTTCGAGGTGATGGAGAGCATTTAGCCCGCCATCTTTGTGGATCCATCTCAGTCGAGGTGGCAGGAGACTCACTTATTTCTCGTTCCTTTGATAGAGGCTCTTGAGTTCTCCTTTGGGAAGGAGATGCGTCATCAAGGAGCAAAGTTTTGAGCCCTTCGTAGGGAACCTCTTCTTCTTCCCGAATCGGAGAGAGGCCTCTTTTGGAAGTCTCACAAGGAGGCTTCCTAGGAGTTCTCTCGTCATGGTGGGGAGCTTGGAGAATCCCATGAGCACGAAGCTGCTGTTGCACTTCACTTTGGAGGGATGGATTGCCCATGGCTTGTTGAATCTTAGTAACAAGGTAGTTAACAAGCATAGGGGCATCATTAGTAGCCTGCTCATTAGGAAAATCAAAGTTATCAACATTAATTTCACTCTCTTTACTATTGGTGTACTTTGGCACTTCAAGCCCTAGTTGCTACTCCTCTTTACCCCTTTAGAAAAAGCACTCAAGCTACTGTACCCGTGGCTCGAATACCATTAATTGCAAGGAATAGAAGAGAGGGGTTTTCAACACCAAAACAGCACCGGCTACTATCAAGCTTCTAATAGCTCATTAGTGGTTAAGCCGTAGGCAAGCCCCATAGGACTCCACTAATTAGACCATAGCTCTCGACGGTGATGCCCCGTTATCTGCACGAAGGCAGGCGCACTGCAAGGCTGAAAAATCCCTATTCTACTTACTCAAATGCAATTAATAATACCAACCATTTATACCTAGCTTGAGGACCTCCCTTCTTGAGCAAGAAAAGAGAAACCTTGTGCTTTGATACCAATGTAACATTTAATGTCCTAGTAACTTGTGTGTAGCGGAAAATAGCATGAACATAGTGAGCATTTCATTAGAATAGATTCCTAATGAGCATAACGAGAGTGCTTGGGTGGAGAGAGAGCAACTAAAATCATAACACCTAGTTAGATAGCATGAACAATACTTCAAAAGAGAGAGAAATTAAGCAATCGAAGACAACTGAAGACCGGTTTTACATGGAGCCGGTCCCCCCTCCAAAAGGCTTTGTATTATGGTGTCTGCTATGAAGAGAGACATTTTACAATACAATTCTTTGTGTTCCTTCAATACTAGCTAGTGCAATGAAGATGGAAGCTTCAAGAACTAAGCAAAACACTTATAAAACACAACATCAATACCCTCACAGTCTCAGACCCAAGACCTCACACACCTTTGAAGATGGTGAGAGCTAGCGGGGTATGACAGTAGATTAAGAGGAAGGAGTACCTTACATAATCACTCATATTAGCATAGCTTAGCATAGTAATTAGCATGGTAGAGGGTATGAGCATGCATTGAAGCTTGGCTCTTGGTTGGATGTTCATAACAAAGCCAAGAGTTTTTGGTGTAGGCCTCCCTTCTCACAAGCTTGGAGTAGGTGGTAAGCTTTCCATTAAAGGTTGAGAAGAGAGAGAGAGTCTTCTTGCTCCACACATGAGATTGTGTGTGTGTGTGTGTGTGTGTGTGTGTGTGTGTGTGTGTAAGTGAATAATGCCTTAAGAAAATCAGCCCCCTCTCTCTCTTGGTCGACCCCCCTTGCTAATGGCTCATGCTACAGCCCTATTGGACCTCCCTAGCCCTAGCCAATCTACTCTCATACCCCGCTAGCTCTCACCATCTTCGAAGGTGTGTGAGGTTTTGCGTCTAAGACCGTGAGGGAATTGATGTTGTGTTTTATAAGTGTTTTGCTTAGTGCTTGAAGCTTCCATCTTCATTGCACTAGCTAGTATTGAAGGAACACAAAGAATTGTATTGTAAAATGTCTCTCTTCATGGGAGAAACCATAATACAAAGCCTTTTGGAGGGGGGACCGGCTCCATGTAAAACCGGTCTTCAGTTGTCTTCGATTGCTTAATTTCTCTCTCTTTTGAAGTATTGTTCATGCTATCTAACTAGGTGTTATGATTTTAGTTGCTCTCTCTCCACCCAAGCACTCTCGTTATGCTCATTAGGAATCTATTCTAATGAAATGCTCACTATGTTCATGCTATTTTCCGCTACACACAAGTTACTAGGACATTAAATGTTACACTGGTATCAAAGCACAAGGTTTCTCTTTTCTTGCTCAAGAAGGGAGGTCCTCAAGCTAGCTATAAATGGTTGGTATTATTAATTGCATGTGAGTAAGTAGAATAGGGATTTTTCAGCCTTGCAGTGCGCCTGCCTTCATGCAGATAACGAGGCATCACCGTCGAGAGCTATGGTCTTAATAGTGGAGTCCAACGGGACTTGCCTATGGCTTAACCACTATTGAGCTATTAGAATCTTGACAGGAGCCGGTGCTGTTTTGGTGTTAAAAAACCCTCTCTTCTATTCCTTGCAAAAATTAATGGTATTCGAGCCACAGGTACAGTAGCTTGAGTGCTTTTTCTAAAGGGGTAAAAAAGAGTAGCAACTAGGGCTTGAAGTGCCAAAGTACACCTAAAAAGTTTACACCTAAAAGTTGTTAGAATGGCTGACAATAGTAAAGAGAGTGAAATTAATGTTGATAACTTTGATTTTGCTAATGAGCAAGCTACTAACGATGCCCCTATGCTTGTTAACTACCTTGTTACTAAGATTCAACAAGCCATGGGCAATCCATCCCTCCAAAGTGAAGTGCAACAGCAGCTTCGTGCTCATGGGATTCTCCAAGCTCCCCACCATGACGAGAGAACTCCTAGGAAGCCTCCTTGTGAGACTTCCAAAAGAGGCCTCTCTCCGATTCGGGAAGAAGAAGAGGATCCCTACGAAGGGCTCAAAACATTGCTCCTTGATGACACATCTCCTTCCCAAAGGAGAACTCAAGAGCCTCTATCAAAGGAACGAGAAAAAAAGTGAGTCTCTTGCCACCTCGACGGAGATGGCTCCACGAAGACGGCGGGCTAAATGCTTTCGATCACCTCGAAAACGGAGAAGACCATCGCACACTTCTCCACACCATACTTCAAAGAGGGATGACAAAAAGCAAGAGAAGAAAAAGGCGAGAAAGAGGACACCCTCTTCTCCATCTTCTTCATCCTCTTCCTCTTATGAAAGTGATGGGTGAAGACAAAGAAGATCAAGGCAAGAAAAAGGCGAGAAAGAGGTCACCCTCTTCTCCATATTTCCCAAATTCTTCGTCTTCTGAAGAAAGTGATGGTGCAAACTTTGAACCATCAAAAAGAAGAGGCCATAGAAAATCCTATGCCGCGTGAAAGAGGTTGTCCAAGCTTAAGAAGTTCAAAGAGGGAGGGAAGAGCATCTCTTTCCTTACCTACTATGGCACCTTTGGTGCCACGGGCAAAGTCTTGGCCTTTATCCAACAGTCATGCGGCGTTCAGAGACGAGGGTTTCACGGAGTCCTCTAAGCTACGCCATGTAGCTATGCACTTTCAAAAGTGCGCCAGACAATGGTGGTCTAGCCTACAGGCGAACGGTGAAGCTCCACAAACACGAAAAGCTTTAAGAGCTTCCATTATGAAGCAGTTTTTGGCCACCGATGCCTAAGACAAAGTACTCACCGAATGGCAAAGCTTGAAGATCTCTCCCTATGAATCCATTCACAAATATGTACACAAGTTTTTGGACTTACAACTCAAAGCCACTGTCTTCAAAAAGTTGGATTTTTAGGAGCAAAAGCAACAATTTTGTGCGGGCTTAACTGAAGAAATGGCGGAGTATGTTAACTCCCAAAGGCCACGCACCTTATCGGCAGTTATACACCATACTATGGTGTCTTCTCGAATCAATTTCCAAACAGGGGCTAAGAGAAATTCTAAGCCCACGAAAAACAAGGGTTGCAATGAGCCTAAGGGGAAGGACAATGTCCAAAAGTCTCCTAAGGGCAATTCTAATAACCACATAACTAAGGAGAAGGGAGTCTACAAAGACAAAAATAAACTATCTCCTGAAGAGCTTGAACGTTATCGCAAGGATAACCGTTGTTTCAAGTGCGGCAAGAAAGGGCATGCGTACCACGCTTGTCCCCAAAAGAACACCCGCCATGAACCTCCTAGAGCTACCTTGGTTGAAATCCAAGAGGAGGAAACTCACCACAAAGGATCTCCTCTATACCATGCTTGGGGAAAGGTAAGGTAACATGATGCTTTTATTCTCTTTGACCCTGGTTCTACTCAGAATTTCATATCCACAGAGTTGGCCACCAAGCTAGGCATACAAGCTTACAAGATGGGAGATGTCCTACCGCCGGCAGATGGAGCTTTCAAGGGGCAAGAAGCTTTAATCACTCCCTTAATTGGGAAATTGAGGCTCCATGTCCAAAGCTATGTGGACAAAGATGACTTCTTTATCTCTCCTTTCAAGCACGAGGATGTAATTCTAGGGGCACCATGGTTCGATCGCATGGCTGCCAATGTTAAATTCCCTAAAAGAGAAATCTACTTTAGGTTCAGGGAGAAAGATAAGTACATAGATGGTAAGGAAATGGGTAACACCATACCCATTGTACATTCATAGAAAGAGTGTTTGGGAGATGTAGAGAGAAGGGAATTTTTCTGATTCAAGGCAAATTAATAAAGATGAATGATGTTTCTACTGGAGTTTGACTTCAAGTTAATCCATAAGCCGGGTAAAACTCACTTTGGTGCCAATTTCCTATTCAGAAGCACTAAGGAAGTTTCAACCACATCATTCAGAGATGAATCAGTAGATGTGGAGCTATTTTCGAACGTGGCAATGGATGGGTCACATTTAGAATGGCAAGATGTGTATAATTTTTTGGGATTGGTCCTACGCCAATAAAAAGGCTCTAATAATTACAAGTCTGAACTTCACTATTATAGCTGGATCCCTGTATAGGCTTGGACTTGATGGTGTGCTTAGAAATGTGTACCAATGCATGGCACAATGAAGGTTATTAGGCTCATAGTGGGAGCTCAGGATGACATTTTCCACTAATATCACTCATAAGAAAATTTTACAGGTAGGGTTATGGTGGTAGAGTATGATGGCAAATGTCAAAGCTTTCTGCAAAACATGTGACATTTGCTAGAAAATGGGTAGACCAACAACAACAGATATGACACCTTCAACCACAATACAACCCTTGAGATTTTTCATGAAATAGTATGGACTTTATGGGACCTTTCGAGATGTTATGTCAATAAATGGGTGGAAGCTAAGGCCTTACCCAACAACAAAAAAAATTCTACAACCTGATTTTTATATAGAAATATTATGGGCTGTATGATTTTCGGATAAAGATTGTTTTATATTAGGGAACTCATTTTATCAATAAAACTATTCTGGGTCTAACTAAAATTTTCCCGGTCAAGCATTGAAAATTTACACCACATTATGAAAGATGCAATGGACATGCTGAAATCAGTGATAAGATCATCAAGAAAATTCTTTAAAATATGTCCAAAGGAGCTCCACAATTGGGATGAAAAGCTTCAGACAACACTTTGGGCCTACAGAACAATGCATAAGATCATAACTGGAATGACACCATTTTAAATGGTGTATGGAACTGAAGCAGTTGTACCAATGGAGTTCGTTGTTCCTAGTCTTAGATTGCCCATCAAACATGATATGAACTACAATTCAACACCGAAGAATAGGCTAGATGAGTTGCTAAAATGGATGAGATCGGGCAAAGTGCAATGCTGGAACATGAAGTGGTACAATAACGAAGGAAACATTGGCATCGCAATAAGGTAAAGGTTAGGGATTTGAGAAAAGGAGACTTGATCTTACTATATCAATCAAAATTAGGCATGAAGAAACCCAATCTGAAGATAACTAGCTTAGGACCATATGAGGTGATTTGGGTATTCTTGAATGGCACACTGAGACTAAAGGATTTATCTAGATTGATGTTACTAGGGGTCTATAATGGAGCAAAGGTTACGTTTTCTATTCTAGATCGACAAAAACTACAACACAAGATGGGAAAAATAAGGAAGCATCAGATTCAGAAGATCAACCATTGGGTTAGATCAGCAAGGATTGGGATAATTGAAGAAGTGAATGTTGAACTTGATCTGAGTGTCACCAAATTTCAGACCCAGATTGGAAATCATTAGAAACCATATGAAGTTCATAATGATCACTAGTGGTGCTTTAAACAGCGTATCTTTTTGGGTATCCTACCATTGATGAGTATTTGGTCCTACCAATACATGGATGCCACATCAATAATAATGGGTATAACTTCGAGATGTGCAAAGAGTGGAGCATTGGATTGAATTAAAATAACTATGAGGAGGGTGTGCAACCGTGCGACTATTTCTTCACCTCTTGCATGCACATAGATCTCTCCTACATAAACATCCCTTGCATTACCTTTATCAATAGCTACTACACAACTCAACACACTTTCTTGGATTGCATCACCATCATCATCACAAGTGAGTTCTCTTTATCCACACATAGCTTGTCATAGAGTTCAACGATGGTGAAAAGAGGCATTATGTCTTCTCAAGCTATGTAGGCAGTGATCAACAACCAAAATCAAGAGATTGTTTAGGTGAATTTAGGTTACTCTTTGATCAAAACCCTCAACCATGCACATCAGACACTATCAACTCATTTCTGAATGAAACTGCTCAATCTAGAAAGAAATGCAAAGCTGCCGATCAAGGAATCCCAGTCTCAACACTGGAAAACAGAGTAGCCTACAAGTTCACTGATGAGGCCATTGGTCTGAAGAATAACCCAACATATTTCTCTGACAGTATGCTTCTATCCAAAACTGTGAACATTAAGGCATCAATCAAGCTCAGTTCCATTCTATTAAGTAGTGTAGTGACACAAATAGCTGAGGGGAAGATCAAAAACTTGTTTAAAGCATGGTAAATGTGGAAATTTCTCTGATGGGCCACCAATTTGCTACCACTTATAAAAGTCCAAAATGTGATGCTGTATTTTACTCGAGTAGCCCGGATTAGTGGTCTGGAATCCGAGACATAGCAAATAGCTCTAGTCATAGTCGGGACCAAAAGGGAGCAAGGCAAGGACCATTTGAGTTGGTCACAGAGAAATCGAGACTAACAAAGGAGTTATGGGGCCAACTTAGTGCTCGCACTAAGAAAGCTATTGCCACGTCACCTTAAAAAAAATTAGAGAATGAAGGTGAAAAAGCTCTAGGGAGTTCTGTTGAAACTGCAATAGTATTACCTAGCACTAAACCAGAGATGACCATTGAATTATAAAAGAGTCCCCAAAGAAGGCAACAATTGAAGAGCCTATTGTTATAACTATCAAAGTCAGCGATGATGAGGAAGCATATAGACCAAGGGGAGTGAGCACGAGAGATAGAGAAAGAGAGAGAGACTCCTGAACCAATCAACCTTGGCAATGAATAACTGAATGTGTATACAATAGAGGCAAGGGGTTGCTTATATAGCAAGCCTAGTAAATTGCCCTAGTAAAATAAATACCTAAAAGCCAAACTAAATAATGGGATCACATTGAGCAGTTTACTTAAAATGCCTAAACTTTAACACCCTCTTTGCAGCTCATAGTGGACATCAATAGTGAGACCAAGTCGATGAAGAAGCTACCATGTACACCCCAGTAGTGGCCACCAACTGGATACACCTCGGTGTTGCTCTCCTCAACTTTGCACCTGAAAGTAATGCCATCTTGAGCATCAGTTGCCTTTGTAAAAACTTTGAACTGTAGTCCACACTATGTCCAATAATCTCCATTCTTGGACTATGAACACATCACATCCAAAATATAAAACTACAAGATAATGAATTGTTGGAACACCTGTCCATAATCTGACAAACAACAAAGAATTGGCTAGCCCATCCATAGTGTTTTAGACGTCTGATTGGTTCCCTGCCAGATGCATGCGCATTGAACTCCAACCTACGGGTCCAAACACCAATAACTTGATCTCCAACACGAGGGTCCAAATTAATTATAGGGAGCATTGCTTGCCCCTCTCTGCCACTCACAAGCCTCTTTCTGGCTAAAGCTAGTGGTGATACCTGTCATTTGACTAGAACTCTGACGTCGATGCCACTATGGCCACCGCCACGAGTGCCATGCCGATCTTCTTTGTCAAATCTTTATTACCGTAATCTCTATCCAACTTGCCTTGCAAGTGAATTGCTGATTTTGCCTTTGGCTTCTGACTCCTGAGTCAAACAAAGCGTCGAATCATAATCATACTTGTGATCGTACCTCCCGGGTACCGAGGCAGCTAATTGAGTACTGGTACTACTATCCGTGTCCAATTGACCTTTGCCATTGTCCTCTATCGAACTCCTCCATTTGCTTTTGACTTCATGAACTCGAGCCAAACAAATTGTCGAGTTCCTTGAGAACTATGTCGTTGCATAGGCCGCTAAATGGATGGTTGACAATCCGTTATCCATAGCTTTTTGTTCCTTGTGGTCGTTGTTGTCGTGTCTCGAGAAAGGGGGTGCCTAGTTGAAGTTGCAAAAGCTGGTAATCTTGTACCTTCTCGCACTCCAATAGGCTGCAAAAAATACCAAGCAGGAAATAACTCCCGAGCCGCACGAAACACTCCTTTGCACTCCAACTTCCCACCCCTTAAGCTCCAGACTGGTCGCCTCTCTCAAGCCGCAAGATTGGCACGAAGCCGCTCCCACGTACAATGCTCGCCACACCCTTTGCTTCTATTGCCTTCTCCAAACCGCTTCACAAATCTCTTGTCATAGTCGCTTTCCAAGTCGCTCCACACCCTCTCTCCTCGGCCAAAGTTGCTCCTCAAAGGGACACTTCTCAAGACGGCCATGGTCATTGCTTAGTGGGCAATCACAATCGATGGCTACAAGAGCAAGGCGTCTCAAAACGCTGGGCAAAAAAAGTAGGAGCATTGCAGGGCACATAGTTCTAAAATGCTGTGGGGAGGGGAGGCGCTGCCAGGGGAAGTCGTTGTAAACAGCGTTTTTGAAACAGTCGCAGGATCCAGTGTGGGGAGACAGGCACCGTCAAGGGCAATAATGCCCGCAGGAGTTTAGGGAAGGAATCCAACGCCGCTTCTCAGCAATGTTTTAAAATGCAAGCAGGGAAGGAGGGTCTTTTGCTGGTCTTCTCTTCTTTGGGCTACTCCTCTATGCAAAGGGCTTCAAGCCGCCTGCTCTGATACCATGTCAAAGTTGACAATGCAAAAGCGAGACCAAGGGGAGTGAGCACACGAGAGAGAGAGAGAGAGAGAGAGAGAGAGAGAGAGAGAGAGAGAGAGAGAGAGAGAGAGAGAGAGAGAGAGAGAGAGAGAGAGAGAGAGAGAGAGAGAGAGAGAGAGAGAGAGAGAGTCTCCTCCGAACCAATCAACCTTGGCAGCGAATAATTGAACGTGGAGACAATGGAGGCAAGGGGTTGCTTATATAGAAAGCCTAGTAAATTGCCCTACCCAAGTCTTTGACAAATAAGTAAATAAATACCTAAAAGCCAAACTAAATAATGGGATCACATTGGGCAGTTTACTTGAGATGCCTAAACTTTAATAATAACATGCACTAGCATCAAAACTTCAGTAGATAGGCTCTAGACACTCTAGAAGAATAAACTAGTGGGCAACATTGTTAGTGATGCATCGCAGAAACTTCCAATACAATATAAAGTCCCATTACTTACATACAAAATTGATAACTTGGATCTAGAAACCATCACAAATGGTTGTGTAGAACTCTTCAGATTGGGTGGAGCATGATTGTAAATGCTATCAGACAATGATGGAAGCACAATCTTCAGTTAAACAATGTGACATCACCTGTCTACAATCAAGTCAGAAGAACAAAAGAAGGAAATCCTTTCACTGAAAGGATATCTAATTGATGCATAATTTGCACAGGAGCAAGACTAGAGAACAATCAAGGAACTCCAACAATAGGTGGTGAGCAGTTGAAAAAAGTGCAAAATTCTCCCTATTTTGGCTCCACATTGAACGCCTTGTGGCTGCCTCGACCATGGTGAAACCCTATTTAGGAAGATAATAGGCATTCGTGGGTGCAGGAGACTTTATGAATGGATCATCAGTGTTGCAATGGAAACCCCTCACACCTGCAACTCTGTAGCTTTTGAAATTTACATCATCGAATTACAATGTATGGGCTTCGGCTTCCTTGCATGTGTGCAAGTGCTTAGTCCAACATTAAGGCGTTCACTCCCTCGCCTGGCTGAACTTGAGCCTTGCATGTGCCAACCCTCTCTCTCTCTCTCTCTCTCTCTCTCTCTCTCTCTCTCTCTCTCTCTCTCTCTCTCTCTCTCTCTCTCTCTCTCTCTCTCTCTCTCTCTCTCTCTCTCTCTCTCTCTCTCTCTCTCTCTCTCTCTCTCTCTCTCTCTCTCTCCACATATATATACATATAATCATTTGTATGTGTGCTTGGAAAGAATGGAATGTGTGCTTGTGAATAAGATGAGGAGAATGGAATAACATTTCTATCACCCAAAGTATCACATAGTGGCTATCCGACCCCACCCCTCTCCCTGGCAGTAATGGGTCCTAAGTTCAAGACTCCTCGGATTGATCCTTGACGTTTGTATCACCTAAAGTCATTTACCTCTTGAGTAATAGATATTAAGAGCTGGGTCCCGCAGTGCATCGAGGAGATTTGTGGTATTAGGCTTCAAATACTAGCCTTTTTCCTTGTTTTATGAGTATTTGTGCATGACTAACCAATCAAAATCCTTCCCTTATAATTCACCTTATATTTTGGTGAGCTACACGTTCTACTTTCACATATTATTAGAAAGGTTCTTTTTGGCCTGCGCAAAGCGCGACAAAGGCTATAGAGATGCTTTCTCTTTTTCCTGACTAAAATAGGAAAAAAATTGAGTTATATTTTCAAGCTTTTTTTATAGGCATAAAATGTCGATTGGTTGAAGTAAGATAGTGGGCACTCATTTAGATCACTGGTACTCATTTCTAAGAGTAGGAGGTCAGTGGTTATGAAATGATAGCAATGGCAAACTATAGAAAATCGCAGACTCGCTTTCTCTTGTAAGCATATGTACATTTAATGAAAACCTTAATTGTTAGAAGTGGGGAGATTACTTAGTGGAGGGAAGTATGTGGGATACAACTTTCTGGGGGCCTTCATTACAAGGGTACCAAAAAGATACCCCATTAGCCTGTAGTTAGCGTGACAGCCCCTAGTTGCGACATGCAGACGCAAATTGGCCATGGTAGTAGCTGGCAGATAGAGGCATGCAGGGCAAGTGGCTTCAGAAGCTCCATGAAAGCACACAGGAGTGAGGAGAGGAGAGATGGTGGACTAGTGCAAGGATAGAGTGATACCCTTCTCTGACTTTCTCTTCAAGGGATTTTGGAGGTGGATCCTGTTGCCTCTCTCTCTCTCTCTCTCTCTCTCTCTCTCTCTCTCTCTCTCTCTCTCTCTCTCTCTCTCTCTCTCTCTCTCTCTCTCTCTCTCTCTCTCTCTCTCGTTTGTCTGCAGTTGTTCAACAAGGCAAGCTATTGCAATCAAAGGGGCATGGCCGGCTTTTAAGGTAAATCCAAAGGCGATAGTGGGAGCATTAAGTTGCACACAGGGGAGGCCTGGCCTAAATGTTGGACTCTCAGCCGACGTGGCGAAAGCGGTAACCGGTGCGCTCGGTAAAAGGTGCCCCCCCCCCCCCCAAATTATTTGTATAAGTATAGTATTGCGGGGCTGCTGATCAGCACTGTGGTTTATACCCTGTTGGAATGAACCGAGCCTACGAGCGTGCCCACCTGGGTTCAAACCTCAGCCAGTGCAAACCAGCCTTGTGCTCATTCATAGAGTGTGTTTAAACACTTTTGGTGAATGAACATCACCGCGAATAAACCAACTTTTGACCGGTTCACCTACTAAACAGGTTGTCCCCGCTGCCACATGGCAGGCTCTCAAGGATGCCACATCCTTGAGAGTCCAATATTTAGAATTTAGAATGAGCCCATCTTGCTGACATTGGCAACAGGGGAGTCATACAAGCGGGTGATGACTCGACCATTGAGGGTGCACACCCACATGCATGGGATTTAGTGTCCTTGAATCTCTCTCTCTCTCTCTCTCTCTCTCTCTCTCTCTCTCTCTCTCTCTCTCTCTCTCTACCTCCACCATAGCTTGTAACTGTGTGAACTACGTTGCCCACAGCATGCAGATGCATATGCCCTCAGCATAGACCGGCCACTGCAACACATCGTGCTCTTACACCCTGCCAGCAAGATGCCGACCCGTGATTGTTGAGAGAGAGAGAGAGAGAGAGAGAATGAGCCGCATGTGTAGCTCTATAGATCACCTGTCATCATGTGCTATTGAGTAGGTATATTTGGGGCTCATGGCTTGATACTTATATGCAATCACAGAATGTGGCCTCGTGATTGAGCGAGGAGCAGGCGAGCTTCACGCAAGAGGGAAAACCAGCCCCGTTGAGGCAGGGCAAGTGGGAATCCTTGGCAAGGGGCTCACGAGCAGCTAAGAGGAGAGATATGATAACATAACAGGCAATGCAGGAGGAGAGGGGAAATGAATTCTGCATGATGGCAAGTGGGCAAGATAGGAGTGCTCCCTCTGTATGCACGACAATTGGAGTTGTGCCTCGGGTTAGAGTGCAGTTGGGCAGGAGTGTTCCCTCTAGATGCAGGGCAGTTGGTAAGCAAGACACCATTATATGGGGGACATCACATGTGCAATAAAACCTGCCAAGGGAGACATCATGTGCAGCTCGGTCCCCCCACTCGTTATCCTACATCAACCTATTGTTTACCATGCTGAAGTTTGTACCAACTAAGGCACACCCAAGGCTGCGGGCTAGACTAGGTTGGGCTCCCGTGCATCGTCAAAAATTTGAGGAGGCATCTGCAGGCAAGCAAAATGGGCGAGGAGGATGCCGACTGCCTTGTGTGAGATCTGATGGCAATGATAGAGACACGAGGATGTTGGATGAGGGAGGAGGACATAGGCAAGAGAAGTGGAGAGGTGGGGCAAATGTGCATCGTTGCCATCGGCCCATCACTGCCATTTGTTCGATCGCCTTGGCATGAGTCAAACGAAATGCTCTCTCTCTCTCTCTCTCTCTCTCTCTCTCTCTCTCTCTCTCTCTCTCTCTCTCTCTCTCTCTCTCTCTCTCTCTCTCTCTCTCTCTCTCTCTCTCTCTCTATATATATATATATATATATATATATATATATATATCCCAAATTCCCAGTTCTCTCCTATTTTGTGAGGTGATTACAGTCCAGTTATAGGAAATGCGTGAACGTCTAGACTCTCTCTCTCTCTCTCTCTCTCTCCACCCCGAAGCCGAGGCAGCTTGCCTCTCTCGCTAGCAGTGTTGCCTACTCCTGCGAGTTTATATGGGAGCCCAGTTAGCAAGACAGATGGATGTGCACGGTGACATTCGTCACCATCCTCTTAAGCCTCAAGGCATCACCTGGTTCACTGAAGTCAAGAAGTCCAAGGAGGCAGGTTGTAGCGTTGTTTTGAGCCCCTTTTTGCTAAGTTTTCCTGGTGCCTGGGGGAGGCTACGAAAATCATGCAACAACTACAGCACTCCAAATTTTGCAAGTTTATGATGCCTATCTTTGATGGCATCCAACAAATCAATGTCTTCGACTAGAGCAACACATTGCCATTCAACACCGTTTGTAAATATAGGCCCTCGCTAGTGGGGCACCTTTATTGATAGGAAGAGGAGGCCCAAGCAATAATCTTGATCACCCCATAAACCCGTTGGTCGTGCAAGGTTGAAGATTGCAATCAATGTGAGCTCTAGCCTCTCTCGTCTTCTCGTGTTGCAAGGCTTTATTGTCATTTGACACGTGCACTCACTTGCCACTACTTTTGGATGTTTCTCGCAGGTTTCAAGCAAAGTTGGTTGGCAAAAGCTAGGTACAAGTATTTCAAGTTTAAAAGGCCATCTCAATGAATGGAAGAGCATGCACTCATCTTAGATGGAGCAAGGCATCAACATTGTGAGCACTAGAATTCTTGGGTCCAAGAGATGCGAATTTGCAAGGTGCTCTATTACACACTCAGATAGAAGTTTTGTGTCTTTCGTGTTATGCTTCTTGCATTGTGCTACATATGGTGGAGCAACTCAAGTCCCAAAGCCGACGCCTTTGAAGTTCCAAAGGGCACTCTTGCCGAAGCTTATAATCTCACCAAGAAATCCTCCAAATTTCCATAACGTTGTTGAGGCCATTGTGGTGCTGCTAGATGTCTTGAAGTAACTTGATTGCGCCATAGTGATTGATGGCATTGACAATGACAAGGAATAGTTGAAAAGTTTGCTTGTATTTTGCTCTTCAAGAATAACTCCATGCACGTTTTGGCGGTGCAACCCAAGAGGACAAAGCAACTGTGATGGGAGATGGCTTTCATTCTACACTCTACATGACAACAAAAGGTTGCCACCTATCCAGTGTTGACCCCCTTCCCCCCCCCCCTCTCTTTCTCTCTCTCTAAAGTCTCTTGGGATACAGTTTCCTACGACGTTAAAATTTTATTCTTCTTCTTCTCTCTCTCTCTCTCTCTCTCTCTCTCTCTCTCTCTCTCTCTCTCTCTCTCTCTCTCTCTCTCTCTCTCTCTCTCTCTCTCTCTCTCTCTCTCTCTCGTGCTTTTGTAAAGTAGAGAGAGATCCTACTTCTCTCTTGTTCGCCCTTACAAGAGGGCTACAATGCAGGACATGAAACAATAACTACACACTCGTCTTCAAGTCTTTTGTACAAGCATTGCAAAAGTTGTGGAAATTTGGTGGATTGCTTGGTGAATTATGGAAATTGTTTGTAAAGGACATGAAACAGTTACACACTAAGCTTCGAGTCTTTTCTACAGACTTAGTTTATTGGGTGTTTCTAGAATCAAAGGTTATCATCGTGTCAAATTTGTTGTTTTTTTGTGCATGTTTTATAATTTGTAGAGTGAAAACATAGTGCTCGATATGTCTTTCTTGGTTGTTTTGGCCTCAAAACACATACTCACATGTACTTATCCATATGTGTCCTACATTGTCTCTCCTAAAGTTAGAATGGAACTCCAATGTTCTTATTGTGTTGGTGCTAGTATGTAGCACATAAGGTTACAAATTTGCTAAGATTTTCTTATAAGCTATGAAAACCTCAACTTCCTAACAACAATTTAATCCAAATGTTTGTTTTTTTGGTGTCTTTTTGAATTGTCAATGGGATTTTGTTGCATGCGCGTTTATGTGATGGATCTTTCAATGATGTGTTCTTTACTGAGTTCAATTGTCATTGTTTAATGAAGAGATGAAGGATATAAAATGGTGTACATTATACAAAGACTAGAAATTTTACATGAATTGGCTTGGGAAGGCTGGCTTTTTCTTTTGACTAGGGTAAACGTCCCAATAAAAGGACACTATCCTTTAACAGGACAAACCTCCTCCCCCCAGAATCACACAATGACGTTTGAGAAGATGGACTAGCCCATCTAACGTGGGATACTCTCAATTGCAAGGATTTGAGTTCGAGTATGGAACAATGCAGTCCTTCTTATGAGACATGATTGTCCTAAGTAAGTTTTTTGCATCAGGAAATATGTATTGCGTCCAAAAACCTGCACGCGTTGCCGGAATGAACAGAGCCAAGCTTGTTTGAAAGCACATGATGCAGTGTACCTTTTACGTCTACCCAAGATGAAATCAAAGAAGAATGGCTCCAACACGACAACACACAAATTCATTGTCCTTAAGTTGGGTCCTTTGCCCTGGTTGCGAGTGCAAAATATCAATGCCGACGATCTTTTTTTGTTAAGAGGTTTTTTTTGCTTATTATACTTGCAAAGGTATACAATTTGAGCAATCAAACCCTTTATGGGGTTGAAATCTTGTGCAGTTTAAGGAAGTTTAGTGCATGGGGGTTTGAGTATTAAACTTCTTATACTTCCAAATGTATACAATTTGAGCAATCGAACCCTCTATGGGGTTGAAATCTTGTGTACTTTAAGGAAGTTTAGTGCATGGAAGTTTACTATTGGCCACATCATAAGTTTGATGTATATAGAGGTGTATTAAGACCTAAGATAATGTGTAAGAACTAGGGGAAACTAAACTGAAGATCCTCCTCCCAACCTCCCTTTATATAGGTGGGCTCCTAGCCCCTTGCCCTAGACGGATCCCCTGTCCACACTGTCTAGCCCGACCCTTGGCCGTAGTCCATGACCATCCTAGTTCTTAGGTTACAGGACCCTTGTCCTGACATTACTCCCCCCTTAAGAAGAGTTTTCGTCCTCGAAAACAAAAGTGGCGATATCTTCGTAAGAAACTGATGTTTTCTGTTTTGGCATCCCATACGCGAGCCCACTGATACGTGATGCAATGAGGAGGTTCAATGAAACAAAGAGCAACATCTTGATTTTCAACATTGTTGTCCGTTTGCAAGCACTTGGGTCTAAATGGTAACTCCATTTACAACTCACTTGAGTATTGTAAAGGAGTAACCATAACTAAGAGTTTTCCAAAGGCATAACCAGTTTTCAGATCTTCTGAAGGTACTGGAATAATGCAAGAGAACCTTGGCGCAACTGTCCATGAAGTTGAGAGCCAGATGTCCAACTCGCGTGAGTATCTTAAAAAGCTTCATAGCTACTAAGAAGTAGCGTAGGGTGTGTCCTTATGTCAGACTTTCGAACATATTGGAACACATAGAACTACATATTCATCCCTAATGAAGGTTACTTGCCAACATACTTGTCAGCACACCTGGTAAGTCCTTGACATATGAAATTATTGAAAGAATCTCCAACCCCGCCACAACAGGTGTTCAAAGTTGAAAACCGTACTTAAGCAAATTCTAGAATAGGGAGAAAATCATCTATTCAGAAATGCGTTGTGCTAACGTATGCTCTTAGCAGATCCTTTAGCAAAAGAAATATTTGTAAGTTGCCCATCCAACATGAGATGAATAGCAGCAGTAAGATTCCCCAACCACTTACAGATAGTCTTACCTGAGTGTCGATAAACGAGGACTCAATCAGCTATATATTTTATATGGAGTGAAGACAACCAACGAGGTTGAAAGTGGGTGGACTGGAGTAAGCTCCTAGAGTTTAGACCATCCAAGCATAGACACCCATCCTGAGTCAGTGTCTTGTAAGGCAGGGTGTAAACTCCTAATAAATATGCAGGAGAGATTGCACAGGCAGTGCAAGAAGGTGCAGAGAGAATAAAGTCCATGAATTAGCATGCCACTTCAAATAAATCAGTGTTAAACACTAGGGGCCATAACACCTAATGTGCATGCATTTAACACAAATTTATTCAAACCGCAATTCTATGACGAGACTTTCCACGGTACGTAAGTAAAAGCCTTTCAACAAGAGTTGGACCAGAATGTGAAAGATTAGTCACACCTAGGTACCAACCATGAGACATTCTTGGTAACTTAGCATACTTGGCTATATGTAGAAACGACCCTCCGTTAAGGTGGTTTCACAGCACTTGTCATCGCAACAAATCTGTATTGAGTACCCAACAATTTCTGGCCACTGAAATTATTCCTGATACGGTGTGCTCCGAATGGTCTAATAAATGGATGTGACCAGCACGTAGGGACTTCGTCGCGACACATCATTAAGAATTAGGCGCCAGTGTCAGTCCCAGAGACTCATGTTCACCACATGTGGAATATGTCTGAAATCAGGATGGCCGAAAAAGCGTCATCCATCAAGTACAAGATGTACTTCTGTGTGGAGGAACTGCAAAACACTCCGCGATAAGAGTGAGAGGGACCCTCATTATCTTGCTCCACACTGGCTAAACCGAACTCCTTGAGTTCCTAGACCATGTTGTTTCCCATGTGACAACATGTGCCAAATTGAACCCTACAAGTAGGTTCGTAATAGCATAAGACAGAAAGATAGATTGGACACTTGGCCCAAAATACTTTGTGCCGACATGCCCTTGGCATGGCTCTGTAACATTCAAGCGTACTTAGACGTTTTGAAAAACCAAGCAAAGCATACTAAAAATGGAATGACACCAAATGTACACTTACCTGTATTCAAATGGAGAGGAGCATGTCCCCTACTTGAAAAACAAACAAACAGCATTGGACTGGGAACCTTGGGTGTTGCGTTTGCAATCCAAGCCCTTGGATTAGAATCTACGTAGTCAAACCCCTTGATAAGACTCTTTGTAGAAACTGCTCAACTAGCAGATAACGGTTACCAACATAGGTAACCGTGTACAGATTGAGTGGAATCAACTTGAAAAGTGTGTTTGTCTGCTATCGCGTGGTAGATTGCGAAATTTTTTCCTTGAAAGTATAACTGGGAGAGATCAACTGTGATCCTTAATGCCTATGGGGTGATGTAGCAATCACCCGCCGGGTCTTACCCCAAAACAGTATGTCCATAGACACTCCGTAGTGCTATAGAGAGAGCAGGAGACCCACACAAGTGAACTACGATCTCTTATGGATAACCATGCTGTCACAACTGATTGCTGCGTCTATACTCCGTGGTAGAGATCAGCCGGTGTGAGTTTAAGATTGTCAAAAATATCAAAAACTCACTTGAGTCGCACTAAAAACATGTAGTGCAAAAATGACACCCTAAACATCCGTAATGGCATCCGTAATGACAAGAGGCTTGCTTGTCAATTAACGTCAATGTGTACTCCACTGGGTGGAGCTGTTCGATCTTGAGAACAATCATCCAAGGAATACCAACAAGTGGATCTTACCCTAGATTTAGCAATGGCTCTTAGCCAGCGTGCGTGGTTCATAGCCCTCATGGCAATTAGTGTTCAATCGTCGAACCAATGAAGACTAATGTGGATGGCACCTTGCCCAATTTCTAGTTGAGAGTCTAGAGCATCTTGGCTCAGGAGGACTCACTAGTGAAACATGTAACAAAAACTTCGTAGAAGATTTTCATTTTGTTCCTTGGAGAAAGAGATGAAGAACGAAAAGAAGAGCATGCTGGGCTGAGGAACTTTCCTTAAGATTTTAGAGTGCGTGCCTAAGCTATGTGCTTGTACGCATCGTATGCCTGACTTGCAGCTTAGCGTATAAGCGTTCCCTAGTTTTCCGGTATGACTCTCGATGAGAGAGGTAACAGAAAACTGATTCCAATCCGCCTAGCTTGTAGGGGTCGTGATTATATGAGGACAACTTAGCATTGGCACTTTGCCCATGAAATAAGTCCTAGATTTAGATTTCCTTTTAGTGTGGTTGTGTGTTAATAACAACCGACAATCATTTTAAACAATCCATCACTGATTCTGCCCTTGACAGATTTGCGAGTGTGATAGCGGAAGCATGATCCATGAAGTGGTGGAGGTCATTTCTCCTGGCTAGCATGCTTGCATACAAAAGTGAAAGCCCGTGGCTACCGTAAAAGTCAATACAAAAATTGCCTTGCATCATTGGACTGGTAGTGATTCGATGAAATAAATTTCTTGTACCAATGGGACTGGTAGTGAGTCGGTGAAATGTGGTCCTGATTAAGGTAGATGCCCTAAACTTGGTTGCCACTGCTCTTGGCCCCAAGTTAATGGTAACACGATTTAGAAACCGTGTTGCACGTGAAATTGGTTGTACCAAAAAGGATGATTATTTCAGAAAAGAAATTAGGGCATAATCCTACCCAATTGGAAAAAAAATGGGCAATACTCTGAAAAGGTCACATGCACGTATAAAGACATATAACTACTGTGCCTTGCACCAAAACTGGAGTTTATGTCGAATCACTAACTAATGCATCATGTTTACGTTTGTCGGACATGTGGACACTGCTTTTTTTGATGCATTCCTAAGCAAATAAAGCATAATTTTTGACTTTTTGCACGTTGAAAGTCGTGGTGATAGTCGCTTCCTGACCACATTGGTCGTGCCCCGATTTGTTCCGACAACCAAATTATTTTGGACAACCCCTTGGGTTGCTGGCAAGTGGGGAGCTGATTCTGGTAGCATTCTGTAAATTAGTTGTGTGAGGTTTTCTACGTGTGTAGCCAATATTTGGACCCTTACAGCTAGCTTGCGAAATCGGGCATCAAAAGTTTGCCAGTCCTGTCGAGTGACAAACTCCCTGGCATCCAGCAATTGACTGTCATCCTCAAGAATATCCAATACGCTCTGAGGAGGAGGGGTTGATAAATGAGGAGACAGAGATAGATCACCTGGGTTTGCACCATCCATCCCTGTTGTCACGATGGTACCCTCCGTGAGAGTATCCGGCCCCATGACATCCACAGGTGGAGCCAATTCCAGGTATTCAAAATCAAATATGTGTTGGTCATCAACTTTCGCATTCATGGCAAAAATGTGTTGTGTGATCAAAAGATACCACAATACCTCGGATTGCAGAAAGGCTCGCAGCCGTAGTATGCACCACGCCAAGTAGACCCGTAATAAAAGATATAAAATTTTCGTCAAATCAAGTCGTGATTGAAGTGGGAAAGAATTGAACCCAAATCCCAAGACGCTCTTGGATCCATGGTTGTTCAGTTAATCGGCCGTTACAACCGGCATGGACTCCGACAAGCTGTTCGTCGTAGAAGAAACAACTTGTACAATCGATGTAGAAAGTGAACTTCGAAAAACCTCCATAGAGATCGACGTAGAAAGCTTCTTCTTGTTGTGAAGAAGCTTGATTATTGAAAGCTTTCTTAATCGGCGAATGAGTATGTTGCACTAACTCCAATGGAAACTGTCGCAAATGTAAAAATATGCAGGAATATGGAATTTTCTGCAGTACTGAGCATAGTCGTAAGTCGTGAGAATAGAGGGAAAGCCGAGATGACTTGTTGCTTGCCCTGCACCCGAAGTCTCTTTCTTGTGCTGCCTTGCCTGTGGGAAGGGCCACCTAGAATGGCCAAGGCTCAAAATCAAATGTCAATTGTCCTTGCCATGTGAACTAAATCGATTTCTTGAAGGGAAAATAGCACAGGCAGCGTGCTGCAAAAACGCGAGGAGAGAGAGAACTTGTGTGCGGCTTGCTCAGATCGGTAGCGGCCGCGAGATCTTGGACTCCCCCCTTCCTCCCCAGGGCGCCTCTGTCAAGCCTAAGAGCACCCCGTTTCATGCACCATAGCTCCACCTCCAAAACAGGAAAGTGTGCCCGATTTAGGCAGTGCCCTTACCAAATTTGAAAAAAGCCTTACAAAGGCCACGGTTCTCACCTAAAGGCCCTATTTTTAGGAGCAAAAGGTGACCACGCCTAGAGAGAGAGTGGAAGAGAGACTCCTAAGCTTTTGATACCAGTGTAAGAACTAGGGGAAACTAAACTAAAGATCCTCCTCCCAACCTCTCTTTATATAGGCGGGCTCCTAGCCCCTTGCCCTAGACGGATCCCCTGTCCACACTGTCTAGCCCGACCCTTGGCCGTAGTCCATGACCATCCTAGTTCTTAGGTTACAGGACCCTTGTCCTAACATAATGACCCCAACATAGATAGTTTATAGATATTATTAAAAATTATGATTGTATATTAAAATATAAATATCTCAAGCTTGGAAGGTAGTCAATGGATTTACTAAGTACTTAATCAACAATCACTAAAAGAGACATGGTCTTTCGTAAACATCGGATATAGGTATGAACATGGTGATTATCATATCTAGTTTGATAATAATGCTTCTTATTAACTTAGAAGTTTAAATATAGTATTTGTATCTTAGATAGTCCACATTCAATTGTTAGCATTGTGATAAATATTATGAAGAAACTAGCTCGCGCAACCCACCTACGACGGGCCTCGCTCGCTCTTACCAACGGTACAACGGTAAGGCATTGGGTGGCGGTAACGCCTCTATGGCCCTTCTCCATGCCAACACTATCCACATAAGCCCTACATTGAGAGAGAGAGAGAGAGAGAGAGAGAGAGAGAGAGAGAGAGATGAGCTTGATGCCTCTCTCCCTCTTGCCCATAGATGATAGTGTCACTTCTCCCTATATATCTATTTGATTTGTAATCCATTTCAATATACAAACTCCTTTTCCGATCTAATTTTCTCTCTTTCATGGATAATAGTTCTCTCTCTCTCTCTCTCTCTCTCTCTCTCTCTCTCTCTCTCTCTCTCTCTCTCTCTCTCGTCGGATAGATCTTTAAGGTTTCTTGGGATAGCGTCCTACGACGTTAGAATTCTCTTCTTCTTCTTCTTCTCTCTGTCTCTCCCTCTCCCTTTCTCTATCTCTTTGATTTGTAGCCCATTTCAACATACAAACTCTATCCCTTTCCAAGAGGGAGGGAGTGAAGAATAATTGGTCACAGTAGCATCTCACATCTCTGGCCCTATTAATGCATCTCACAACTATCATACATCGAGGGATCAACATCCCACCTCAAAGAAATTTGATGTTTGCCTCTAACTCTCAAAATACAACACCCAACGTTGGCTCATCCAAGTCCATGTGGCTCAAAAAGCAGTCTACTAAATGTGTGTCCCAAAACAGCCCGCGCTGAGGGGAATATTTATTCAAAATAGCACTGGATGCGTACTGCTCATAAATCCTTGCTGCATGTGACAGCTGCGCAACATGTCGTACAATCTGCAGCCCATTGCGGGTGTCTATTGTACATAATTGAGATGCCCTTTGTTTGCATCTGCCGAAAGCCCAGAGCTTTGTGACTCCTTTCACCCTTCCCTTCAAGATGCAAGAGTATGTGTTTGCATCTAGAGAGACACCCTTGTTTCATCCTGCAATCAATGCATTCAAGAGATGACATCCCAAACATGAAGCTCCTCAAGAACTTTTTGTGCTTTATGAAGTGCACCACATTTGGCATACAATCTACCAAGGCATTGCCAAGCACAACGTGCTTTCTTCTTAATCATTGCAAGGCACACCTGCTGAGTGAAGTGGAGAGAGACGTGTCGAGGGGGGGGGGGGGGGAGGAGCGGGTTTCAAGCTGATTCATGCATAGGATAGGAGCTTCTCTTCTTTCGCACAAAGTGAACCCAGCCTAAATGTTTTAGATGAGGAGAGAGGGAGGGTTCTTCTATACTCAACATGTTGCGAAACATTTGAACACCTTGAAATCATTATGACAATGGGTGTGGGCTAGCACCATTACAATTGGACGAAGAGGAGGGAGCCACAACCTTTCAATGGGCTAGTCGTGCACTCAAATACTTGGAGCATCATCAACGATGATAATACTCCGCAAAAACCTATACATTCAAAGTGACTACATGAAGGGGCAAAAGAGAGACAAAGAGACATCACATTGAGGTAACATCCTTGCGGAATAGTTTACATGAGACAAAAAATTACTCTATGAACAAAATTTATGTGTAGAGCTACTTGATAAGCAAATGCAATCTTGCCAAATATACCCAAATGAAATTGCTGTGTCATAAATGTAGGGGCCCTTATTCAAAAATAAGACACATGATACTTACAACCGCAAAATTGCTAGCTTGCACACGAAATTGAAGGCACGCCATAAACCTGCATCACACACACGCACACACAATATACAATCTTTGGCACGCGCATATGCAAATTCTAATGTGCATTGGGAGAATTCAGAGTTAAAATTGAGTACAAAAAAGGGAGTACTTGCTCCTTGCGTAGCTTCAAGACAATCCCTTCTTTCTCTCTCAAAGAGACTGAAAAAACATCAGGGAAACACATAACGCCATGCCTCCACCGACCCCAAATCACATGGTTCTAAGCAAATCCATAGCTATCAAAGGTTCCATTTGAGTCATGACCTCCCATGCTACATGCAATATCCACCCTGCTAGCAATGCCATATGATTCATGGGACTCTTACTTGTTTCCTAGTAGACCATCTTTCTTCTTCTTTACAGCAAATGATGGAAGTATGCATACATCATTGTGCATAGTCTTCGTTATATTGCACGAAAAATAGTTTGCGATGCATATTACTTGTGGAACAATCCCCAAAGAGTCTTTGGCACAACATAAAAAAGGAAGGACTTGTGCTTTGTGTGAGGCATCATTTGCACCTACAAACTCTTTCTCAACTTCCTCAATGACATAAGCCTAAAGGATCACACTCCCTGCTGCATATTTCAATAACCTTAAAAATGAGTCTTGATGGTATAAAGGAATTACCACCTGAAGTTTGCTCTTGCATGCAGTCACACAAATGACTTGCACTAAATACTTACATGCCTATGCACCTTCGTCTTACCTGCACACAAACACCATTTCCTTGGTCCCTTGTGACTCTATTTCACATCCACTTTTGGAGAGAAAGAAAGCTGGGCTTGGCACAGGTAACTCCAAACCAAGTTAATGCCCCCTCTCTCTCTCTCACACAAATAAAAAGAGGAAAATGTTATAACCTTTCTATCACCCAAGTGTGGTAGATTGGTTATGCCGTTTCCCTGTCAAATAACAGGTCTTGAGTTCAACTCTCGTCGGACAGATCTTTACGGTCTGTTGGGATAGTTTACTACGACGTTAAAATCCTCTTCTTCTTCTTCTTCTTCTCTCTCTCTCTCTCTCTCTCTCTCTCACACACACACACACACACACACACACACACACGTGTGCGGGCAAAAAAAACCAAGCTCAATATACATACCTTTCGAGTTTCTGAAAAAAAATGCAGGAAATTGAAACTCTGAGCTTTCAACCTTTGAACATAAAAAAATGCGCGCAAACTAAGGGTCTATGTTAGAGAGAGAGACCTTCCTATCATGCAACATCCCTATCGACCCCTCTTGCAATTTGCTTCCTTTCAATTTCCTCTTTCATGTCTCTCTCGAGGAGTTTTTACACCTCTCTCTCTCTCTCTCTCTCTCTCTCAGGGTGGGAGAGATTCTTATTCACCTTCTTCTTCAACTGAAGAGTTGCAGAAGGCAACGAGTTTGCAATCTCTTGGAGAACGTTTGTGTAGCCCCCAGGGATGGTCATGTGAACACCAGTCATGCTCCTTCTAATAAAAAAGCGAATTGCAAATGGAATCCATGGGCTCCATATCCTAATGTATGTGAAACACGACTTCTTGCAGTGAACGCACATCTCATCCTCATCCTAAACCTAAGATCTTGCATCCCTTGCTGAAACGAAAAATAATCTCTCCCTTTCTGGAAAAAACAGCCTATATACCCTTCAAGGAAATGTCCTATAGACCCTTCAAGGACATGTGTTTTGTTCTCTTTCCATGAACCTCTTCCCCTATTCCTTTGTGATAGCCTTCTTATAAGCTTCAACTCCTTCCACGATGGTATGGTCAGGCACATTTTGTGAGGAAAGTTGATTGTTGAGGAAAGCCATCGTGACGCTCCCATGGATTATCTCCATCAATGGCCCCGATTCTCTGTGCAATGGAATCGATGAGACTTCCTTGAATGCCATGAATCCACATGGCGCCTAGTTCCACCTGGTCGTTGGCACAAGTGGAGAAGATGCGACCGACTATGTGAAGTTCCAAAAGGACCAGGTTCAGCATGTCGAAAGGGGAAAGTGGAGATGAAGATGGTGAGCGGCGGAAATGCCAGTCATGCCAGTGCCGATGAGGGAGCCATGGAGGGGGCGAGAAGGAAAGGAGGTGAAGGCCCAAGACAGGGAGGCAAAGCCCAGGCTATGGCAGAGGGGTGCTATTGCACGCTGGTTTCTTCACACTTTTACAAACACCCCCCCCCCCCCCCCCCCCCCAAAACAAAGTATCTGCATGCGGTGTCGTTGAGTGCATAGAGCTGTAGGGCACCCTACCGGGAGCTTCCGGACATAGGAGGTGCTCTCCCTCTTTATCGCGTGTCCTCTCTCTCTTTCCCTCTTTTGGAACTGAGCCTTCATCTGGTAGCTTGCACCACGTTTAAAGGGGACCCCCCATCCGCCATATTATGTTAAGTAGATTATGACTTTTCTTTTTGTATTAAATACACTTTCTTTCTGCTATATCTAATTGAAGGCAGGCCTTGTGATTTTATCACTTGTTCTACTTTGTTATCGTTTTATCATCTTATAATTGCTACTAACGTTGAGACTCGACTCTAATTCATCACACGCTCGAAATAACACTTCATTGAACGTGCGGAGGGCCGAGTTCTCATCAACCAATGATTCTGTCGGGGTGAAACACGGGACGTTCTTTACGTGGCCTGCATTAGGATAACGGGGCCAATAAAAAACCACCCCCCAAAGAGAGGACAATGACACCCCCTAATACCTATAATAAAACAAAGTCAGATCCATTTTGTGCAATTCAAAAGGATTCCCAAAGTTAACTTTATTTGAAATGAAACCTTTTCATTGGGCAATGGGTGACTTTAAACTTTGTTGGCACCAATGTCTTTCTTTTGGGGTTGCGGTGCCTTCTTTTTCACACCCATTTTTGGCCTGCCCAAAGGGCAATGCTATAGCGATGCATTCTCTTTTTGCTGACTAAAATAGAAAAAAAATGAAGTTATATTTTCAAGCATTTTTTTACACGTCAAAAATGTTGATTGGTCAAAATAAGATAATGGGCACTCATTTAGATGATTGATGTTTATTTTTCAAAAACTGGACAGAGTTATCTGTTGTTTTATTGAACGGTGGATAGAGAGATAGTGGACATTTAAGAGACTTATGATCGTGCCTCGAAGTCATGAGCCTTCTCTTGCCATTCGTAGGGAATTTTGGAAATCGAAAGGAAAGGAAGGGGGCACTGAGCAAACGCCATCATGCCCTCTGTACACACTTCGTCTGAAGGTGTTGGCGCAATGGTTCTCTTAGCATGAGCACAAGGCGACGTCCAGCCAACCAAACAGAATCTTACATGAGCATGTGTCTACATGGCGCATGCTTTTTTTGGCCGTGGAATGGCTGGCTGGCCGTTGTAGCCCAACCCTCACCCTTTCCAACCAGCTTGTGCGCATTCATTCCAACCAATGAGCGTGCGCCTTGCCAACGGCCTTCCCCTCCTCTCGCGGCTACTTCACAGGCGCACCCGCAATTGTTTTCTTCCCCAGCTTCGTCAACCTTCCATGGCGCATGCAGCTCGTGCAGTTCTGTGATTGCAAGTCAAGCGCAACTCAAGCTTGCATGCGCAGCTCTTACAGTTTCAAACTTGCATTTTCCAGCTTCCAGCTCTTACAGTTTCCAGCTGCAATACCTGAGGTAAAACCTTTCCATAGCACATGCAGCTCGTGCATTTATGTGATTGCAAGTCAAGCGCAGCTCTTACAGTTTCCAGCTTGCATTTTCCAGCTTCCAGCTCTTACGATTTCCAGCTCTAATTACAGTTTCCAGCTGCAAAGGTAATTAAACGTTTCCTTTTGTCTTCATTTAAATTATTTGGTGTAACATGTCTTCATTTTATATTTTTGGCTTTCCATAGCTGCTTACCAAATGGTTATGAAGTCTCACATACACAATTTGAAAACATTTCTGATGATACTTAAAGGATACATGGCGCTGTTCAACAAATTCTATTAAAACTGCAATGAATTCTCTGAGTCACACATACATTTTTTATGATATTGTTATATTGCCACCAGCTTGCCAATTTGTTAAGTTGTTATGCACCTTACACACACACACACAACGAATAAATCTTAATATATGAAGTCTGGTTTCATTGTCTCGCACAAACACACACTCAATAATAAAAATTGGTTTATTGCACAACATTTTGGACGGATGTGTGGGTGACAAGGTGAACAATGAGCCGTTTTAATGTCCGCATTCCAAAATGGTCGCGGGGGGGCACTAGGCCAAATAGCGTTCACGAAGAGAGTGAGTCTAGGGAAGAGGGCGTGGTCTTGAGCACGCAAGTGGGGAGTGATGCAAGCTTTATGAGTATGCTTCAGGACGAAAACTGGCTAGATTCTCAAGTTAATGATTCCATCGGGGACTCCCAAGACCATAGTGCAACTTTTTATGAACGCCATACACTCCCTGTGGGTGGCTGCGACTCTTGGTTGCCCCCCTAATTTGCAGCCTATTGCTCCAAATGCCCAACTCTTAGCTCCTAGGGCTCCCATGCAACCGTTTATTTGTGCGCAATCGGCTCCGTTTGTGCAGGTTTTTGGTCTCAGTCCTTCACCGATTGTCAGTCCTTTCACACGTATTGGTTCAGTTCGTGGTCCCTCTCCCATTGCCCAAGGCTCTATTACGGCTGCAGGACCTTCTATTGTAGCTCATACACCCCATGCTGCTCATGTTTCCACTGCGGCCATAGGATCTCCCCCTACTGTTAGACCACCCCTAGTTGCTCAATCCATAGTGCCTCTCGCTACCGTGAGACCATCTCTAGCTGCTAATGTGTCTTGCCAAAGCACAACACCTTTGTCTAGCGTGGGGTCGCAAAACAAGGGAAAGAGGCACAGACAAGTCGATGCGAAGTGGTCAGATGTTGCTACTGCAGCATGCATTAAGCACTATGAAGAAAGGTGGGTGCATGTAAGGAAGGGTAATTTGAGATCAAAAGATTGGGATGAGGTGACTGCTCAATTGAATAAAGAGGTGGAGATGGACTATACCTGCGAGCAAGTAAAGAACAAAATAGACACCTTGCGAAAAAAATATAAAAAGGAAAAGGGGAAGACGACTGCCACCACAGGAGGGGTGCGTTCAACTTGGGAGTATTTTGAGTTGCTTGACACATTAAGGCCAACAACTCCACGATGTGTGGGCATTCCAGGTGCATTCGATAGTTTTGGCTTACAGACCTCGGTGGTGCCTGAGGAGGATGGTGAGGGAGATGGAGAGGCAGGGCAGGAGGTGGATTTAGATGATAATGGGGAGGTCGGTGGCACGACAGGGGAGAGGAGCGATGGCACAACAGTTCAGGATAGCAACGAGGCTTTGGGGCAGGGTGTTAAAGCACAAAAAGTGAAGGAGCCTAAGCGTGCTTCATTGGGGACCTTTGCTCGCGCTCTAGGGGATGGGTGGAAAGGGATGTCGGACACGATGAAGGTTATTGACAAAGAGAGACGCGAACATGAAGAGAGAATGGCGAAGGACCTACGTGACCATGAGGAGAGAATGTTCAAGCTGAAGCAGGTGGAGGACACAAAATGGATTGAGATCTACATGCGTGTTCAAGCTGAAAATGCAAAAGCACTGGGGAATCGACCCAAGGTATGCTTCTTCACCTTCTATATAAAAAATTGAGAGAGGGAGGGAGATTGCACATTGTGTGTTCATGCTCACGTGCAAATGTTCATTTCTGTTATCTTTGCATTTAACGTGTAGGATGGACGTGGCCGCATAATTATTTTGGCTACTATCGTCTAACTGGCATAGCATATGCCCTATTGAGGAAGACCTCTCCCATATTGCATGGTCGCTGGGAGTACTTCAGACACTTACTTCTTGTTCTTATTTTGCATGTTGTTACTTGTATCATCTGTGTGTATGTTAATTGAAGATGGTTTATTGTCCATTCGGCCACGCATATGGTGGTGTTATCCTAGGCAAGTGGCATTCTGGCAAGCAATTCACTCTGGCTTTTGGAGTGCATCTTGTCTTGAAAACCAAGCCACATTCATGATGTATTATAGAATGTCATATGAGGCCTTCCATGAGTTGAAGGATCTCATTTTGCCCCATCTACCATGTGGAGAGGTACGTGAGTTTCGTAGGGAACCTATCCAAGATGACCTTGCCCTTACATGTGTGCTTTGGCGTTTTGCTCATGGTCACTCTTCTCGTACACTGTCGCAATTGTTCGGGCTTGGGGACTCCAGTATCCGAAAGTACACCCATTTGATAGTGGGTATTTTATGCAGACAAAAAATGTTGCGTAGATGTCAGATTGAGGTTCCACATGGTGCACGACTAGCCCAAATCATTAGTGAATTTGAGGCTATCACTGGCCTTCCCAACATGTGTGGTGCAATTGATGGCACACACATCAAGCTTGCCCTCAAACCAATTCAGGATTATTTCCCTGCACAGTACATTAGCCGCCATGGATTTCACAGTATTTTCTTGCAAGGGCATAGTAGACTCCAAAAAGTTGTTTTGGGACATTGTGTGTAATGCACCAGGAGGCTCACACGATTCAATTGTTTACAAGGGTTCTCTAGTTTATAGACAAATGAAAGCATGTCAGGTATTGAGTGCACCAATTATAGATTTGAATCAGGTGTCCATTAGACCTTACATTGTTGGTGACTCTGCATATAAGCCCACAAGCTTCTTACTAAAAGCATTCAAGTCAAAAACCCGACAAGACCTGGCTTCAAAGAATGCATTTGACAAGCAAATTGCAAAGGGCAGGGTGAAGGTAGAGAATGCGTTTGGCATTTTGAAGAATCGTTGGTGCATCTTGCGTGATCTCAATGTGAATTTGCCTTTTGCACCGACAGTAGTGATAGCATGTTGTAATTGTGTTACACAATTATGTCCAATTAAAAGGAGAACCTGAGCCTAGCGATTCAATTGATCCACATCCAAATGATGATGAGCCCTTAAGATGGCGATCAGTAACCCGACAACGTGCTGCTGGACTCAAAATGCGTGCGGCATTGTTCAATGATTTTGTTAGACATATTTCTAGTCAAGCTTAAGATGCTTGCAAGTAATTAGGAGTCTTGAGTGTGCATGTTTTTTACTTCGATGGCACTAACTGCTCATTGTTTACGACATGTTTTAATTACATGAGTGATGATCAGGCCTCACCAGTAGGTTGTTTTATTTTTTTGGATAGGTTTAGGGTTTGTATGAACTATGCATGGCCATCATTTGCTGCAATTTTTGTTGTGTATATATAGTTATGTACGTGTGTGTGTGTGTGTTTTACCATCCATTTTCATCACCCAAAAATGTTTTGCTTTTGTGTGTGTGCAATGTGTGTATATGTGTTTGTGAGTGAGCATGAAATTGAAAAGACCAAAGAGCAAAAAAAAAAATTTGCATTTGTGGGTGTGCTTGAATCGCAAAAGGATCCAATTTTTTTTGCATTGTTAGCATTGTGTGTGTGTCGGTGTATGCATCAGTCTATGGGGGTTTGGGCACCCCTCATGGACTATGTGGGCATGGCCTGTGGAGGGGCCGAGTTCGATTCTTGGGTGACTTTGACGGATTGGATCCCCCCGTAGCACTCTCCTAAGCATCTACAAAACAAAGGAACTATTTAATCCTTCTATGTACTCTCTTTGACTGCCCGCCGGCCGGCCACCATGTGCTCAAACCTCACGGCCATTCCACAATCAGCGATCTTGCTTCATAAAAAAGTCACCAGCCGATGGCCGGCTGGAGCCTTTGTGCTCAAGATTGCCGGCCGGCCATGGTATATTCCATAGCATCATTTGGTCGCTGCTAACTGGCTGCACGGCTAGACGTGCTAGTGCTATCTGTGGCGGGCTCGGCCAAGGAGCGGGGTTTCTTGGGGTAGGAGACCCGGCAGCTCCAGCCATGGTGTGACCCTGTGCCCTTGCCATCTGCCCTTATTTTTGGCGAGGAGAGTTGCTGCTTCCCTCACCTCCTTCCGGAGGTTCAATGGCGGCTTCGTGTGCCTAGGCGTGCTGCCAGGGCAGCTTCGTTGGTCTTCCTCAGTAGGGGTGTGGCCCCCCCTAAAGCCTGTTCGCGTTCGGTTAAGGTTGCCGTGGTGGCGGAAGGTGGTCCCAGTTGGTGTGCTAATGATGGGCAAGGAGTCTTGGTGATTGGGGATGGTCATGGCAGGGCTGTCCTTACTGGTGGCCTCCAAGGTTCAGCTGTGCATTGATCGATGTGTTGGGGTCTTGCAGGTTGGTTTTTGTTATGCTTATGCTCGGGTTGCAGCTTCTCTTTGTTTGTCTGGGTCGTGTGCTTCTTCGGGTGCGCCAGTGGCAGTCTTCTCAAGGAGGTGGCACACATGGCAGTCCTGTTAGTTCCTATATCGAGTTTATGTCTATGGTAGCTCCTTTGTAAAGGTTATGGGCTTCCTTGTAAAAAGCCCCCAATGTATGGACTGTTTTACTGGTATGCTCTGCTTTGATCTTGGTGCACCCATGGCTCGTTATGAGCATAGGCTATATGTATTTTTGTTATGCAGGGATAGGGCGATGACGAGCTAGGGTTGCAATGGCTCAAGCCATATTCTCTCTCTCTCTCTCTCTCTCTCTCTCTCTCTCTCTCTCTCTCTCTCTCTCTCTCTCTCTCTCTCTCACACACACACACACACACACACACACACACACACACACACACACACACACACACACACACACACACACACACACACACACACACAACATGCACAGGCCTTGCGGTCATGTCGCAGAAGCAAAATGCAGTAACAGAAAAATTATGAGTTGCAATGCAAAGGTACACCAAACTTTGCCATGTGGTCACATTCAGGTGGTGGTATGCAGTCTAGTGGAGCATATCTCCTCAATACAATGTCGTTCGATGGTCAATGCGAACTTGCTCTGCGGCCATAAAGCTACTATACAATGCCATCGACTAACCTCAGGATTGTGGCAGTCTTGCTCCTACCCTTGCTCTCATAAGCTGCCTTGTGGGCATAGCTGCAGTGGTACGTGTGCAAGGTGCCAGGTGAGCAGCATGTGAGCATTTGCAACCACCCATGTGCAATTCATCCCTTGCCCTGTTTCCACAAATGCAAGTCGCCATGTGGTGCACCATGCAAGCCCTGTGGCCTCAAGAAACCATGCCTTAATCATTGTGTGCATGAGCGTTGTGCCCATACTTGTGAGAAACCTTGTGTCCCATGCTTACTGCCATGTCCTTGGATGTGTGAACACTATTCTTGTAGTCTTCCTTGCAGTTCTGTATGCACGAGGCCTCGATGTGACACACCTTGCGGCAAAGCTCTAAAATGTGGTCATCCTTGTATTGGGATGTGTGGTGAGCTGTGCCCCGCGAAGTGTCGGATATGTGACCCAAACACTCCTGAGCTGTTCACAAGCCAATAAATTGGGAAACTACCATCCTATACCCTCTTTGTGCAGCTTGTAGATTGCGGCCACATTTGAGTGGTGAGAAAGCTTGACAGCTACATGGATGGACCTAATCCGCAGAAGAACTGGTAGGTGTTTATGGCTTTCAGATGACTAACAAACTTTGCATTTAATGAGTGTAGGCAACGGAGTGTGACAGTGCTATTGCATACATGATATCTTCCTCCAGTGTCTGCATGGTGTAATTCCCATTTTTGTATCTGTACTTCTGTGGTCAAAAAATTACAATTGATATTCATCTCATTTTGAATGTTTGGATATCAATCTGACATGTCTTGGAATTATCCAATTCGCTAAAGTATGGTGATTGATCACACTTGAGAGAGAGAGAGAGAGAGAGAGAGAGAGAGAGAGAGAGAGAGAGAGAGAGAGAGAGAGAGAGAGATTGGCTTTACATTGAGGGGCACAAGAAGGGAGGGGAGGAATTGAAGCATCATGAATCAATAACCATATCGCCTTGTTGATGTAATTTGATGTATGTCAGCTCATTAGAAGAGCCTTTAAATAGGCTTGATTACATGCAAAGTTATTGAGTTTTGATGTAACATAGGCAAAGCCTAGAGGTTCATTTTTCTTGCATGCTTCCAATTCTTGATAAAGTATTAACATTTGCAATTTTGAGTGAGAGAGAGAGAGAGAGAGAGAGAGAGAGAGAGAGAGAGAGAGAGCCCGGCATAGGATGCTTCTCCTGTTGTTTTTGCATCCCTCAATGTAGGAAAAGATGTGTACCTTCCTGTGTCTTCACTTCACACCTTCCTCAATCTTCTCATGTGCTTCATATGCCAAGCATCATACACACAAGATATCGGCACTTAGCTTCATCGTAGACACCTTCAATACAAGTTGATCGATGTCTCTTGCTTCAATGAACTAGACCACAACAGAACGGCATGAGCTCCACATTGTGAGGTTACTTGCATTCTTAGCTCTCTCATCATGCTTTGATAAGCAATCACGAACAATCTCCCATTCTCACTACACCTTCACCTGATGTGAAGCAACATAAGAAAAAAAATATAGGAAAAATTACCAAAATATTCTTTTAATTTGTGCAAATTCCCATAATACTCAAATTTCAAAATTTCTCGACATGCCCTTGTGCGTTATTTTCTAATCTTTATTCCTTTTTAACAAATGAGATCCCTTTTTGAGTGCTTGCCATTGCTAGGGATGTAATTTGCCACAAATTACCTCCAAAAAAGGACAATTTATACCTAAAAATAATGAAGCAAATCATCTCCAAAGTCTACAAAGCCAACTCAAATTCTAGATATGCATCTTGATTTGATAGACGATCATTGTTCTTATGAAAAGCTACAATTTTTTATTTTTTTTGGGAGAAATTTGATCTCACAACGAAGAGTATCTTGGATAATTTGGAAAATTTGAAGGGCATTTTGGGAATTAATGCAAAAATATCGGGGGTACTTTGGAAACATTTAAAATTTGAGAGGTATTTTGAGAATTTTAACAAATTAGAGGGGTATTTTGGTAATTTTCCCAAATCTCTCTCTCTCTCTCTCTCTCTCTCTCTCTCTCATTTTCATGAGGACGCACCACATCTCACTTTCCCTCTCGTTTATTTTCTATTTTGTCAAACATTAGTCTATATGAAGATATGAAGAGATTATGATTATGATACTCTATTATTTTGGGAGTTGAGCAACATCGTTAAACATAAAAAAATTGTACTTGATTTGGTGTAGATATATATTACCAATGGCAAGCCTTGTGATTTTATCACTTGTTGTTACACGGGAATGCACAAATGGAATTGTAAATTTGGACTCCGATCTTAAAAGAGTTGAGATCAATTTTTTGGAAAAGCTCTCGACGAAGCGAATCAAATGAGCTACTGACTAGTTATAATTGAGCTCCCTTTACCCTATCAAGTCTTTCTGCTAAACACCGTCAGTACACGTTCCCCTATTTCACTATGAAATGAAACCTTTTCACTGGGCAATGGGTGACTTTAATAGAATTCATAAGAAGGGAGGGAAAGAGGACTTGGGGAACTGGAGACCCATCTCATGTCTAACTTCTGTCTATAAAATATTTGCCCTGTCTCTAGCTAGAAGGATCAGTAACGTTATGCATTACATTATTCTTCCTGAGCAAAAGGGGTTCATAAAGCACAGATACATTATGGACACTATCATCGCTCTCTGGGAAGCAATAGAGTTTGCACAAGAAAGTGAGCAAGATTTCATGTTCTTTAAAATTGATTTTGACAAGGCTTATGATAGAATTGAGTGGGATTTTATATTCTAGTCTCTTTTTGATATTGGTTTTGGCAAACTCTTTATAAGGTATGTGCAGACTCTCTTTGGTAATGCCTTTGCAAGAGTAGTTGTCAATGGAGAGCTCACTTCTGCCATTCCCTTAAAAAGATCGATTAGACAGGGTTGCCCCATTGCACCATTGCTCTATGCGATATGCTCAGATGCCTTGGGATGGCTTATCCAGTCAGCAATGGTAAAAGGTAGAATCAAAGGTATAAGTATTCCAGGGGCAAATAAGGACCTTTGCCTTCAATAGTTTGCTGACTACACCAATGCACTAATGAGTAAACAGCTGCTCAATTGAGACTTTTTGGGAATGCATGAGCTCCTTCTGTCTAGCAAGTGGATCAGTTATCAACCACTCTAAAACTGGTTTTAAGCTATCTGCAGGTAATACCCCTCAGCTGGTTTTGAATGCAGGTTGTAAAGAAATTGTAGATGGACAGATTTTTAGACTCCTTGGCATCCCAATGGGGTTCAAGGTTTCTTTAACTCAGAGGTGGGACTGGATTCTTGCCAAGTTCAGGGCTAAGATCTTCCAATGGCAGGGTCACCATACCTCCCTTCCCTCGAGGGTCTTTGTGCTCAACCACCACATCTTGCCCTCACTAATCTATTTCTTATCCTGTTGGTAGCCAACGCAATATCAGCTAAACAAGGTCTACTCCCTTGCTAGATCATTTCTTTGGGGAGGAGATCCCGACCATCCTAAAATTTCCAAGGTAGCCTGGTCCACATGCTGCCTTCCCAAGAGCAAAGGAGGACTGGGACTTCTCAACCTAGACAAAATGGCCACTAAAATGGATG
This sequence comes from Adiantum capillus-veneris, assembly GCF_014529385.1. Classification (NCBI taxonomy): domain Eukaryota; kingdom Viridiplantae; phylum Streptophyta; class Polypodiopsida; order Polypodiales; family Pteridaceae; genus Adiantum; species Adiantum capillus-veneris. The sequence goes on along the minus strand of NC_140947.1, from coordinate 53,668,666 downwards.
GGAAGTGGATTCTAAGATCTGTCAACTCTCAGGATTACTGGGCTCTCCTCATCAAAAGGCATACACTCAAGTTCAAGCTTAACGAATACAAAGCCTGGGCCAACTTCTCTTTGAGGGACGTTCTTCTCTCACCCAAGTCTTTCAAGCCTGCTGGTTCTGGAAAGCATGGCAAAGCACTTGGAGGCCAACAACGGAATTCTTCAACAATTTCTAATGTTTCCTAGAAGACTCACCTTGGGTTGGAATGTTTGCAGAGAACCAGAGGCTTCCTATTACTAGGAGAGCACATAAGTGCTTTAAAGCAGGCATTAGAAGATGGGTAGACTTTTTCCAGGGACACTCTCTCAAGAGTCCAGATTTGCTTCAAAGAGAATTCTCTATCAGTAAGGCTGAAGCTAACTGGTGCTTGGAAAGGGTCCATCTCCTCCTTTCCAAATTGGTTCTTTTTTCAAAAGCAAACCCAGCAAGCAGCCAGGTAACCAAATTGACTCATGAGATTTACCATCAGTTCAAAGACACATGTGGTGTGGAGGAGGATCTCAAGAAGAAATTAAACAGAAAATGGAAAGTACAATGGAGTGCAAAGCAATGGACGTACAGGTTCAAATGTCTGTGGGCATACCCAGCTGAAATGAAGCACAGTTCACTAATGTGGCTTATCCTCCATCAAGGAATCTGGACTGGAGAAAAAGCCTACAGGACAGGAGTGAGAAATGGTATATGTTCCAGGTGTAAAACCCATATTGAGGATGTCCTACATCTCGTCTTTTACTGCAGGCACAATGCCAAGATCTTGAGCATCATTCAAAATGCCAGTCTCAAAGTTAGTTTTTAAAAGGTGGAAATGCAAGATCTGCTGTTAGGAAATATTAAGGGTTTGGATGTTCCCTTGTGGAATATTTGGAGAGGCCTTGTTCTGTGGTACATCTGGCTTCAAAGGAATGCTGCAGTATATTCTTCTGAACTCCCCTCCTCTCAATTCTGTCTCAAGTTTGTATTGTATATAACGGCTGTATCCCTTTGTAATCAAATCAAGGATGCCCAAGCCACCCCACCCCTTCCCCCTCTCAAGCTACAAAAATCCCTGAGATGACAGGTATGAAAGTCCAAAATGTCTCAAGTCTACTCTGCCATAAGATTTCGGATGAGAGATTCTCTCCTCCTTTAGCTATTCTTTGGTGGGGTTTCCCTCCCCCTATCAGAGGGATCATTGTACTCTTTTCTGTTTTTGTTAATCTAATTTACACTTTTCTCAAAAAGAAAAAAAAGGGTGACTTTAAACTTTGGTGGCACCAATGTCTTTCTTTTGGGGTTGCGGTGTTTTGTTTTTCACACCCATTTTTGTTACACCGGAATGCACAACTGGAATTGTAAATTTGGGCTCCGATCTCAAAAAAGTTGAGAGCGAGCTACTGACCGGTTATAGCCCTGCTACCGCTTCTGCCCCGCCACTGCCTCCACCAACAGCAGCACTGTGCGCCTTCCTTTTTGCCAACCTCGCCCCTCCCCTCTCTTCTCTCTCTGAGTGCACCTCCTGCTCCTCTGCAGCGCATCCACCCTCGCTCGACCTGCCTCAAACCCCCTGCCAGCTGCCCCTTCTCTCCCCCCGGTGTACCTGCCTCCCACCTCCCTCACCTCAACCACACGCCCCCTTGCTTCCTCGTCCCTCTGTTGAGCTGTAAAGAGACGTGCCCTGCGGAGAGAGAGAGAGAGAGAGAGAGAGAGAGAGAGAGAGAGAGAGAGCGCTTGCCGATACGAGCTCGCCCTGCTGCAACACACGAATGAGCTGCCTGCAGTTTGCCCCCTGCTGCATTCCTACTCGCAGCCAGCTGAGACAGCGCATCAAGGGCCGAGTACATAAGAGGAGAGAACACTCCAGAACCTTCTAGAGCTCCGAGGGGAAAGAGTTGGTGGGCGGCGAGACAGAGAGAGGGGGTCGGTTGCCGCAGTCGTTGGTGGGCGGGAAAGCACGAAAGCACATTTTCATTTTGCACCTGGAGCGCATCACTTGAAGATTCTAAATTTTTGACATTTTTTTCTAAATCGTGCACCCAGTAATTATTACTACTGCTAAACACCGTCGTCCCCTATCTCACCATGGAATCATCAACTGCTACTTCGCCAGGTGCTCTCGTTCGTTGCAATTTTCGGCTGAATGATTTGGGAGACACACACACACACACACACACACACACACACACTACGTGCGCGCAACACACACATGCATGCACGCAGGTGAAACGGGTCACAGACAGTTTACAAATCAACATCTTCATGCTTTATTTCTGTTATTCTTTCGTTGGCGGTTAAACCATTTGAGTATCATGCATGCCATATCAATGTATTGCATTTGAATGAGATGGTTTATGTTGCTGGGTGCATGTTATCTTACCATGCCAGTGTTGCATAAGAGATAAAATACAGAAGTATCCTAGAAGCGAAGTCAGAAAGTCAGATCTTTTCTCAGTTGTTTAGCTTGAGGCTTACACACATCGTGTTTTGCATGCGGCAGAACTTCTGGTAAATGAGCACCTTTCAGAGGCAGAAAAAGACTTCGAAGGAGAGGGGATTGCTACTTCGGTACAAGAGGAGGGTGGGCTAAGTGAGGCAAGGAAATTCGACTGGAATGCACATTGGTATCCGGTTGCAGTTGTGGCTGACCTTGACAAAAGGGTACCTACGGCGGTGAGAATTCTGGCAAGAGACTTAGTGGTGTGGTGGGATAAACATGGAAAGACATGGCAAGTTTGGGATGATAGGTGTCCTCATAGATTGGCACCACTTTCAGAGGGGCGAATCAATGAAAAAGGAGAACTGCAGTGCTCGTACCATGGTTGGTGTTTTGCTCCTTGTAGCGGTGACTGCACCTGCATCCCACAAGCATCAAAAGATGGTAACCCGGTAAGGGTGTATTGGTTTTCATGGATGTGCTTCACCTCGCACCGGTTCCCTCTCTCAGCTGGTCATTTGTAAACTCCTAAGTTCTGCCAGTAAAGTCTCCAAGGTCTTTTTTGTTCTATTCACCATTTTGAATGAGACCAAGAGCACCTTCTGTTGCACAAACTAATTTGAGTTCGTTAGTCTGGGAATTGATCGCCTTTGTTAAGCTTATCACATAAGGGTCAACACCCATCTCTACTATCATGCCTGGAGTTCTCTTTTGTCCTTAGTAGGAGTTATTAAATGTTCAATGGAGGAAGCGAGGAATGTGTCATTCTGCAAGCTTTATTCTCAGTATTGAGGCAAACATGGTTTTGACCTCTGACAATTGCTTTGTGGTGTAGGTGTGGAAGTCGAAACGGGCATCTGCAGCTGTGTATCCAAGCGTTGCTCAAGAGGGTATACTGTGGTTTTGGCCTGACACAAGACCAGAATTTCAGGGGATAATGGACACCAACCCTCCTCCGTCACTCCCTGCTCTTGCTGATCTCACTTTTACAGATGAACTTGCTTCACGAAATTTGAATTGTGGGTTGGTGCTTTGATTCTTCTATCATGTAATTTGGAATGCATGCTTTTGGTGGCATTAGTGCACAGCTCTATAATCAGGAAATATGAATGTTCTAACTTCTGCATCATATGGGTGCTTCTTTCTTTTATTCTATTATTAGCAAATAATTTGAGCGCCATTCGAAAATAATTTGAGTGCCTAGTGTTTCGAGTGCTTGACTGTGTGTGTAAGGTTGGGGCTTCATTCTCAGTAGCAAGTGATTGGTTGGAAAATTGGGCTGGCAGGTATGAACAGTTGATAGAAAACATAATGGATCCAGCACATGTGCAATTTGCACATCATGGCCTTCAGGTACACAAGAAGTTTTGGACAAATTCTCACAATATTTCCCACATTGTGACTTACCTCAACATCAGAGCTTCTGAGAGGGAGGCGCCGCATACCTAGCTGGGTACGATTGGGGGCAGGGGACCGCCGGCCCGGTGGTCCCCTGCCCCCAATCGAACCTAGCTAGGTATGCGGTGCCTCTCGAGCAGAAGCTCATGATGTTATGCAGTGTATGAAAAACACTGAGAAAGACTTGGTTTTCCTACATGAGAAAATTTCTAAATCTTCTTGTGGTATAAGGTGGTGGTGGTGTTTTGTGCTTATTGTTGATTTTCTTTCTTGGCCTGCCTAGGGCCTTACCATTATTCTGTTCAGCCGACTTTGTGACAGTAGTATATGATATTATTGCTATTATTATTGCGATTCATCTCGTTTTTAGTTGGTTGATCCCGCATGTCTTATGTTTATGTTAATCACTAGACAGGCCATGGTGCATCCTTTGACCTTGTTTGAAAAGTAGTATGTTCGTGTCTTCATTGTGTTTTGTCTGCAATGAGTGCTCTGTTTCTTCTTACAGCTTGTAAGCTCAGATTTGTCCGACCTTATGAAAAGTATATTCTCTTTTGGGTCAATATAGATTCTGTCTCAAAAGGGTAACCGGAATATGGCGGTGCCTATAAATCTCAAAGTTGACAAGTTGAAAAACTCGGGTTTCACTGGAATGGCTGCTCGAGGCCCTGCGGTCTTTACAGCCCCTTGCATCTTTACCATGGAGGCACAGATTCCTGGTAAACCAACGGTAAGCTTATTGATACATCTTGTTGTTAAGAGAGAGTCATTCATTTGAGAGAAGATCGCATTTTCCTGGTTCAAATTTATTGCCTTTTCTTTTGTCACCAGAAGAAGGGAGTTCCAAAGAAGCTGGTGATGATCTTTATTTGCATCCCAGTATCTCCTGGCCAAAGCAAGTTTATATGGGCGTTCAGGAGAAATTTTTCCTTATGGATGCAAGATCTGATGCCTCGATGGTACTTGCATATTCGGCAAATGCTTGTCTTGGATTCTGATCTTTATCTCCTGCATGTGGCCGTAAGACACGATTCAGAAATTTGTGCCTATTATCTATTTGGAATTGAGTAACAGTTAGTTAGAGCTGTATAATATTTCAGGAGCGAAAACTAGAGGAAGCGGGAAGCAGAAAGTGGGAGACAGTTTGCTATGTGCCAACAAAGTCAGATGCCTTTGTGATTGCATTCAGGAAATGGTTAAGAGTTTATGCTGGAGGGCAACCTGATTGGAATGGTCGGTATGATGGCCTCCCTCCAACTCCTCATAGGGAGCTGCTCATGGACAGGTGCTCCTTTGCTTTATTTTTGTTTTAGTGCATGAAATACAAACATATACAGACATATGCACACACGCATGTATAGATATTTATTTACTAATCTATATTTATCATAAAATGGCAATGGGAGGGGAGGTGCCACGTGTGCTTAAATGTGGGCTAGAACACCTCAGGGAGACCCTAGCAGAAAATACCTTGAAGCCTTAATGATTGAGAAATGGGGCCTTCAAAAAGGGGTAGAGAGTAGCTTCAGATTTTAGGCTCAGAAAAATTACGCGCGTCAGTGCGAGCACATGAATGAGACGGGGTCCTTAGAATAGGGATCCTAAGGCCTTCATTATTTTTCATAAGGCCTTAGGATAAGCAAGTTAAATTAATTTTAATTATTTGTGCTCGGGCAAATGGCTCGATAAGTGTGAAGAAGTAATGTGATAGCAGTGCTGGTGTGGCATTGCATCAGGAACCTTTAATGTTCTCATGGGTAGAATTAATGTTAACATTTGTGAGTTAGTTGCACATTGTTTTTAAGTGACTTGTGAACTTTTAACACTTAAAAGTTGAAGGGTTTTAAAGTAAAGTGTGCCATACCCATGCGAGCTCTCTCTCTCACCCTCTCTCATCCCCTAGGGTCCCCTCCACTTGCTCCTGTCTATTTAAGTGCAACATCTCTCCCTCTTGGGAGGTTGGCAATGCTTCTACCCCCCCTATTGTGAGCATGCTCTATGCGATGGAGCTCTCCATTAGAGCTTGAGAGCAGTCCCTGTCACAAACTGTTGCTGACGTGTCAAGCTACTCTAGAACAAAGCGACATGCGGATCTCGGCCGAGGGGCCTAAACCCTAAGAAGCAGCAGAAGAAGAAGTTTTACAAACTTATAAAGACATGCCGTGTGGCCTATTTCTAAAGAGGACTTCCTGTCAACTTATGGGACCCCGTTCGATGAGCCAAAGTGACCTAAAGACATTAAAACCAAGCGGGACCAACGTACACACAAAGGATTTGCGTAAATTGTTGATGATGTGGCAGTTGTACGGACACTTGCAAAACGTGCTGACATGTTGACGTAGCAGACTGTAGTAAGGACGTCCGCAAAACGCGTTGATATGTTGACGTGGCACCTGTTCGGGTTTTCGTAATTTGTGCTAGTGCTTTTGGACTAGTTGCTTTTGAGTTTGAAGCTTTTCGTGGCTAAGGGCCTTTAAATATGAGCCAAGGGCTCATTCTCTATCACGCTCTCGCGTAGAGGTGTGGAGGATGGAATATCGGCATTGTACGGAGTTCAAGCAAGATAAAGAAATACCGAAAGAGGCGCGAAGTTTTGGGGCCAGTGCTCTCTCGAGGTGAAACTCTACCACTCTCGGTCTCGTATATCGTCTATCTCGTTTAGTTGAGTTGTTATTTGAAGTGCTTGAAAATTGTTCAGTCTGTTCTTTTCCTTGGGCACGTGGTGCCCGTTCGCATGACAGTGGTATTATGCGTGTGCTTTTTTGAAAGCGTACCGGTCCTACCAAAGAGCAGATAGAGAAAGTTCGTGCTTCCACGAAATTTATTAAAGGAGCTCCGTGTCCCGACCCCGAAATTATTAGCCACTCCCACCCTTACTCCATCGCGCATCGGGTGCGCTCCCATCTTCATCGCCCTGTCTTATATGGCATAAGCCATAAAGATCACTTGCAAGAGAAGGATCAAGTTTTTTTCAAGCTGCTGTTTTTCTTTGAGGTAGTGCCATGCAGTGGTGGATGTCTATAGCTACCAAGCCGCACACGCCAAGGACTTGGCAAGCTTTCAAGAAATTTTTTACCCGAAGTTACATACTTTTTGGCATCTTCCTTCAGAGTGCAGATTTTGGCAAAGTGGGGTATCCTGAAATGCTTGCCACGGAAACCCTAGCAGATTACAACTTGAAATTTTTGGACATCTCGCAATAGGTGTCTCTTCTCGAACCTTGGAGACCCAGTGTGATTGCTATAGCTTTGAACTACTATCACCACCTCAGAAACATTGTTTGTCCAAGCCAATTTCGACAATTCAAGAGTTTATTGACCATACTGCGGTCGGCTACAAGCTTATAGAAGAAATCTAACCCTAATTTTGGTGTAGGTGGATGAAAGTCTCGTCGACTTTTGAGCTCGATTGATGTCGAGATTGCTTTTTAAGTTTGAATTTTGTCTGAGAATCTATTTGAAAACTTGTTTGATGATTCTGTTTGGAATTTGTTTGAAATGGATGGTACTTGTTTTAAACCTGTCTTGGTGCCGATTTGAATTGTTCGACTCTAGTTTGAATACTGGTTTCAATGCTTGGTGATTTACTCGCGGGTGGAGTAGTGAGAAATGATGTTTGAGAATGCTTGCATATACTCATGGCCCGGACCCTTGTGTGTAGTTGCGGAGGGAGTATTAAATGTTTGAAAAGTGTTGTTTTTACTCATGGCTTGGACCCTTGTGGTTTTTTTACGGGGGGAGTATTGTTGTTGTTACTCATGGCCCGGACCTGGATGGTTATTTACGAGGGGAGGGAGTATTAAGAAGTCTGAGCAGTGGTTACTCTCAGCACCTCCAAACGACGCAGGTCGTGGTCTGGGGGGGTGTTTGGTTGTAAAAGGCCTCTACATCTCATGGCCAGGACATAAACTCGATATGTAGAACTTTGTATTAATTTTTGCTCATTTGCACGCATGCGGCATGAGTGTATTTGATGTGTGGGTGGGTGGGTTTGGGGGGAGAGGGAAGTATACATGGTCATATATTGATAACTAGTTCTACTAGAGTATGTAGTATGTAGTATGCTTTTACAAGCAGGGAGCCTGTCTTGTTTCTATCCTGCTCCAAACATGTTGATCCCCTTTTTTTGTGAGTGAATGGAGCTTTGATTGGTTTACTTTCAGGATACAAATTAAGTGCAAAAGTTCTGGTTTTTAAAGGGAGATGCATGAAAGCTGAGGATAAGCAATGATTATGTTATTTTTTTTACCCCTTCAATTTTTTCTGTTTGAGGGGAGGCATCCTTGTACAAATACTCCTTGTGTTTCAATTTTGAGACACCAAGAGTTTCTATCAGAAAGTTAGGGGCTTACATTTGCCTTTCCTTTGAGCGTCTAATAGGTGCTTTGGTGGGCGAAATGTAGTTTTAATTCTGAGCGATTATAGAAAAGGCTTTGTTTTTAGAAGATTTCCTATTCATGTCCTTCACATGCCCTAGAGGTTAAAAAAGAAGACCTCAAGAATTTGTCCTTCACCTGTAAGTGCAGGATTTGGGGCAAATCTTTTGAATTTTTTGACCAAATTGGCACTCTACAGCATGTTTTTGGGGAATTTGTCTCCAGGCTAATATTTTGATAAATGATTTTTTGTAAAATAGCCAAATGATCTTGGAGACCCTTTAAAAATAGGCATTGGGATTTAAATAGCCCCTATTTTTTCCCGTGGCAAGGGTCAGCTATTGCTATAGACACTTTAAGATTTTGCTTGTGCTGGAAGTCTTAATGTAGTTGTACAAAGAATCTATTTGTTTTGAAAAGTTTTGCCAAATGATTGTGTTAAAATGGGTGATACGTTGATATTTTAGGTATTGTACGCACGTAAAATTATGCCGCCATTGCACAGCTGCTCTGAAGGTTTTCGAGGGAGCAGGGTCGTTCTTGCAAGTGGTGTCTGTGGGAGCAGCAACAATGCTGGGAATGGCTGCTCTCAAGCCATCTCCCCAAGCGAGAAGCTGGAGCATACCACTTGCTGGGGGAGCAGTGCTAGCTACAATAGCTTCGAGGTGGTTGTCAAATTTTGTTAAGAAAACCTATCATTACCACGACTACAATCATGCTCTTGTAAAATAGACATTCTTTCACCGCATGTCGCAGGGGTTGAGCGAAAGCGGGCGCTCTTAAAGCCGCATATGGTAGGAAACCTTGTCCTCCAACAAAGGTAGATGCCATCCAAAGAATGAAAGAAACATGCACTAGCCAACTCCCCTTGAAGCAAGACGCTTACTAAGGACACTTGTAAGCTAAGACACACTTTTCCCAACATTGGCATGAGAGAGAGCCACTCACTAATACACTTTGAAAGCTTTCAAGTAAGGTAGAGGAGCTGGTTTGGAGACACTCAAAATGTATGATCCGTTTTAAGGAAATACAAATTTTCCCAATTCCATCTTGCATGATATTCTATGATTTTGAATGGAAATGATGTCAAAAGATCACATCTCTCATCCAATTGTTCAGGTGGATTTATTTAATTGGGAACCGCCATTTTATTAGCAAATACTTTTGTTAGCAAGTGTGAAATGGATTAGCTACATGTCTCCTTTAAAGGAAGTATGGTTCATTAAGCGATCCATCCCAAAAATGCTTTGGATATGTGCAAAAATCTCGTCGCTACTAAGAGACTAATGTATGTCCTTTGTAAAGTTTCCTCTTGACAAAGCGGCGCGGTGTCGAATAGCTAATGAAAGGACAAAAGCCTTGTATCCGTGTGGCCCGAAAACTTGTCAAACTTTATGCTATGGCCACCGACCTTAAATTCTTTATTCCCCTTTCTTCGCTCCAAATTCTCATACTTCGGTTCTTGAAGGATTCATGAGATCTCCTTTGGTTGGCATTTTTATCAAGCGTTAAGGTAAGAAAGTTAGTAGATAATAGGCCTAACCATAAGAGATTGACCTATAGTCCAAGTCCCATTTCCTTAATGAAGAGGTGAAGATGTTCACGTGTTGCTTGTCACCGATGCCATTCCATCCTCAGACTCTTGGCTAAGTAGAGAGCTTTTGAAATTGACGATTTTTCCATGGTGAAGGACCACAACTTTGTGTTATTGTATTGCTATGTCTTTAAATTTAAGCTATTTATCATCTAGATTGGGGTATTTAACATTCAAGAGAAACATACACTAAAAGCGCCTCCGAGATGCATATTAGATAACAATATTTGTATATGTAACTACCACACAATTCTCCATGTATGTATATATACATACATACACAATGTATATAGTCTCTTCACGCGTGTACATACACACACAAATTGTTCTTTTAGATTCTAAGATATTGCATGATTTTGTGCCGGACTGAGCACTTTGGACCGTGTTGAGTAGAACTCTTACAACAATATCGAGCAAAATTTGGAAATTTGCTAATTGCAAGGACGGATAGCTATAGCCTATAAGCTTCTTCTTAATGTAGAATGCTATTAAAGTTTATTGGAACAATTATAATCAAACAATATGACAACCTCGCCTTGAGAGAAGCTTTTATCCACCTTATACTTGGAGTTGTGGCACTCCACCACAACACATTTTTCATGATAAAGCTTGCAACTTTGATGACCATATACGAGTACTTTGAATAATTTTTTGTTCAACACGCAAATATTTTAAATCGAACTATGTAGGTTGATGCAGACAAATACTTAAGCAAAATGGGCATAAAGGTTTCTCTTAAGAGCCTATAAATCAAGCTCGAAGAGTAAGAGAAGCCAAAGAAAAACACAAAACTAGTGCCGATCATGAAGGTAGGTGATTATTGTGAAGGTGAAGATGGAGCAAGAGTAGCTAGAGGTACCAAGGAAACTTGGAAAAAAGTCAAGAAAACCAGCTCTACACAAAACTAAAATGAAGCTCCACTTATCTATTGGATGCGTTAAAAGAAGCCTGTATAATGTCTTAGAAATTTAACAATCATACAAAAATACACACATCAACAACATGTCACAATATCATATATCAAACTACTCTTCCACTTTAACCTTGAGACTCTAAATTGTTGACGTGATAGATCACACATAAGCTTTGTTTAGGAGTCTATGTTGGCCTCAATACGTACTACTACGCCAATAAAATATTCAAGAGTATTCCGCTTGAAACTTCTTACTAACAAAGTACTTTATTTATACTGGCTTATTGGCTCTTTTTCCCTTCCAATAGCTGGAACCTTGCAAGATTCCACTTGGTTTGCAAGCCTGGGTCAAAAGCCCAGCAAGATCGATCTCACCTCACCATTACCTTGCAACACAATGCTCTAAGCTAAGCTAGTCCTCCACGACACCGGTGCTGCCCATGAAGTGAGACATGCACAATAAAGAAAAGCAACCTCCTATGCCCTCCTCCCTATTGCAGCACATTTTGACATGTAGCTCCATATTCCGTCCTTCCACTTGCCTATCTTGCGTTCGTTGATTGCCTAGTATAACAAATGGCATTTCTTTTGCTTTTTTGCCTTAACTCAGAAATGGGATGTGCAAAAATTCTCCCCAAAATAACCATCCAAAATCGTTATTACATACTTTGATGATTGTAAAACTATGTGCATCGCTCCTACTTTGCTTTTTTGTTTGGCATGCAAACAAAACATTCAAATAATACATATGTTGTGGGTGAGTAACATCAATCAATGGACACTATTGCATCACCTCATCATGTTGTCATCATGCACCAAGATGATGTTAGATGCCATATTTTTTGTGATTCTTTGCTTATATGGAGTCTTGTGGTGGAAGCTACTTGCAAGGGCTTGAAAAACCTTCACAAAATGATGCGTGATCAATGTATGTTCAAGGATTTTGTGTGATCTCTTCAAAGAGATACATATCACGCAAAACCTTCAACCAAAGTGGAGGTAGAATCGCCAAAATCTCTTCGAGTAATATGACCACCACATCATGCAAAGCTAAGTAAAGCTTTAGGTACTAGGTCATTGAAGTACTTTGTTTTATGTCCATGCACTCTGCCCATGGACATATCCTTCACAACCTACAAACACTACCCATTTATTGTTATATTTGTCGCTACATGCTTTCCAAAGAAAATATGAAAACATATGGTGTGAAAGTTTGAGCATTGTCAAGAGAATTATCAATCGCACCAAGGGGCTTGGCTATGTTTGAGGACCAAAACAAATGACTTTCTTAGGTCAAAGCATAGGGATTGCTTGCTCACTATAGCTAGCAGAGGCTTGCAAATGCACTAGTTGTGCCATTGGCCGGGTCAAGATTGCACAATGAGCAATAAAGTGAAAATTGATTTCAATTTATATATGCAAAAAAGAAACCAAAAGTTATTTTGCGTATGATACAATAAAATGTATGGACAAGTGAGAAACACTAACGAAATATACGCCCAAAGGTTGGATGACAAGGTATATGAAAAAACATCCGATAGATAGTTTATAATAGGGAAAATTACCAAATACCCCTAAAATTTGTGGAAATTCTCAAAATGCCTCTCATATTTCAAAGATTTCCAATATGCCCTTGCATCGTTTTGGGATGGATTTTCCCTAGATTTCAGATAGTCTAATCTTTATGACAACGGAGATCCATCTTTTAACATCTTAGACAAAATTATTTACCAATGAGTTTACAAATAGAGGCATCTGTGTTAAAAAATGATGAATCGTTTCATTGAAGAGGCCTCAATCTCAATACAATTCAAAATCTTAGTTCTATCATCTTCTATTGAGGATAACTAATCTTTTTATGAAGAGCTGCAAAACACTTAACTTTGTTTTTAGAGATGTTTGCAAGGTTAATTAGCACTATTTTGCGAATTTTGAAAAAATTGAAGGGTATTTGGGAATTTTTGGTCAACTATGAGGGATATATTGGGAACTTTTGAAATTTGAGGGGTGCTTGAGGATTTCCACAAATTACAGGGTTATCTTGGTAATTTTCCTTTATTATATCATGTTTTTTTTAACACTCTATTCCATGGTTTTAAATGGATGTGTGAAAGGAATTCCATTCATTGATGCAAGGAGAGATGGAAAAGATGTCACTTTCATTCACAAAAGAGAAGAAATTTCATAGGAAATCATTGAAAGGTGAGAGCATTTATTAAGAGGATAATTATAGTATAGAAAATAGGAATGAATGTATGCGATGCATAGACGAGGTAGGGAAAACAAGAAAATGGGTTGTATATGGATAAGGAAGAATAATTTTCTTAGAGGAAATAAAGTGATGAGGGTGCACGCTCTAGGGAACCCATCACAATTAAACTAACTTGGATTAAATGTAGGCATACTGAGGAGAACATTTAGAACGTATTGTTTTTGAACTCCATCATCATGAAAGCGGGACATTGACTATCTTCGACAAGTAATAGAAGGGAGTCAAGATTTAAGAAACAAAATATACACCATACATGGCACTAGATGGTTAAGAAGGCTAGATTTTCCACGAAGAGCCACTAAATCCTATCATCAAAGCATTCATAGAGATGAGCATGAATGCTAATGTGGTTTAGGATTATAACAGAGTGACATAGAACATTGTGGGTCTAAGTTGCATTTATACGCCGATATATCAAAAAATGTACGTATAATATGTTTTTATATGTTGTATATCCGTATTATATGCATATATCTGTATAAACAAATTTTTGATCGAAATATAATGGTATAAATATAAGCAGGTAGAGGCACAAGCAACAGTTCTTTTGAACTGCCACCTACACACTTCACCTACCTCTCCTACATCCTACCTACTAGTTCTCATCTTCCTCACAGTTCCTCCTCATACACCTGACTTTTCTTCAATTAGCAATTAATTTCTGGTCGCTCTCAGGTTTCAAGTATGTATTTTATCTAAGAATTTTACTTGACCCTTTTGTTGTAGAGCATTGCTCACACCTTAGGGTCAATGTACATGTCCGATTCCCATCCCTAACAGTGTTGATCTTCACGTCACACTGCAAGGGGGACGAGGACCTAGATACCCGCCCTTGGCTGTGTCGACCTTCGGGTCACACTGCAAGGAAGTTAGAACTTAGACGATTCATCTTTGTATGATGTTGACCTTCGCGTTGCCATTTAGTGTATGTAATGCTCCAACAACATTCAACGTGTATGATGTAGATCGTCAGTGAGTTCTTGCACAAGTTTTTGGAAATCTTAGTGGATGACTTCACAATCTCCTCGTTTAAAGACATGCATCTCCTATTTTTGGAGATGGTATTCAAAAGATGGAGAGAGAAGAAGAGCTGTTTGAATCTCTTTAAGTTGATGTTCATGGTTTGGAAGGGACGGCTATTGGGACCGTGTGCAAAACTGCATAGAGATGATTGAGACAAGATCAATGATGTCATTTTTGCTCAATCTTGTGGTGCTATTTTCAATTGATTATACCATTGTATCCATCCATAAAGCTGTACAATTCATGTCCAAATATCTCATCCAACATCATGTCGAGCTACCTCTCCATTTAGCAATGAATTTTGTTTTCGATCAATATTTTAGTGATATTTTCAATTGATTATACCCACTGTATCCATCCATAAAACTGTACATTTCATGTGGATCTATCTCACGCAAAATCATGTCTTTGAATGGTAATGGAAATGGGTCTTTAATTGTTTGAGCATTTAGTTTCCTGTAGTCCACAGAGAACCTAAGTTTTCCAATTCTTTTTGGAACTACTACAATGGGAAACAACTAGTCACTGCTTGTTTACCGCTTCAGTGAGAAGAACTTACCTTTACTAGGTTGTCAATTTCTTCCTTAACCTTCTTTGTATAATTTGGATTCATACTGTGCCGTTGGAGTCATACTATTCGTGCATCTGGATTCAGTGGTATCTTATGCTGGCACACTTCTTAATCAATGCCTTCCTGATCCGTATGTTCCCAATCAAAAACATTGTGATACTTCTAAAATAGTTGCCTAATTTTTTTTTGATCTTTGGTTTTACATGTTTATTTATCTATATTACCTTAGGATCTAATTTTGAACCTAATTTCCACACCTCTATTTCTTGATTATTTGGTAATAACCAGTTTGGCATTCCATCCCCTTTTTGTCTGGCTAGTGATTTTGCATCCTTTTCTGTGTCTATGTTTGTTGTATATTCATTGTAAGGATTATTTGTACTAGTTGAATCCCCCTCTATATCAATTGGTATCCTATTGCGTTCAGGTGGATGGGCATTATGTTGCATGTTTCTCGTATCCCCTCCATTGTTCCCAGTTGTCTATCCTTCTCCTGAAGGCCTTTCGTTTAGATTAATCAGTCTTTCCATTGGGTTTGGCTCAATAAAGTTATCCGAGTACTATTGTCTCTGTTGTTCTACCCCTTTTCAATCCAAAAGAGTTGCATTCAGGTCTATCTCAGCTATTGGAAATATGTTCATTGATACTAACATCCTTCCTATCTTTTTGGTCCCATACTTCCTATATAACTCCTTTTGGGTTCATTGCTCTTCTCAACATTTTGGTGTTAGTTTTAATTTGGATTCTTCTATTGGGCCCTTATATTGTTAGTCTTTGGCTTGTATAATCATTTATCAATTCTTCACTCCTTAGCCATGTCCTTTCTAAGAGCATGCAATATGCACCTTGGACATTTAGAACGAGAAAATTGGTTTTAAACTTTTTTGATCCTACTCTAATTTGAAGGTTCTCAGTTATACCATTGGCTTGGAAATCCTTTGGTCTACCATTTTGATTTTGAATCAGTCTTTGATTTCAGTTTAATCATTAATGGTTATTCTTATTAAAGTGGATCATAACCTTTGTCAAGATGTCCTCATTTGGGGATGTTGAATATATACCACTAGCAACATTTCACAATTGAGATAGCTAAATTCTTGCTTTCCAACATGTTATTGTTTCTATACTATGCCTATGCCAAGCTTGACTTAGAGAAAAGAAAACATGAGATGGAGGTGTTGATGTATGGGGGTGATTTATTATTGATTCGTGTTTCATCAGACGTATATTGTAAAGCCTTTGAGTTTCCACCTTTTTGAGTAGTGTTAACAAGTTTTTGGTATCAATCTTCTTAAGTATCCCTATTCATTCGCTATTGGTAACTATTTCTTTGGTATTGCTAAAGATGATACCAATAGCTATCACCTTGTGAACTTAATTATTAAATTACGAATTTGATTTTTACTATGTAGCTCATTTAGATAGAGAAAGTGTAAACATAAATTGTAGGTACATGCATTGTTAACATAGAAGATATGTATCACTCGAGCCTATGTAAACTGCTAATCAAGAAACCTTTGATTGGATACTATAACACTAGGGGTCACATGTGGTTTCAAATACCAAAGATATGGCTTAACTAAAACATTCCCAAGAACACGAGGTGAACACAAGGAAGTAAAAATTGGCTCCTTGTTTGGTTGATTTCTAGTGCTAAATGTTTAGTGCACAAAATTTGTGAGGCCTTTGACTTTGGGAGTTCACTAAAGTATATGTAACATAGCGCATGTGCTCAACAAAAGGGAATTTATATTCTTGTAAAGTTACAGAAACATGTGTAGGTAAGGCCTATAAAGGGTATTTTCAATCCATTGTGGTGAAAGCACATGGTATAGGAAAATTTTACATAGTGAATACACTGGACATCAAACACTACACCTCTATCTCATGGCCATGCATTAAAACAAAGCCCCTATTTGTCATTTAACGCCCCAGGGATCCTCAACAAGAGGGGCCACAAGGGCGCGCAGAAAGGCCATCCAGGGACAAATAGGGACCAAGATATTTCCAAGAACAGGGGATGGACACAAGGAAGTAAAAAATGGTTGATAAGCATGATACAAGGTTTATGTATTTTCCTTGGGGGGGGAGGGAGTTTGCTATGAACACATTAAACTGCCTAGTTCTATCTCATGGCCATGCATAAAAATATGCCCATACTTGCTATTTTAAGGCCCGAGGGACCCTCATGAAGAGGGGCCACAAGGGCGCGCAAAATGGCCATCCAAAATTTGAACTGAAGGAAAACAATCAGAATGAACTCCTAGACTGTGTACAAACTTTAAAATAACCAAAATTTCCTTTAAAAAAAGGTTATTGCTAAAAATTTAAAAATAGACCGCCCTTGGACTTCCCACAGCGATAGAAATCAAAGGGTTCAAGGAGAGGTCTGGTGTCACAAGTGCATGGTAGGAATCTAATCGAGGTTTATTTTGTCAAGATCTCTTATACTTTATCATGTCTAATGTACAATCTTACCAAACAAAAACAAATTTACACTTTAAATGACAACAAATCTTATTTAACTCATCAAACAATTTAAAATATGGTAGACCTAGAGTGCTCTTACACATCAACAAACAAAAAAGGTCCAAATTTCTTCTCATTAACTTTGATAAACATACATTCGTGAACAACTTCCAAAGAGTATTCCGGTCATAGTTCTTACATCCATTCCGTGACATGGTATGCTTATGGGGTGACCTATCACATAAAAATACCTTTGGTAGGAGTGCCCTCATGTTAGGAAAGGGTGTGTTGCTGAGCTCAGATTCCTTTCTTCTACTTATTCAATTCCATTCTTCTACTTCTTGATCATCTGGTAGGAGCTTTGGTCTACCTCCTTTTCTTTTTGAGTTTCCTTATTAGTTCGTATCCCTACAACATAATCATTGAAAGGGTTCTCCGTGCTTGTTAAATTCAATTCCCTATTTGATTGTAACTCATTTTGATTAGGCGTTTCTATATTCTGTTCTCTGTTCTCTGTTCTCTGTATTCTTTATCTGGACTAGCATTCCCTTCAATTTGATTCCTTGATTTATTTGATTGTCTGCCATCTAGGATTACTGATCTTATGTCCATATTAGACTCAATGAAACTTTTTGGGTGTTGTTACCTTTGTCTTCTACTTTATCCCTATCCAAAAGTTTAGGAAATATGTTCATTGATGACAGCATGCATTCAATCTTCTTCATTCTATACTTCTTACATAGTTCCTCCATTCTTATAGCTCTCCTCCAATTTTTGGTAGTATTGGTGCTTACCTGGATTCATCTATTGGGCCCCTAAATAGTTAGTGTATGTAGCATAATGTAGGCTCCTTAGACATCCAATACTAGGAAAGTGCTTTTTAAACTTTTTGTGCCATGCTCTGATCTGTAAATTCTCCACCAGACCACTAGCCTAGACTATTCTTTGATTTGCCATGCGTATTCTAAATGGAGCTGGCTTCATGTCTTGTGTTCCTAGTCTTTGTTTGACATGCTCTCCAAGAATATTTAAACCTACCCCGCCATCCAGTATAACCCTTGATAGAGGCTCCCATTGTTTTCTAATGTTGTAATAAATTTGGATAATTGAGACTTCATCATCTTTAAATTTAGACAAATCCATGGGGCCATTGCCTCTGACATCTTATTTCTTTGCTTTGTAATGAACTTCACAACTTTAGATAGGGTTCTTCTTATATCATCTAACTCAATAGTGAGGCTCTGTATCCTTTCACAAACTTTAACATATATATGATCTTGCTCATTCCCAGAGCTGCTTTTTGAACTAGAAGACCTCCCTTTGGGATAATTATCCTCGCAATGCCATGCTTCTACTGGCATATTTGTGAGAAATCAAATTGTTCCTTCCAATATATTTCTATCCCTAGGTCCATTATGTCAGTCTCAACCAAGTCTATCCTGACGACTTGCTGGACATCCTTTTCCAATTGATAATCTAGGCCCTTTGTTGATTGATCAAATTCTTTTCAAACTTCTACTTTACTAGATTCCTTCTGTGGAAGTTCTTTCTCCAGGACTTCTAGTGCCCTTAACAAAAGCCATTGGATGGTCCTGGCCTCCAAGCATTCGGGTTATTTTGGCATCTTCTTTCTAGGCCCTTTGTGATCTTGGTTGCGAGTTCCCTCTACTTCTACCATTCGTCCACCTCCTTGGCCTTCGAGACCGCCGTCCTCTACATCTCCCACCTTTGAGCCCCATTGGTTTGTTTAGTTTGGTTTTTTGGCTCATCTGGCAATTCTTCAATGACAACCCCAATGCTCTTGGTGACCACGGGCACCAAAACTGGGTCTGCCATTTTTCCTTCTTGCTCTCCAGCTTTCACATTGTTAGGAAGTTGACTTGTAAAGTGACCAGACTTTCCACAGATATAGCAACCAAAATTGTGTTTGGCTTGTGAACTTTGAAATTGAGTGGTGAGTGGGATGGAGGATCTTGTAAGAGCTCTTCTCCTTAGTAGAGCTTTTCCTTGTATGGATGTTTCTCTTTGCAAGGCTCTTCTTTGTAGGGCTTTTCTTCTTGTCCTCTCTTTTCGTGTTCCTTTGTAGTTGCACACTTGGTGGCTTTACCTATTTTTGGTGGCTGTAGAAGGCGAGGACAGTTCCAGCAGGTGGGAACTGCCACTTAGAAGGCCGGCTAGCGGGAAGCGAGAACAGCTGCACTGCAGTAATTCTGGTAGGAATTACCACAATTATTGTAGTAACTGTAAGCCTATAAATAGGACCCGCTACATTGTAATGAGGGCTTTCTTGGCTTTTTGACACTTTTGGCTTACGAGCTCTTGTCTTCTAGATTTACCCCTGTAATCATTCAACTCTTGTAATCAATATTCAGTCTCCAAGTGAGCTTAAAGCCTACATACATTGTATTGATTACTCCTGAACTACTAATCTGAATCTACAAATGCCATTTCTAGTCTCCAACTATGTCTTTCATTTCATAAAAATATTCCAGTCCATTATTTCTATTTCAGTCTTCACTAACTAAACTGCTTAACAATCAGTAGCTCTGAATTCTAACTCTGGAATAGCTATCTGAAGAGACCACTCCATTCCATTTTGGCAATCATGGTGGCTAGAGTTGATTGCTCTTAGACCAGAGAGCTCTATCTCCTAGTTGGAATCCTAAGCTACTACCATGACACCCAAAGTCAATCGTGGTCAAAAATCATCAGGCCAGTTTCACGCTGAATCTGCCCAAGTTGACCCTATTTCAAAAGTGTCAAAGAGAGAGTTTGATACTAAAGGGGACCCGAGAGTGAGACCAAGGCTCATGAAGAGGATGGTTGAGCGAGAGGAACGTAAATCTTGGACTCATGGTTCTCGATCCACACACATGGTAACTGAGGCAAAAGGGAGCAAGGACAATCATCATACTACCATCCAAAAGGGCAGGGTAGAGACTGAGACGGAGACTGAACAAGAAGGTCAATGGGATACTGACACTGACCATTACAAAAAATTGTCCCGATGCAGTCAGGTTCCCAAGACCAAAAGAAGCAGAGATGATGCCGACCGGCATGACTACACGACTTCGTTGAAAATCTCTTTTCTAGTGTTCAAAGGTGGAAAGAAAGATGACCTGGATGTTCACATCCGAGATTTTGAACAATGCTGAAATAAAAAATATTGATGAAGGTGAATGGGGAGGATATTTTTCCTAGACACTGAAGGATGCAGCCAGGAAATGGTATTACCATTATCCAGCTTGTCAGCTCAGGTCCTACAACAAACTGCTCAAGGCCTTTAGTCTCGAGTATTTAGACAACAGGGGAGATGAAGATATCCTCTGCGTACTAGATAAAATCAGACAAGGGACGTTGTCTGTACGTAGCAATGTCGAGAAAATCAAGGAGTTAACCAGGCAGTTGTTGCAGGAGCATCCTTCAGAAAAATGACTACGAGCATGGTTTGTGAACGGGTTCCACAACAAGAAACTCAGAGAGCAAGAAGTCCCTGCACCGACAAAGAAGTTCAGTGACTTGGTGCAGTGAGCTCTGAAGCTCAAGCAGCAAGCTAAAAAAGAGAAAAGCCATAAGAAGCGGAGGTCCAGTAGTAGTAGTTCATCTACTGAGAATTCTAACTCTAGTGAGACCTCCAACAGCTCTGAAAGTAGTGAAGATGAAAAGAGGAAGGGCAAGACTAAGAAAGGGCCTTGGTCCATAGAAATTGATAAAATGGCCAGGCAGATTGCTGAAGTAAGCCAGACCAGACAACCAGTCAGAAAGATGGAAACTTGGTGCTCCAAATGCTAATCATTTCATGTTTCCAATGAATGCCCACAGTGTACCTATTGCAAAGTGTTTGTCCATCTATGGAACTGTGGGATTCGAATTCATCATTTCAAGAGAGGCAAGGATCTGTCTCTAGTCGCCTTTACAAATGCCGAACCAGCTAAGGCAGAGACAACCAGTGGACGTCAAGAGGGAAATCTAGGTGCCAGTGGGACTGGTACAAGGGGCGATAGATACTAGGGAGGTACTGACCGAGGTCAAGGACAAGGGGATTTCCATAGGAGATCTCCGAACTGCTATACTTGCGATAAGTATGGACACTTTGCAGCCTAGTGCCCAGAAACACCTAGTACTGCAGCTACTACTGAGGCGAAAACCTAGAGCCAGTCCCAGTAACGGGTTAGTCACCTGCAGTAATAAGGGGATGGTTATTGAGATCCCAGATGAGCCTACCAAACCAGTAAGTTCTAAAACCAGCAAATGGACTCAGCAGAGAGAATTCTAGAAGGCTAAGGGCAAGGAGAAGGTCGTCGAGATGAATGGCAAGAGCAGGGCAGCTAAGATCACAGAGGATCTAGCTAAGAAGATACCAGAGCAGCCAGAAAGTTCTGAGGCTCGAGTTATTCAAACGATACCTGTCCAGTCTTCTGAGAAAAGGCAGCCAGATCAGTCAGGATCTGGAATCCCTAAGACTATGCTTGTTGCAATGCAAGGACTAATGGAAAATCTAGGGCACGAAAAATTAGCAGTAGTGATGATTGAAATCAACAACATTGACATCAGAACGGAGGACTGGCAATTCAAAGAAAGTCCTAATTCTTCGAGTTTTGATAATAACTCTGACCAGGAGAGAGAAGAAATCCATGTAAAAATCTATGAAAGAATTCAAAGATTGACATTTGAGTTAGAAGACATCAAGAAGACCTTGCGTGAAGCGGCAAAGTTCATCCAACAATGCAGAAAAGCTGAAGTCGATGCCAGAGCAGTAGACTTGGAAGCTGTCAAAGATGATGAAGTGCCCGTAATCTAGGTGGATTACAAAGTCAAAAAACAGTGGGAACCGCTATCTGGTGTTATACTGGATGGAGGGGCCGGTGTAAACATTCTTGGGACACATATAAGCAACGACCGGGTATCACTGAATTGAAACCAACACCCTTTAAGGTCAGAATGGCCGATCATAGAGTTGTTCAAGCAAATGGCATGATTGAAAATATGCAGATAAGGGTGGGCAAAGAAAAGTTCAAAATCAGCTTCCTGGTACTGGATGTTCAAGGAGCATACGATATGCTACTGGGACGTCCTGGCTTTAAACAGCCTAGGCTGTGCGTGATTATGCAAATCAGACCCTAACAATTCAGGGGACTAGTAGAAGAATTCAGGTCCAAACCAATAACACCAAAAGATGGTAGAAGACACTACGACCAGAAAAGCTTTGCAAGAAGTATGGGGTTGAAAATATTGAAAGAATGCTGGCAACAATGAACATTTTTCCATTAGTAGAAATTGATTTGATGCAGTATTATTTGAGAAAGATCAAGCTAACAACCAGAAAAGGAAATTTCAAGATCTGCTCACTGAACTGAATCCTGGATAGAGACTAGTTCAGCTGACTGGATGGCCAGAGGAAGCAGCTGAATCCAAATAGGAGAATTCAAATTCTAGAAGACCAATGCACACTGAAGAGGCACACACTAAAGAGGCCAATGGAACTCTGAATGGAAATCCCGAACTACAAGGTCCATCCATGGATTATGCTGAGGAGTCAACCAAAAGGAAGGGAGGTGGGGCGAATTGGCTACTTCCAGATGATCCAAAAATTGAAGAATGGAATTTGGGTTCTGAAGAAATTCCTCGACTGATCAAAGTAAATAAGCATCTGAATCCAGCAATGAAAGAAAAAGCCCGACTTATGTTTCAGAAATACAAAGACGTATTTGCTTGGGAAGATACTGACTTAAAAGGTGTGGATCTAGAAGTCTGTCAACACAAAATACCTCTGAAACTAGATGCCAGACCAGTACGTTTGCAAAGGTATAGAATGAATCCAAACTACGCTAAGAAGGTCAAAGAGGAGATTGACAACCTTCTGAAAGCTGGATTCATCACAGAAGTCGCTTGTAGTGACTGCCTATTCCCCATAGTGGTAGTACCAAAGAAGAATAGAAAACTCATAGCCTGTGTGGACTACAGAAAGCTAAATGCTCAAACCATCAAAGATATTGTTCCATTACCCTTTACTGACATGCTTCTTGAGGAGATGCAGGCCATGATATGTATAGCTTTATGGATGGCTAGAGTGGTTATAACCAGCTAAAGATTGTCCCTGAAGATAGGGAAAAAACCACTTTTATTACTGAATGGGGTGCATTCATGTATCTAGGCATGCCATTTGGTTTCTGCAATGCTCCAGCAACATTCCAACGTTGCATGATGGAGATATTCAGTGAATTCTTGCACCAATTTTTAGCCATATTTATGGATGATCTCACTGTAATCTCAACAGAGGAGAAGCATTTGCTATTTTTGGTACGTAAATTTCTATAGAAGATTTGTTCATATGTTTGCTTCCAAGGCATTACCTTTACATGAGCTTACAAAGAAAACCAGTAAGTTCATTTGGACTTTTGAGTGTGAAGAGAGCTTTCAATGCCTTAAAAATTCCATTATTAGTAAGCCAGTACTTCGACAACTGGACTGGGATGTTATATTCCATGTGCATGTGATGCATCGGGGATAGCAATGGGAGTGATACTAGCTCAACCAGATGGGAGGACTGCTTATCCAATCTATTTTGTTAGTTGTAGATTCAGCCCAGCTGAACAAGGATATACTACCACAGAGACAGAAGCTATGGGAATAGTTTTCAGTGCCACCAAGTTTCGACTCTATTTGTTGGGCAAATTATTTCATTTTTATGTGGATCATCAAGCACTTTTATTTTTGACTAACAAAGTTATCACCCGAGGAAGGCTGATCAGATGGATGATGTTCGTGATGGAGTTTGAGTTCTGCATATTCCAGAAGCTCAGTAAATCTCATTGTGGTGTTGATTTCCTTTCCAAAAGTACTCAAGGGTACTCTGAAATATCCTTGAGAGATGAGCCAGTAGATGCAGAGCTGTTTCAAGTAACAACTAAGGAAAAACTAGATCCGAAATGGTATGAAGTATATTAGTTCCTTTCCAGAGGAGGATTCCCAGACAGTTGGACTCAAAATCAGAAGAAAGCTGTGATCATAAAGAGTCTGAAGTTCACCATAATAGGAGGATTTCTGTATAGACTGGGCATAGAGGGTGTTCTTCGAAGGTGTGTGCCAATGGAAGGGCGAACACAAGTTATCTCTAAAGTAGACGATGGGGATTCTGGAGGACACTTCTCCACTGATATTACTTACAAGAAGATTGATATTACTTACAAGAAGATTTTGCAAGCTGGTTTATGGTGGCAAACTCTGATAGCAGATGTCTCAAGCTTCTGTAAAACTTGTGATATATTTCAGAGAATGGGTAGACCAACAATAGCTGATATGACTCCACTTACTCTAGTACAGCCATTGGGAGTATTTATGAAATGGGATCTTGACTTCATGGGGCCATTCAAGAAGGTCACTCCAAGGAAGAACCAATATATTTTGATGGCTACCTGTTATATTACTAAATCGGTGGAGGCCAAGGCTCTTTTAAACAATACTGCCAAGTCCACTGTTATTTTCCTGTTTGAAAACATTATCTGCCGTTATGGATGCCCCATTGAGATTGTGTCTGATCAACGCACACTCTTCATTATGCTACAATGGAAATTTTGATGGAGATGCTCTCAATTAAGCACAAAAAATCAACTATATATTATCCTAGGTGCAATGGACAAGCATAGAGCAGTAATAAAACCATCAAGAATATTCTAACAATGAATGTTTAGAAGGAGCCACACTAGTGGGATATTAAGCTCCAAACTGCACTATGGGCCTACAGGACACCTTTTAAAGTCACCATTGAAATGACACTTTTCAGAATGGTGTATGGTATTTAAGTTGTAGTGCCTATCGAATTTGTGATTCCCAGTCTTAGTATGGCAGTTGAATATGGTTTAGATTTTAATCATAATCTCAAACAAAGATTGGAGGAATTAGTGCAGTTGGATGAGTTATGACAAAGAGCCATGCTGGAACAGGAGATTGTTCAACAACGAAGGAAGCATTGGCATGATAGAAGAATCAAAGTTAGGGAGTTCCAGAAGGGAGACTTGGTTTTGCTATATTAGTCTAAACTGGACCCTAAGAAACCAAATTTAAAGATAGCTTGGGCTCGTCCATATGAAGTAGATTGGGTATCTTCCAATGGCACAGTGAGGTTGAAAGATTTATCTAGATTACTGCTGCCAAGTGTGTATAATGGGGCCAAGATCAAGTTATACTATTCAAATGAGAAAGAGACCTTGAGAGAAGATGATAAGGCATTCTGGGTACTGAAAACAAGGAATTTTCAAAGCCAACCATTCTAAATCTGTTCCATGTAAGCCCAATACCAGAATCAGTACCATAACTAGTAAGGTTTCAATGTGATAAACCAATGCTAGTAGCAAAGCCAGTAAATTTACAGAGTCAGTACCAATTCCTATGGGAAGAAGGGCCAATGGGAATGCATATGATAATCATGAAAGGGATTATGGAACAAAATGGCCAATGCATGTGTGCCACGTTGTCAACGGCACACACAACTCTAGGAACGGCAATTAGTGGAACTTTTATGATGCGCACGCGTATAACAGTAAGGCATGTGGAAGTTCTTTCTCACAAGTCTCCTGCACAATGACTACCTACTGTTACACACTCACCATTGCCGAGCTCTGAGAATTCTTCACTACAATGAAAAACCTTCGTGTCAGACAACTCTGTTGGTCCATATCTATCAGTGCTCGACACACCTTGCTCTGGATTTGAGTATACAAGTAAGTCATCTTCCTCTACAGACTTACCGTCCTTGCAGTTCATGGGTAGAAAGAAAGTGTCGGAGAAGATGCAAGATACAATGGCTGGAAACACATCAGTCATCCACTCCATTCAGGCTTCTCTACCGCTTATCCCACACAACAAAATAGCAAGATATGTGTTTACTGAGCAGGCAGAGTCGATGCTACTACAATTATGGGATTTGCATGTGGTCGTACAGGCTACGAAGCTGGATTTTGATGCAGCCATCATCAAATAGGGTCTTGATTCGTTCGATGCTGAGGCAGGCAATGCCATTGTCAATGGTATAAAAATAATAGCAACCCGAGAAGACATTGCCTACGCCTTCAGAATGCCCAATGAGAAAAAGCTGACCATAGCATCTGCAGGGCAGATAAGTCTGTCTTTGAACGAGGATGAAGCTGCCAAAAAGAAACAAAAAGGAAACTTGCAAGAGTAGCTAGAGGTACCAAGGAAACTTGGAAAAAAGTCAAGAAAACCAGCTCTATACAAAACTAAAATGAAGGTCCACTTAGCTATTGGATGCGTTAAAAGAAGCCTCTATAATGTCATAGAAATTTAACAATCATACAAAAATACACACATCAAGAACATATGTCACAATATCATATACCAAACTACTCTTCCACTTTAACCATGAGACTCTAAATTGTTGACGTGATAGATCACACATAAGCTTTGTTTAGGATTCTATGCTGGCCTCAATACCTACTACTACGCCAATAAAATATTGAAGAGTGTATTCCGCTTGAAACTTCTTACTAACAAAGTACTTTATTTATATTGGCTTATTCCTCTTTTTCCCTTCCAATAGTTGGAACCTTGCAAGATTCCAGTTGGTTTGCAAGCTTGGGTCAAAAGCCGAGCAAGATCGATCTCATCTCACCATTACCTTGCAACACAATGCTCTAAGCTAAGCTAGTCCTCCATGACACTGGTGTTGCCCATGAAGTGAGACATACACAACAAAGAAAAGCAACCTCCTATGTCCCCCTCCCTATTGCAACACATTTTGACATGTGGCTCCGTATTCCGTCCTTCCACTTGCCTATCTTGCGTTTGTTGATTGCCTAGTACGATAGCTGGCATTTCTTTTGCTTTTTTGCTTTCACTCAAAAATGGGATGTGCAAAAATTCTCCCCAAAAATAACCATCCAAAATCGTTATTACATACTTTGATGATTGTAAAACTATGTGCATCGCTCCTACTTTGCTTTTTTGTTTGGCATGTAAACAAAACATCAAATAATACATATGTTGTGGGTGAGTAACATCAATTAATGGACACTATTGCATCACCTCATCATGTTGTCATCATGCACCAAGATGATGTTAGATGCCATATTTTTTGTGATTCTTTGCCTATATGGACTCTTGTGGTGGAAGCTACTTGTAAGGGCTTGAAAAACCTTCACAAAATGATGCGTGATCAATGCATGTTCAAGGATTTTGTGTGATCGCTTCAAAGAGATACATATCACGTTAAACCTACAACCAAAGTGGAGGTAGAATCGCCAAAATCTCTTCAAGTAATATGACCACCACATCATGCAAAGCTAAGTAAAGCTTTAGGTACTAGGTCATTGAAGTACTTTGTTTTATGTCCATGCACTCTGCCCATGGACATATCCTTCACAACCTACAAACACTACCCATTTATTGTTATGTTTGTCGCTACATGCTTTCCAAAGAACATATGAAAACATATGGTGTGAAAGTTTGAGCATTGTCAAGAGAATTATCAATCGCAACAAGCAAGGGGCTTCGCTATGTTTGAGGACCAAAACAAATGACTTCCTTAGGTCAAAGCGTACGGATTGCTTGCTCACTATAGCTAGCGGAGGCTTGCAAATGCACTAGTTGTGCCATGGGCCGGGTCAAGATTGCACAGTGAGCAATAAAGTGAAAATTGATTTCAATTTATTTATGCAAAAAAGAAACCAAAAGTTATTTTGCGTATGATACAATATAATGTATGGACAAGTGAGAAACACTAACGAAATATAGGTCCAAAGGTTGGATGACAAGGTATATGAAAAAACATTCCATAGATACTTTATAATAGGGAAAATTACCAAATACCCCTAAAATTTGTGGAAATTCTCAAAATGCCTCTCATATTTCAAAGATTTCCAATATACCCTTGCATCGTTTTGGGATGGATTTTCCCTAGTTTTCAGATAGTCTAATCTTTATGACAATGGAGATCCATATTTTAACATCTTAGACAAAATTATTTACCAATGAGTTTACAAATAGAGGCATCTGTGTTAAAAAATGATGAATCGTTTCATTGAAGAGACCTCAATCTCAATACAATTCAAAATCCTAGTTCTATCATCTTCTATTGAGGATAACTAATCTTTTTATGAAGAGTTGCAAAACGCTTAACTTTGTTTTTAGAGATGTTTGCAAGGATAATTAGCACTATTTTGGGAATTTTGAAAAAATTGAAGGGCATTTGGGAATTTTTGGTGAAATATGAGGGATATATTGGGAACTTTTGAAATTTGAGGGGTACTTGAGGATTTCCTCAAATTACAGGGTTATCTTGGTAATTTTCCTTTATTATATCATGTTTTTTTTTAAACTCTATTCCATGGTTTTAAATGGATGTGTGAAAGGAATGCCATTCATTGATGCAAGGAGAGATGGAAAAGATGTCACTTTCATTCACAAAAGAGAAAAGAAATTTCATAGGAAATCATTGAAAGGTGAGAGCATTTATTAAGAGGATGATTATAGTATAGAAAATAGGAATGAATGCATGCGATGCATAGACGAGGTAGGGAAAACAAGAAAATGGGTTGTATATGGATAAGGAAGAATAATTTTCTTAGAGGAAATAAATTGATGAGGGTGCACACTCTAGGGAACCCATCACAATTCAACTAGCTTGGATTAAATGTAGGCATATTGAGGAGAACATTTGGAATGTATTGTTTTTGAACTCCATCATTATCAATGTGGGACATTGACTATCTTTGACAAGTAATAGAAGGGAGTCAAGATTTAAGAAACAAAATATACACCATACATGGCACTAGATGGTTAAGAAGGCTAGATTTTCCACGAAGAGCCACTAAATCCTATCATCAAAGCATTCATAGAGATGAGCATGAATGCTAATGTGGTTTAGGATTAGAACAGAGTGACATAGAACATTGTGGGTCTAAGTTGCATTTATACGCTGATATATCAAAAAATGTACGTATAATATGTTTTTATATGTTGTATATCCGTATTATATGCATATATCTGTATAAACAAATTTTTGATTGAAATATAATGGTATAAATATAAAAAAGTAGACACAAGCAACAGTTATTTTGAACTGTCACCTACACACTTCACCTACCTCTCCTACATCCTACCTACTAGCTCTCATCTTCCTCACAGTTCCTCCTCATACACCTTACTTTTCTTCAATTAGCAAGTAATTTCTGGTCGCTCTCAAGCTTCAAGTATGTATTTTATCTAACAATTTTACTTGACCCTTTTGTTGTAGAGCATTGGTCACACCTTAGGGTCAATGTACATGTCCGATTCCCATCCCTAACAGTGTTGATCTTCACGTCACACTGCAAGGGGGACGAGGACCTAGATACCCGCCCTTGGCTGTGTCGACCTTCGGGTCACACTGCAAGGAAGTTAGAACTTAGACGCTTCATCTTTGTATGATGTTGACCTTCGCGTTGCCATTTAGTGTATGTAATGCTCCAACAACATTCAACGTGTATGATGTAGATCTTCAGTGAGCTCTTGCACAAGTTTTTGGAAATCTTAGTGGATGACTTCACAATCTTCTCGTTTAAAGACATGCATCTCCTATTTTTGGAGATAGTATTCAAAAGATGGAGAGAGAAGAAGATCTGTTTGAATCTCTTTAAGTTGATGTTTATGGTTTGGAAGGGACGGCTATTGGGACCGTGTCCAAAACTGCATAGAGATGATTGAGACAAGATCAATGATGTCATTTTTGCTCAATCTTCTGGTGCTATTTTCAATTGATTATACCATTGTATCCATCCATAAAGCTGTACATTTCATGTCCAAATATCTCATCCAATATCATGTCAGCTACCTCTCCATTTAGCAATGAAATTTGTTTTCGATCAATATTTTAATGATATTTTCAATTGATTATATCCACTGTATCCATTCATAAAACTGTACATTTCATGTGGATCTATCTCACGCAAAATCATGTCTTTGAATGGTAATGGAAATGGGTCTTTAATTGTTTGAGCATTTAGTTTCCTGTAGTCCACATATAACCTAAGTTTTCCAATTCTTTTTGGAACCACCACAATGGGAAACAACTAGTCACTTCTTGTTTACCGTTTCAGTGAGATGAACTTACCTTTACTAGGTTGTCAATTTCTTCCTTAACCTTCTTTGTATAATTTGGATTCATATTGTGCCGTTGGAGTCATACTATTCGTGCATTTGGATTCAGTGGTATCTAATGCTGGTACACTTCTTAATCAATGCCTTCCTGATCCGTATGTTCCCGAGCAAAAACATTGTGATACTTCTAAAATAGTTGCCTTTTTTTTTTTTGATCTTTGGTTTTACATGTTTATTTATGTATATTACCTTAGGATCTAATTTTGAACCTAATTTCCACACCTCTATTTCTTGATTATCTGGTAATAACCAGTTTGGCATTCCATCCCCTTTTTGTCTGGCTAGTGATTTTGCATCCTTTTCTGTGTCTATGTTTGTTGTATATTCATTGTAAGGATTATTTGTACTAGTTGAATCCCCCTCTATATCAATTGGTATCCTATTGCGTTCAAGTGGATGGGCATTATGCTGCATGTTTCTCGTGTCCCCTCCATTGTTCCCAGTTGTCTATCCTTCTCTTGAAGGCCTTTCGTTTAGATTAATCAGTCTTTCCATTGGGTTTGGCTCAATAAAGTTATCCGAGTACTATTGTCTCTGTTGTTCTACCTCTTTTCAATCCAAAAGAGTTGCATTCAAGTCTATCTTAGCTATTGGAAATATGTTCATTGATACTAACATCCTTCCTATCTTTTTGGTCCCATACTTCCTATATAACTCCTTTTGGGTTCATTGCTCTTCTCAACATTTTGGTGTTGTTAGTTTTAATTTGGATTCTTCTATTGGGCCCTTATATTGTTAGTCTTTGGCTTGTATAATCATTTATCAATTCTTCACTTCTTAGCCATGTCCTTTGTAAGAGCATGCAATATGCACCTTGGACATTTAGAACGAGAAAATTGGTTTTAAAATTTTTTGATCCTACTCTAATTTGAAGGTTCTCAGTTATACCATTGGCTTGGAAATCCTTTGGTCTACCATTTTGATTTTGAATCAGTCTTTGTTTGACATCCTCCCCCATGATATTGACTCCCTTATTGCTATCCAGAATTACCTACGACAATGGTTCCCAACGTTTCCTACTTTTGGACTAGTACTTTTTTGAATGACTGATACTTCTTCATCTTTAATTTTAGATGAAATTGGCTACTTTAGGTAACGTTTTTCCAATATGATGGAGTTTAAAAGTTAGCTTCTAGATTCTCCCACAAACTTTTACATATATTCGATCGTGTTCATTCCTAGAACTGCTATCTGAATTGTATGACCTCCCCTATGGAAAAGTGTCTTTGCAAAGCCATGCCTTTGCTGGCCTCTTGCATCTATTAGCTGATTGATCCTTTTATGGAGATTTAGATTGTTATTGTTGAATTTTGTTTTCCTGTAGCTCCTGTTTATCAACTTTGCCAAGTCCACCTTGACTTGCCATACCTCTTTCTCAAGGTGCTCCTTCGAGCCTTTTACTGGTTTCTCAATTTCTATTCTAGCACTATTGAATCCAGAATCCACAGCTAGGATTTGCTTCTCCAAAGCTTGTGAAGCTTTAACAAAAGCCTTTGAATGGATTGGCATCTGAGCATTTTGGCCTTTCTAGCATCCTCTGCCATCTTTCCCTATGTCACTTTCACTTTTAGATTATCTAGACATTGCACCACAAAGTGTTTGTATTTTCCACAAGTATAGAATTTGAAGTTATGTTTGGTAAAGTCAGCTCTACCCCTACCTCTACTAGAAAATTTTTGATAGCATCCTCTTCCAACCATATTGTTGGTACTAGCTCTGTCCATGTTCTCTGGTATCCTCCCTTGCTTAGTTGGTTCTAGAGTTTCTAGAGCTGTCATGGAAACATCTTTTCCTTCCTTAAAATAATGCATTATGATTTTGTGATTGTTCATAGGTGCCCAAAGGCTTTGCAATCAGTGCATTGAAAACATTCATCACACATGTGCTCCTTTGGCTTGCATTTCTTGCACCAGATCTCCACTTTTCTAATGAAGATATGGTATTGGGTATCTTAGATATCTGCTTGGATAGAACCTCAATCTTTTTAGTTCATGCTCCCTTCTTCCTACTCTTGGACGTGTCCTCTAAATCACTATCTAATGAGTTGTAAATGGTACTAGATCCTTCAATAGATGATTCACTAGAACTAAAACTCTCCTTTCCTTTACACCCATTCTCTTTCTTATCTTGTTGCTCTAACTTTAGATCTTTTTGCACTAGATTGTTAAACTTTTAAGTTGGTGCTAGTACTTCTTGTTCTCTTAATTTCTTGCTTTTGAACACACTCAAAAACCATGCACGCATACTATTTTTTTATGGTGGCCCATTTAGTTGCCTAGTCTCTTCCTTGATTTTTTCTACATAAGTCTTAATAAATAGCCTACCCTATTTTATTATATGTCCTCATCCCCACGGTTTTTATTATACTCCAACAAGAAAGCATTCTTGAGCTTATTGTAAGTTCAAAGCTTACAATGTAGGTAATGGTAATACCATTTTCTTGGTGCATCCATCAAAATTTGTGGAAAGTACTCTACTCATTCATCTTCATTGATGTCCTTCAGATCATAATATACTATCCAAATCTTGTATATGGACTTCTAGATCATCCTTTCTGTTGCCTTTGCAAGTGAGAAACATGAATTTTAGATCATTGGACCATTCATTGTATTTGGATTTGTGATGATCTGATTTCTTTTCTCAAAATCTGGATTTATCCGTGTGATTTGGTTGTCCGTGTTTACTATACTGGCCCATGTCTGCCTCTTATCTATCATTGTAGTTATCATTAGTCTCTGTTACTAGCTCATTTCCTTCACTATATTTTGTATGTGATCCTACTTGTTTACTATGCCTGTTGGTAGCATTGACATTTGCATTAACCTTCGCTTTGCCTCTCCCATCTAAATGCCGAGATCCATGTGAATGAGAGCATCTCTCAAATCTCTTTGAATGTCATCTTCTTGAATGTGCTGAATGTTGAGATGCTCGATGCTCCTCACCTCCTCTTTTACTTGGATTGACATATGTTTCCTCGTTTTGAGAACATGGTTCTCCATCAGATCCTTGCTTTGATTCCTCAGCTAATGTGTTGATGTTGTTCTGTTCTCAACAAACACTACAGTAGCTCTCCTTCCTTGCATTGGACGATGTGGTGGATTCATGACTATTTCAGAAGTATGACTTTGAAAGTACAAATGATATTGCACTTAGTGCTTAGTTACAAGCTGATACAAGAGTGTTGACAATCCGTAATAGATATAGACAAGCTTTGAGAAGGAACAACCCAAATTGAAAGTAATGGGTTCTAAGTGACTATACATTTACAGAGACTCAAGTAACTCGTAGAAGCAATTTCTATGTAATATCATTTAAAACCTACAAAGGTTTCACATGTGCCTCATTAGGGCTTACATTTCTACTCCCACCATTAAACAAACGAAAAATATATCGTAAATATTTTGTGAGCTCATATCTCTCTCCTTAGTACTTCCTATCAAATGCTAAAGTGAATCTTCCACAAAAACAACATATTGACTAATTTAGATACACTTTGTTTGCGGATAATACAAGCTATAAACTTTTCTTTCCAAATTGTAACTAACAAAAGTACATTTCACATCCTTATTATCCCCTTTTTTGCAAAAAAAAAAAATCAAGAACTAAAGTATAAACCAATCTATCAAACAGACATAAGTGACCAATAAATGCTTTTTTTCCTTGACAAATATCATAAGGTGTAATAGATTGTAACTTCTAGTGGGACACTTTTTTAGTAGATACACAACACACATGACAACTTTGAGCCAAAATGCATGTGGCAAAGCTTAGCTTTTGACCATGCATCTTGCCATCTTCATGAGTGAATTGTTTTTCCTCTCAACAATTCCATTTTTTAAAGGGGTATACAACATTGTACATTGAAGATTTATCCCACTACTTGCTATAAATGCATTGAATATACTCCCCTTTTCATCAAACTGGAGGGTGCCCATAGTACATTTGGATTGATTTTCAACCATAAGCAAAAACCTTTGAAAGCACATAAACACTTTGGACTTTGCCTTAAGAGGATACACCCATGCATGTGTAGAGAAATCTTTGATACAATTTATGAAGTAAATTATTTTTCAAAAGATAGATTATGCATTGAACCACAAATGCCACTGTGGACAAGATGTGATTTGCAAATAGTTTGGACGTAACCATCCTTAAATAACTTAGAATATTGTATTTTTTCTAAAATATAGCCTTTACATACATGCTCCAATGGTGCTTAAGAGGGGGCACAAAGCAACCATATTAGATTTCTATAAATGCAACAAACTAGCAAAATTCATTGACTATAATGTGCATGCCAAAGTTTTGCATCTGAAACAACCTTTGAATAAAAAAATGTGCATACTAAACCTTGAATACATTTCTTGTAAGTATTGAGATTATACAGCCCACTAAATGCCACAATTATATCACCAAAACTAAAATCATACACATTACAATCATCCACAAAGTTGACTATACACAACGAAGTTTTGCTAGTGTGGATACAAACAAAAGGTTCTTCTTGATTCTAGATACATACAAAGAATTCAAAAATGTGAAATGATTGCCACTTGCAATAGTAAGCACATTTTTTAAAACTCCTTTAACTTGATGAGAGGCATTATTGGTGCATGTGACAATATTTGTACTAGGGATCGTCTCAAGAGAAGTGAAAAAATCACAGTGAGATGTAATGTGCTTGGTTACACCACAACTATACATGATCCATAGATTTTGCAATTGATGCATCACGAATAGATTGGTCATATTGACATTGTGTATTAAAAGGCCATTTTTCATCATGCACAATATTTTCTATGTTTCATTTGAAGAAGCATCTTCAATGGTTTCATTTGTCTCTTTCATACGAGCCATTTTAGCATGAATCTTAGCACATTTTTGAATGAGATAATGATTTTCCTTGAATGAAATTCCAACAACTTCTTGACTTTATCACTAGATATCTCAAACTTATTTTTGTTTGAAGGCACAATTATTGTAGGAGAAGGCTTGCTACCCACAAAAGCATTGGAGTTGGAAACAGTGGTATAATTCTTTTGTTGTGTAGCCAACAAATGTGTGTTCAACAACAAGTTTCTTAGATCCCCTTTTTTTTTTCCTAGACTAGGTCTCTTACAAAAATATAGAACAAGACCATCAAACTTGGCATCATCAGGTTTAATCTTTGTCATAGCCTAAAGGTGGAGGCAAAAGTCCACTAAGACAAAGCATTGAGAGTTATTTTCACAAGAGTACTCATTAGGAAAAATATGAACCCTCTAGGGGCCCTTTGGAATTAAGGTTAATTAGAGGTCAGCCAATAGGAAGAGGGTGGTGGACACACTCTAGAAAAAATAGGGGGACAAGGTAGCCTTACACCTCTTAATGGCCTCTTACCTAGTGAGAAGGTAAGGGGGTGGCTCGGGGAAAAGGATGGGGAGAGGGGGGGGGGGGGGGGGGGGGGGGGGGGGGACCACTTTGACCTCTTTTCTCCCACTTTTTCTCGGATTTAAAAATACAATAAAAAATGTAAATTTTCAAAATTTCAAAAAAAAATTCAAATTTCAAGTTTTCCCTCCTTAAAAGGTCCCCTAACCTATTTCATGGTCAAGAAAGTATTTTTGACGTCCAAAAGTAAAAAACGTGCACTGAAAATTTCTAAACATTTATTTTTTTCCAAGAAATTCAAAACATCATTTCCACCCTCCAAAGTCTTTCCAAACCTATTCTATAGATAAAAAGTGATTTTCTCTCTCTACAAACCCTTTTCCAAGCTCTCCATGGCTGCAACAACCACATGCAACCCCTATAGTCCAGCATTATCTTTCTGCTAGCTTTCTCCCATCTCCATTGTAGCACCAAGCAAGCTTCTCTCCCATCTCTTCTCCTTGTCCACCACATAGTTTCACACCAAGCTAGCTCCTCTCCCTTCTCTTACTTCCATTACATCATTAAAAACAAGATTCTTTTCCTTCTACTTTCATTCACTCGCACTGCATGGAAACCTCTACTCTCGAAGGTGGAAAAAGCATGAGCTCTCAAGACTTGCATATCACAACAATAGGAGGTGTGAATAGTGCGTGGGCATTGCAAGGGATCATCTTCAACATAAAGATAGAATGATGAGAAAACTACCCTAGTAACTTACATTTAGAGCTTAACATCATCTCCATCTTTAAGTTTATCATGCTGGAGAGAATTAACCTTTATGGCTTTCAATGTTTAGGCTTCACATCTCATAACACTGGGCAGTGCTATTTTGTTGATGGCTTTGGTGCACCATCTATAGTTGTGTAGCATGTGATTGAGTCTCACAATGCAAGTAAGTTGTGTTATCTATGGAGAGTCAACGATTTTTCTTATAATTTATTCTTTGTATAGTTATCATTAGATTATTAGAATGATATCATTTTGTACTTTATAACTTTGTGCTCACATAATCTGTTGTTTACTTACAGAGTCAACTTGTTTTGAGAGGACATGAGCAAGCAACCATGTGCAGAGATGGAAATCATCCTATTTTTGTTCCGTGAGGAACCTTTCACTACCATGTTAAAATATTTTCATAAGAATAGTAGTATTTTTGTAGAATCTTGAACCAATAGGTACTCTCTATGAACTCTTAGAAAAGCCATCCATATAGTACTACTATCTTCCCTAATGTCACAGACACACAAATACTAGTGTATATGAATCTCTAGATGAGGAAGACAAATACTTGTAAGAGAATCCTAAAAACAACAACATTGTCTCCGTTTGTAATTATTTTTATGAGACTGGATTCCTCTATAAATGCAATATAGATATCTCTTTTTGTTAAATGGTGTCGCATTGAGTGCGATTATTTAATTTAGATTACTGGAGTTTCATACAGATTTGAGAAATATTGTTGATCTTTATGGATATTTTGATTTTCCTGTAAGATGTTTCAAGTCTCAAGTCTTAATCATTCCACCATGAAGAAATTAATGCAATATTTTGATTTCAGTTTAATCATTAATGGTTATTCTTATTAAAGTGGATCATAACCTTTGTCAAGATGTCCTCATTTGGAGATGTTGAATATATACCACTAGCAACATTTCACAATTGAGAAAGCTAAATTCTTGCTTTCCAACATGTTATTGTTTCCATACTATGCCTATGCCAAGCTTGACTTAGAGAAATGATAACTTGAGATGGAGGTGTCGATGTATGGGGGTGATTTATTATTGATTCGTGTTTCATCAGACATATATTGTAAAGCCTTTGAGTTTCCACCTTTTTGAGTAGTGTTGACAAGTTTTTGGTATCAATCTTCTTAAGTATCCCTATTCATTCGCTATTGGTAACTATTTCTTTGGTATTGCTAAAGATGATACCAATAGCTATCACCTTGTGAACTTAATTATTAAATTACGAATTTGATTTTTACTATGTAGCTCATTTGGATAGAGAAAGTGTAAACATAAATTGTAGGTATATGCATTGTTAACATAGAAGATATGTATCACTCGAGCCTATGTAAACTGCTAATCAAGAAACCTTTGATTGGATACTATAACAGTAGGGGTCACATGTGGTTTCAAATACCAAAGATATGGCTTAACTAAAACATTCCCAAGAACACGAGGTGAACACAAGGAAGTAAAAATTGGCTCCTTGTTTGGTTGATTTCTAGTGCTAAATGTTTAGTGCACAAAATTTGTGAGGCCTTTGACCTGGGGAGTTCACTAAAGTATATGTAACATAGCGCATGTGCTCAACAGAAGGGAATTTATATTCTTGTAAAGTTACAGAAACATGTGTAGGTAAGGCCTATAAGGGGTATTTTTAATCCATTGTGGTGAATGCACATGATATAAGAAAATTTTACATAGTGAATACTCTGGACATCAAACACTACAACTCTATCTCATGGCCATGCATTAAAACAAAGCCCCTATTTGTCATTTAGCCTAGGGACTCTCAACAAGAGAGGCCACAAGGGCGCGCAGAATGGCCATCCAGGGACAAATAGGGACAAAGATATTTCCAAGAACAGGGGATGGACACAAGGAAGTAAAAAATGGTTGATAAGCATGATACAAGGTTTAGGTATTTTCCATTGGGGGGGGGGGGGGAGTTTGCTATGAACACATTAAACTGCCTAGTTCTATCTCATGGCCATGCATAAAAAATATGCCCGTACTTGCTATTTTAAGGCTTGAGGGACCACAACAAGAAGGGTCACAAGGGCGCGCAAAATGGCCATCCAAAATTTGAACTGAAGGAAAATAATCAGAATGAACTCCTAGACTGTGTACAAACTTTAAAATAACCAAAATTTTCTTTAAAAAAAGGTTATTGCTAAAAATTTAAAAATAGACCGCCCTTGGACTTCCCACAGCGATAGAAATCAAAGGGTTCAAGGAGAGGTCTGGTGTCACAAGTGCATGGTAGGAATCTAATCGAGGTTTATTTTGTCAAGATCTCTTATACTTTATCATGTCTAATGTACAATCTTACCAAACAAAAACAAATTTACACTTTAAATGACAACAAATCTTATTTAACTCATCAAACAATCTAAAATATGGTAGACCTAGAGTGCTCTTACACATCAACAAACAAAAAAGGTCCAAATTTCTTCTCATTAACTTTGATAAACATACATTCGTGAACAACTTCCAAGGAGTAGTCCGGTCATAGTTCTTACATCGATTCCGTGACATGGTATGCTCATGGGGTGACCTATCACATAAAAATACCTTTGGTAGGAGTGCCCTCATGTTAGGAAAGGGTGTGTTGCTGAGCTCAGATTCCTTTCTTCTACTTATTCAATTCCATTCTTCTACTTCTTGATCATCTGGTAAGAGCTTTGGTCTACCTCCTTTTCTTTTTGAGTTTCCTTATTAGTTCGTATCCCTACAACATAATCATTGAAAGGGTTCTCCGTGCTTGTTAAATTCAATTCCCTATTTAATTGTAACTCATTTTGATTAGGCGTTTCTATATTCTGTTCTCTGTTCTCTGTTCTCTGTATTCTTTATCTGGACTAGCATTCCCTTCAATTTGATTCCTTGATTTATTTGATTGTCTGCCATCTAGGATTACTGATCTTATGTCCATATTAGACCAATGAAACTTTTTGGGTGTTGTTGCCTTTGTCTTCTACTTTATCCGTATCCAAAAGTTTAGGAAATATGTTCATTGATGACAGCATGCATTCAATCTTCTTCATTCTATACTTCTTACATAGTTCCTCCATTCTTATAGCTCTCCTCCAATTTTTGGTAGTATTGGTGCTTACCTGGATTCATCTATTGGGACCCTAAATAGTTAGTGTATGTGGCATAATGTAGGCTCCTTAGACATCCAATACTAGGAAAGTGCTTTTTAAACTTTTTGTGCCACGCTCTGATCTGTAAATTCTCCACCAGACCACTAGCCTAGACTATTCTTTGATTTGCCATGCGTATTCTAAATGGAGCTGGCTTCATGTCTTGTATTCCTAGTCTTTGTTTGACATGCTCTCCAAGAATATTTAAACCTACCCCGCCATCCAGTATAACCCTTGATAGAGGCTCCCATTGTTTTCTAATGTTGTAATAAATTTGGATAATTGAGACTTCATCATCTTTAAATTTAGACAAATCCATGGGGCCATTGCCTCTGACATCTTATTTCTTTGCTTTGTAATGAACTTCACAACTTTAGATAGGGTTCTTCTTATATCATCTAACTCAATAGTGAGGCTCTGTATCCTTTCACAAACTTTAACATATATATGATCTTGCTCATTCCCAGAGCTGCTTTTGAACTAGAAGACCTCCCTTTGGGATAATTATCCTCGCAATGCCATGCTTCTACTGGCATATTTGTGAGAAATCAAATTGTTCCTTCCAATATATTTCTATCCCTAGGTCCATTATGTCAGTCTCAACCAAGTCTATCCTGACGACTTGCCGGACATCCTTTTCCAATTGATAATCTAGGCCCTTTGTTGATTGATCAAATTCTTTTCAAACTTCTACTTTACTAGATTCCTTCTGTGGAAGTTCTTTCTCCAGGACTTCTAGTGCCCTTAACAAAAGCCATTGGATGGTCCTGGCCTCCAAGCATTCGGGTTATTTTGGCATCTTCTTTCTAGGCCCTTTGTGATCTTGGTTGCGAGTTCCCTCTACTTCTACCATTCGTCCACCTCCTTGGCCTTCGAGACCGCCGTCCTCTACATCTCCCACCTTTGAGCCCCATTGGTTTGTTTAGTTTGGTTTTTTGGCTCATCTGGCAATTCTTCAATGACAACCCCAATGCTCTTGGTGACCACGGGCACCAAAACTGGGTCTGCCATTTTTCCTTCTTGCTCTCCAGCTTTCACATTGTTAGGAAGTTGACTTGTAAAGTGACCAGACTTTCCACAGATATAGCAACCAAAATTGTGTTTGGCAAAGTTAGGTCTACCTCAGCCTCTCCCGCCAAAATATCAATAGTTGTGTGCTTTGTTGCATGTGTCGGAGGATGGGAAATTGCCAAAACACTGTGTGCGAGCCATGAATGGCTGCAAGCACACAACTAGACAGTCCTAGCAAGCTCAAAGGGGCAATGGTGCGTCACTCACCGCTCGATGCTTCCATCGTGAAGGAGCCCCTTAATCTTTGGTATATGAAGTATAAGGTAAGTGTATGTACTCTCCATCAGTGGCCGGTGTCCTGACCCCAAGCAAAGGTGCCATGTCATTACCACAACATTTTGGTGGAGAACGATCAAATGTCTTATTTTTTTGTCCAAAACCGCTATATCTAGGTGTTTTCAACTACTAACATTAGAGTTTCAACCCAAAGTACTGGCCTTTTTCTCCATTTTATATTTCACAAAATCAAGCTAGAGAATACAAAATCTCCCTTTTCATGCTCTAGAAATAACGCTATCAATGACAAATCACCTAGTTTTTTCAAACGTCTACTTTTTTCACCTTCCCTCCATTTTGCAAGAGCTTTGCCTCCTTTTGTTACACACCCTCTTGCTCTTTGATCTATGAGTTTCCATGGCTTCCTCTACACATTTTCCTTCTCATACCAACCTTCTTGTGATTTTCATAACTTTAGAGAAGATGGTCTCTGGAAACCCATGTCTATTCGTGTGAATGACTGGGTAACAATGCTCCCTTCATGCAAAGGTGCGTACAGAGTGAAGAGAACCAAGCGAGATGAAGTGAAAAACGATTGGAAAGGTCGTGTTCTTGCCTTTAAAGTAATAGTGGCTAGCAAAGGTTCAACATGTTTACATGACCAAAGACATGGTGTTAAACTTGGATTAACATCCCATTCTTCCATTGTTACTGGAAGGAACACAAAATTTTATCTATTTGATACGATGAATTTACCATACTCTAATTTTTCTCTCTCAATTTATTTATTTTTTGTAATTTTAGTTATCTTTCCGTCAATAGCTATGGAGTGGCAGCCTGTGGAGAGTCTAAGTGGCACATTCAAAGCAATTCACAAGGAGATTGTAGATGTTAAGTGTGCTAACAAGACACCTTCCTTTCACAAAATAGTGGGTTTGTTTGTGTATTTTGTAGAATATCAGGCTCCAGTAAGAGAAGGTGCACATGGAGAACTACATGTGTTGCCTATTCCCACTATAAGATCATTGGAATGGGAAGCCCTTGATCCAAGTACCATATCAAGTTTCAAATTCAAATTCAAAGAATATATCCTTAAAAATATGTCTTCAGACACGATTTTAAGAAGGTTTAAGGTACAATGTCTTTGTTGCATATACATGTCTTTGTGGCATGTTTCAAAACAATAGATTTACAGAGGACAAGGACGATTTGTCTTGATAGAAGACTATTTATGAGACTAAATTGGACACTGTACTTGGAGAAGGCTAGGGTACCAAGGAAAATTTCCATATTGGTGACAATATCGGTTGTACAGTAAGCCCAAACTCTATATCTATCATGTCATTAGACATTAGTTTTGGGTTATGGCTATAGGAGATGGAGAAGTAAGCTAGGTAGTTGGGTTTCTCTAGACTCTGAGGAGAATTGTCCAGAGTTTGAATTAAAAATCATAGTCTATCCATTCACTGAGCCTAGAAACCTTATAGTAACATCAAAGTGGAGACTATAGGATGTTAGAGAATCTCTCCAATTATAGATGAAACATCCCCTAAGTATAGATTCAAAGTTGATGGCATTGTCATGCATCACATGTATTCCCCCAAAAAGAGCTTCCTTTGAGCCACTTGCAAGGAATTGAGAAAAGCTAAAGTGGATTTCTTGAATGTTGTAATCACTACGTTTTGGATGTATACATGTCTTTTCCACTTTGTTGATGTGACCAGTATTATTTGTATGGTTAAATCTAAACAACACCATGATACATAGTTAAGAGGTTGACATTAAATATTTAAGTACAAAAATATGAACCCAAAAAGGGTGTTTGTTCATAAGGACAAAATGAACATAGTTGTATACAACTCTTGTGGAATAATGCAATCAATCAACAAAATCCACTTGGCCTTTTGCTTGGGAGG
Source organism: Adiantum capillus-veneris (assembly GCF_014529385.1). Taxonomy (NCBI): domain Eukaryota; kingdom Viridiplantae; phylum Streptophyta; class Polypodiopsida; order Polypodiales; family Pteridaceae; genus Adiantum; species Adiantum capillus-veneris. The sequence continues at coordinate 53,625,964 of NC_140947.1, read as the reverse complement.
ATCCTTCATCCTCAGAGACCCTTTATCCTTTTTGTTTGATATGATCAAAGGTTGTTGAAGGAGCTTTAATAGGGGGTGGTGGTGAGTTGGGTTCCTTGGAGGGTTGTGACTTGGTCTCCTGACGGGTTGGCTTGGGAGACTTGGTAGTGGGTTCCTTGGGGGGGGGGGGGGGGGGACTTGGGCTCATGAGGGGTTGGATTGGGAGACTTGGTAGCTGTCTTGGAAGACATGAATGGAAAATTGAAAGGTGAGCCAGGCTCTACCCCCTTAATTTTTCTAGATGAGTGAGGCTTGTGAACTTTGAAATTGAGTGGTGAGTGGGATGGAGGACCTTGTAAGAGCTCTTCTCCTTAGTAGAGCTTTTCCTTGTATGGATGTTTCTCTTTGCAAGGCTCTTCTTTGTAGGGCTTTTCTTCTTGTCCTCTCTTTTCGTGTTCCTTTGTAGTTGCACACTTGGTGGCTTTACCTTTTTTTGGTGGTTGTAGAAGGCGAGGACAGTTCCCGCAGGTGGGAACTGCCACTTAGAAGGCCGACTAGCGGGAAGCGAGAACAGCTGCACTGCAGTAATTCTGGTAGGAATTACCACAATTATTGTAGTAACTGTAAGCCTATAAATAGGACCCGCTACATTGTAATGAGGGCTTTCTTGGCTTTTTGACACTTTTGGCTTACGAGCTCTTGTCTTCTAGATTTACCCCTGTAATCATTCAACTCCTGTAATCAATATTCAGTCTCCAGCTGAGCTTAAAGCCTGCATACACTGTACTGATTACTCCTGATCTACTAATATGAATCTACAAATGCCATTTCTAGTCTCCAACTATGTCTTTCATTTCACAAAAATATTCCAGTCCAGTATTTCTGTTTCAGTCTTCACTAACTAAACTGCTTAACAATCAGTAGCTCTTAATTCTAACTCTGGAATAGCTATCTGAAGAGACCACTCCATTCCATTTTGGCAATCATGGTGGCTAGAGCTGATTGCTCTTAGACCAGAGAGCTATATCTCCTAGTTGGAATCCTAAGCTACAACCATGACGCCCAAAGTCAATCGTGGTCAAAAATCATCAGGCCAGTTTCACACTGAATGTGCTCAAGTTGACCCTATTCCTGAAGTGTCAAAGAGAGAGTTTGATACTAAAGGGGACCCGAGAGTGAGACCAAGGCTCATGAGGAGGATGGCTGAGCGAGAGGAATGTAAATCTTGGACTCATGGTTCTCGGTCCACACACATGATAACTGAGGCAAAAGGGAACAAGGGCAATCATCATACTACCAGCCAGAAGGGAAGGGTAGAGACTGAGACGGAGACTGAACAAGAAGGTCAATGGGATACTGACACTGACCATTACAAAAAATTGTCCCGATGCAGTCAGGTTCCCAAGACCAAAAGAAGCAGAGATGATGCCGACCGGCATGATTACACGACTTCGTTGAAAATCTCTTTTCTAGTGTTCAAAGGTGGAAAGAAAGATGACCTGGATGTTCACATCCAAGATTTTGAACAATGCTGAATTGAAAAATATTGATGAAGGTGATTGGGGAGAATATTTTTCCTAGACACTGAAGGATACAGCCAGGAAATGGTATTACCATTATCCAGCTTGTCAGCTCAGGTCCTACAACAAACTGCTCAAGGCCTTTAGGCTCGAGTATTTAGACAACATGGGAGCAACTCAGAAAGATGGAAACTTGGTGCTCCAAATGCTAATCAAAATTTCATGTTTCCAATGAATGCCCACAGTGTACCTACTGCAAATTGTTTGTCCATCTATGGAACTATGGGATTCGAATTCATCATTTCAAGAGAGGCAAGGATCTGTCTCTAGTCGTCTTTACAAATGCAGAACCAGCTAAGGCAGAGACAACCAGTGGGGCTGGTACAAGGCGCAATAGATACTAGGGAGGTACTGACCGAGGTCAAGGACAAGGGGATTTCCATAGGAGATCTCTTAACTGCTATACTTGCGAGAAGTATGGACACTTTGTAGCCCAGTGCCCAGAAACACCTAGTACTGCAGCTACTACTGAGGCGAAAGCCTAGAGCCAGTCCCAGTAATGGGTAGTCACCTGCAGTAATAAGGGGATGGTTATTGAGATCCCAGATGAGCCTACCAAACCAGTAAGTTCTAAAACCAGCAAATGGACTCAGCAGAGAGAAGTCTAGAAGGCTAAGGGCAAGGAGAAGGTCGTCGAGATGAATGGCAAGAGCAAGGCAGCTAAGATCACAGAGGATCTAGCTAAGAAGATACCAGAGCAGCCAGAAAGTTCTGAGGCTCGAGTTATTCAAAAGATACCTGTCCAGTATTTTGAGAAAAGGCAGCCAGATTAGTCAGGATCTGGAATCCCTAAGACTATGCTTGCTGCAGTGCAAGGACTAATGGAAGATCTAGGGCACGAAAAATTAGCAGCAGTGATGATTGAAATCAACAACATTGACATTAGAACGGAGGACTGGCAATGCAAAGAAAGTCCTAATTCTTCGAGTTTTGATAATAACTCTGACCAGGAGAGAGAAGAAATCCATGTAAAAATCTATGAAAGAATTCAAAGATTGACATTTGAGTTAGAAGACATCAAGAAGACCTTGCCTGAAGCGGCAAAGTTCATCCGACAACGCAAAAAAGCTGAAGCCGATGCTAGAGCAGTAGACTTGGTAGCTGTCAAAGATGATGAAATGCCTGTAATCTAGGTGGATTACAAAGTCAAAAAACAGAGGGAACCGCTATCTGGTGTTATACTGGATGGAGGGGCCGGTGTAAACATTCCTGGGGCACATATCAGCAATGACTGGGTATCACTGAATTGAAACCAACACCTTTTAAGGTCAGAATGGCCGATCATAAAGTTGTTCAAGCAAATGGCATGATTGAAAATATGCAGATAAGGGTGGGCAAAGAAAAGTTCAAAATCAGCTTCCTGGTACTGGATGTTCAAGGAGCATACGATATGCTACTGGGACGTCCTGGCTTTAAACAGCCTAGGCTGTGCGTGATTATGCAAATCAGACCCTAACAATTCAGGGGACTAGTAGAAGAATTCAGGTCCAAACCAATAACACCAAAAGATGGTAGAAGACACTACGACCAGAAAAGCTTTGCAAGAAGTATGGGGTTGAAAATATTGAAAGAATGCTGGCAGCAATGAACAGTTTTCCATTAGTAGAAATTGATTTGATGTAGTATTATTTGACAAAGATCAAGCTAACAACCAGAAAAGGAAATTTCAAGATCTGCTCACTGAACTGAATCCTGGATAGAGACTAGTTCAGCTGACTGGATGGCCAGAGGAAGCAGCTGAATCCAAATAGGAGAATTCAAATTCTAGAAGACCAATGCACACTGAAGAGGCACACACTAAAGAGGCCAATGGAACTCTGAATGGAAATCCCGAACTACAAGGTCCATCCATGGATTATGCTGAGGAGTCAACCAAAAGGAAGGGAGGTGGGCCGAATTGGCTACTTCCAGATGATCCAAAAATTGAAGAATGGAATTTGGGTTCTGAAGAAATTCGTCGACTGATCAAAGTAAATAATCATCTGAATCCAGCAGAGAAAGAAAAAGCCCGAATTATGTTCCAGAAATACAAAGACGTATTTGCTTGGGAACATACTGACTTAAAAGGTGTGGATCTAGAATTCTGTCAACACAAAATACCTCTGAAACTAGATGCCAGACCAGTACGTTTGCAAAGGTATAGAATGAATCCAAACTACGCTAAGAAGGTCAAAGAGGAGATTGCAACCTTCTGAAAGCTGGATTCATCACAGAAGTCGCTAGTAGTGACTGCCTATTCCCCATAGTGGTAGTACCAAAGAAGAATAGAAAACTCATAGCCTGTGTGGACTACAGAAAGCTAAATGCTCAAACCATCAAAGATAATTTTCCATTACCCTTTACTGACATGCTTCTTGAGGAGATGCAGGCCATGATATGTATAGCTTTATGGATGGCTACAGTGGTTATAACCAGCTAAAGATTGTCCCTGAAGATAGGGAAAAAACCACTTTTATTACTGAATGGGGTGCATTCATGTATCTAGGCATGCCATTTGGTTTCTGCAATGCTCCAACAACATTCCAACGTTGCATGATGGAGATATTCAATGAATTCTTGCACCAATTTTTAGCCATATTTATGGATGATCTCACTGTAATCTCAACAGAGGAGAAGCATTTGCTATTTTTGGAAAGAGAAGAGGATCTATTTGAACCCATTCAAATCAGTTTTTCTGGTCTAGAAGGGACAACTACTGGGACATATAGTGTCCAAAAATGGCATTGAGATGGCCAATGATAAAATTAGTGTGTCCAATAGGCCAAGAAACCCCGCACAACATTAGAATTAAGTTCATTCTTGGGGTACGTAAATTTCTATAGAAGATTTGTTCATTTCCAAGGCATTACCTTTACATGAGCTTACAAAGAAAACCAGTAAGTTCATTTGGACTTTTGAGTGTGAAGAGAGCTTTCAATGCCTTAAAAATTCCATTATTAGTAAGCTAGTACTCCGACAACTGGACTGGGATGTTATATTCCATGTGCATGTGATGCATCGGGGATGGTATTGGGAGTGATACTAGCTCAACTAGATGGGAGGACTGATTATCCAATCTATTTTGTTAGTCGTAGATTCAGCCCAGCTGAACAAGGATATACTACCACAGAGAGAGATGCTCTGGGAATGGTTTTTTGTGCCACCAAGTTTTGACTCTATTTGGTGGGAAAATTATTTCATTTTTATGTGGATCATCAAGCACTGTTATTTTTGACTAACAAAGTTATCACCCGAGGAAGGCTGATAAGATGGATGATGTTCGTGATGGAGTTTGAGTTCTGCATATTCTAGAAGCACGGTAAATCTCATTGTGGTGTTGATTTCCTTTCCAAAAGTACTCAAGGGTACTCTGAAATATCCTTGAGAGATGAGCCAGTAGATGCAGAGCTGTTTCAAGTAACAGCTAAGGAAAAACTAGATCCAAAATGGTATGAAGTATATTAGTTCCTTTCCAGAGGAGGATTCCCAGACAATTGGACTCAAAATCAGAAGAAAGCTCTGATCATAAAGAGTTTGAAGTTCACCATAATAGGAGGATTTCTCTAAAGACTGGGCATAGAGTGTGTTCTTCGAAGGTGTGTGCCAATGGAAGGGCGAACACAAGTTATCTCTAAAGTAGACGATGGGGATTCTGGAGGACACTTCTCCACTGATATTACTTACAAGAAGATTGATATTACTTACAAGAAGATTTTGCAAGCTGGTTTATGGTGGAAAACTCTGATAGCAGATGTCTGAAGCTTATGCAAAACGTGTGATATATGTCAGAGAATGGGTAGACCAACAATAGTTGATATGACTCCACTTACTCTAGTTCAGCCATTGGGAGTATTTATGAAATTGGGTATGGACTCATGGGGCCATTCAAGAAGGTCACTCCAAGGAAGAACCAATATATTTTGACGGCTACCTGTTATATCACTAAATGGGTGGAGGCCAAGGCTCTTTCAAACAATACTGCCAAGTCCACTGCTATTTTCCTGTTTGAAAACATTATCTGCCATTATGGATGCCGCATTGAGATTGTGTCTGATCAAGGGACACACTTCATTATGCTACAATGGAAATTTTGATGGAGATGCTCTCACTTAAGCACAAAAAATCAATTATATATTATCCTAGGTGCAATGGACAAGCATAGAGCAGTAATAAAACCATCAAGAATATTCTAAGAAAGAATGTTTAGAAGGAGCCACACTAGTGGGATATTAAGCTCCAAACTGCACTATGGGCCTACATGACACCTTTTAAAGTCACCATTGAAATGACACTTTTCAGAATGGTGTATGGTATTTAAGCTGTAGTGCCTATCGAATTTGTGATTCCCAGTCTCAGTATGGCAGTTGAATATGGTTTAGATTTTAATCATAATCTCAAACAGAGATAGGAGGAATTAGTACAGTTGGATGAGTTATGACAAAGAGCCATACTGGAACAGGAGATTGTTCAACAACGAAGGAAGCACTGGCATGATAGAAGAATCAAAGTTAGGGAGTTCCAGAAGGGAGACTTGGTTTTGCTATATCAGTCTAAACTGGACCCTAGGAAACCAAATTTAAAGATAGCTTGGGCTCGTCCATATGAAGTAGATTGGGTATCTTCCAATGGCACAGTGAGGTTGAAAGATTTATCTAGATTACTGCTGCCAGGTGTGTATAATGGGGCCAAGATCAAGTTATACTATTCAAATGAGAAAGAGACCTTGAGAGAAGATGATAAGGCATTATGGGTACTGAAAACTAGGAATTTTCAGAGCCAACCATTCTAAATCTGTTCCATGTAAGCTCAGTACCAGAACCAGTACCATAACTAGTAAGGTTTCAATGTGATAAACCAATGCTAGTAGCAAAGCCAGTAAATTTACAGAGTCAGTACCAATTCCTATGGGAAGAAGGGCCAATGGGAATGCATATGATAATCATGAAAGGGATTATGGAACAAAATGGCCAATGCATGTGTGCCACGTTGTCAACGGCACACACAACTCTAGGAACGGTAATTAGTGGAACTTTTATGATGCGCACGCGTATAACAGTAAGGCATGTGGAAATTCTTTCTCACAAGTCTCCTGCACAATGACTACCTACTGTTACACACTCTCCATTTCCGAGCTCTAAGAATTCTTCACTACAACGAAAAACCTTCGCGTCAGACAACTCTGTTGGTCCATATCTATCACTACTCGACACTTCTTGCTCTGGATTTGAGTATACAAGTAAGTCATCTTCCTCTACAGACTTACCGTCCTTGCAGTTCATGGGTAGAAAGAAAGTGTCAGAGAAGATGCAAGATACAATGGCTGGAAACATAACAGTCATCCACTCCATTCAAGCTTCACTACCGCTTATCCCACACAACAAAATAGCAAGATATGTGTTTACTGAGCAGGCAGAGTCGATGCTACTACAATTATGGGATTTGCATGTGGTCATACAGGCTACGAAGCTGGATTTTGATGCAGCCATCATCAAACAGGTTCTTGATTCGTTTGATGCTGAGGCAGGCAATGCCATTGTGAATGGTATGAAAATAACAGCAACCCCAGAAGACATTGCCTACACCTTCATAATGCCCAATGAGAAAAATCTGACCATAGCATTTGCAGGGCAGATAAGTCTGGCTTTGAACAAGGATGAAGCAGCCAAAAAAAAACAAAAAGCTAGTGCACAAGGGGTTCCAGTAGCAGGATTGGATGCACCTGCAGCCTATAGGTTTGTTGTTGAGGCTATCAGTCTGAAGAATAACCGAACATATGTGTCAAAAAAAGTGTTTGCCATGCTGTTGGCAAAACGGATGAATGATAAAGCTAAGATGAATCTCTATCAGATCCTATCACACAATGTTTTACAACAGACTGCCAAGATGAAGTCACAGACCGTGTTCAAGGCTTGGTATGTCTAGAAATTTTTATAATGGGCTACTGCTCCAGAAGCGTATCCCCAAGTAAAGATGGCTTGGAGTCCGAAGCCCATTCTAGTAGATAACAATGTAAAATTTTCTTCAAATGAAGAGGAGCTCGGCAATGAACTGGCCCTTACTGGACATAAGAGGAAGGCCATACAGGTAGAGGCCAATGGTTCAAAGAAACTAAGGATTCTGCTGACCAAGCGTTCTGCTCTATTGAAGCAATTGGAGAGCAAGGTCCAATCCCTACCCACTGGAAAATTCTCAACAGGCCAAAATTTAGAAGCGCCCAAAGAGCAGACTCCAACAGCAATCAGCACTGGGAAAAGCCAGTAAGAAACAACCAATACTGAACAGATGGCGTCTCATATGGGCCAAGACAAAGGCAAGGCACTTGTTTGGTGACCAAGCCTTATCAGTATCTAAGAAAGACCGTCTACAACAGTTGCGGTGAAACCCTCTCAGAGGCAGACTGATACTTCAAAAGGCAGACATGGCAATAGTACCATACATGGCTCTAGTAATGGTTTATGAGCCATTTCAATCTGACCAAGGTACAGTAGTTGATGGATGCTCAACACTCATCCAATCATCATGGAACACCATTGTCCATTCCTTAGGATAGATGATGGATGCATCAGCCTCCGATGAAGAACTGGTTAAGCTGAAAGAAGAGTTGGGAAGCAGACAACAACAGATTCAACAACTTCAGCAGGATATGATTGCATAGAAGCTCAAACATTCTGTCCTTGAAGAATCAGTCGATTCAAATGCAAAATGAGCTGAATACAAAGCTACTGAAACTAGAAAGAGAAAATTGGCAACTAAATGAAGACAAGGCAGCAACTTTGAGAGACGCTGACCGATTTTAGACCCTGCTCCGAGTGAAGCAGTCAGACTTCAAAGAGCTACTCCTAGCCCACACTACATTAAAGGCTTCCCTAATAACCTTGCTAATATCTTGAGTCCACAAGGCACTGTAACCTTGAATATGGACAATCTGAAGGCACTCATGGAGACTATGCAGAGTGATCTGCATGATAAGATCTCTGAGTATGATACAGCCTTGACAAACTAGGCCATTACAGACAAGGAGTCTTGAGAGGGAAGAAGAGCAGGATGAGGAAGGGGAGGACAAGCCAGAGGAAAAGCCTGATGATGATGATTTTCCACCTTCCCCACCCTCAGGCTCTGGAGCTGGAGGATCATCAGCAGCCGGGGGTACTGCACCCAACAGAGATCAGTCAGAGACCAGCTAGACCAGCAGTCTGATGATTAGTAGCAAGGGAATGGCCAGTACAATCAGGGAAACATTGGAGATCCTCCAGTACAACAATCACGGCACAGTCCAAATAGTAAAGGAAAAGCCAAAGCTGAGATTGAGTTCTTCAAAGCTAATGGGCAAAACTCCTTAAAGCTCATCACACTGAACAAGAGCTTAAGATATCAGCAAGCTCCTATTACTAGACAATATTTGGAGGATGATACTCTTATCTTTGATCTAGAGCGCTTTCAAAGGCTCTTTGTAGGAGCCATATAAATGATTCAGTAGTGGAAGTTGGCTGCCTTTCATGACCAAGAGCTGTGTCAGCTACCTATGCATCCCAACAATATCTAGGTACTGGAAAGGATACCCGAGTGACGCTGACCTTTGATGATATGATAGTCAATCCACATTGGCAGAGCCAGTCCACTGTAGATCGACACTCCATAGCGCTTGAACTGAATCTGCTGCTGCTGGGAAACAAACCTACATACAAATGTATGAAGGAGGTCAGATCTCAACTGAAAGAAGTTTTACTTCACATGAAAATTGCCAGAGGTGTCCTGGATCAGAGGGTGCATGCCATCATTGAAGATCAGTCTTCTAGTAGTAAAGGACCCCAAACCCAAATGATAGTAGAACATGCAACTGCTCTCCAAAAGCTCTTTCAGCTGGTCCGAATTACTAGGAAGATGATACAACATGAGAACCAAGCTGTCCTCAATTTTCAGGATTTTATCGTTGATTCCCCAGTTCTCCTGTATGCATTATTGCCTACCAAAGAGGCTGAACTGCCCATATTCTTCCCATCCTTGTATCCTCATAATCTAGAACCAGTAGATTGGTTCACCTATTTCAGTATCACTAATCAGCTCCAGGACTGGTATGAGCGAGCCACTATGGAATGGAAAGCCTGGCAATCACTGGTAACTAATGCCCTAAAAAAGAACATTGTCCCAGACCTACATACATAAATGCAAAGATTCAATTTCTGTATGGGACAGTGGAAGGTCCAGCTCCGTGGATATCAGTTACTGCAACTGACTGTGGAGTCTTCCAAGATCCCTGAAAAGGATATTGCTGCTAAACCAGGGCTGGGACCACAATACAAAGAGATGGCTGAGATTCTTTTCGAGGCCAGACTGAAACAAATGAGTCACTTCCACAGGGCTGGATTCACACAGCCTTGCATTGTCATAAACTGGCCGAAACCCGTCTCACGAAGGGAAAATGGAGTCTCTATGATCCCGACACCAAAACCTATAACGCTCTCATGCCTTATGAATTTGAGATCAACACGGAAGGCGGGATCAGTTTGAGTTGGAGGCCATCTACTGACTCATTCAGAAGGACAATGCGGGTACTGGGTAGTTCCATCTCAAAATGAGAAGATGGATTTTCCCAGTTGGTCATTGGAATCTCCTTGGCTGGGCACCCTTGGAATTACAACTACATGAGTATCAAGCACTCAACAAGCATGAAGTATGGTATAAAGCTAGCAATATCGAAAGAGTACTATCATGAGGAACATCGGCCAAATCAAAAAGCCAGATGGTTTTCTCAACAACAAAGTAGAATCAAGCGGTGGATTTTTTCTTCAGCATGAAATTTTGGTGTTATACCAAAATTCAAGAAAGGAGGGAAGGATGTAGAAGGCAAGGACATTCCCAGCAGGCGGGAACTGCTCCTTAGAAGGCCGACTAGCGGGAAGTGGGAATAGCTGCACTGACAGTAATTCTGGTAGGAATTAGCACAGTTATTGTAGTGACTATAAGCCTATAAATAGGACCCGCTACACTGTAATGAGGGATTTTTTGGCTTTTTGATTCTTTTGGCTTACGTGTTCTTGTCTTCTAGATTTACCCCTGTAATCATTCAACTCCTGTAATCAATATTCAGTCTCCAGCTGAGCTTAAAGCTTGTATACACTGTAATGATTACTCCTGAACCACTAATCTGAATCTACAAATACCATTTCCAGTCTCCAACTATGTCTTTCATTTCAGTATAACATTCCAGTCCAGTATTTTTGTTTCAGTCTTCACTAACTGAACTGCTTAACAATCAGTAGCTCTGAATTCTAACTCTAGAATAGCTTGTTTGAAGAGACCAACTCCATTCCAGTGGCAAAGGAGATTCTTGGTCATTTGGGTTTATGCATCTTTCTAAGACATGGAAACAACCTTCTCCCTCATCACCTAACCCAAGACTCTAGATATTCATGCAACTGTAGCAAATAGAAGAAAATTGATGAACATGAGTACATAAGCTAAATAATCAAAACCAATCAACAATGGCACATGTGATGCACACTTACAGTGAGTGTAGTCATCTAAAACATTGGCTCAAGAAAACCCCATGCATTAGGAAGCACCATCCTGAACCTTGACTCAAGAAATCTCCATGTATTAGCAGGCACCATCCATTCACAAGGTGTTGACTTTGTCTATAAAGGAACTTTTTGATTGTAATTGCTTCTACCTTGTAATCACTGTTAGTGGTACTCAAGTGATTGAGGATAACTTTGGCAGCATTGCAAGTGAAAAAAAGGGAAGTTGTTGACGCCGGGTCAACAACACAACATAACTCAACAAAACCTTATTCTCTAAGAGTTATGGAATGCTAAGGATTATGGTTATAAACATCATTTGTAATAAGTAGGTAGTCTAGTTGTAGAAGCTGGGGTGCAATGGCACTTCCAAATTGTAAATACCAATCCATTTGACCCCTCAAAGTCTATTTTTGGTTAACCTATGGTAGCCTTAGTATATGTAACATTTAATGGCCTAGTAACTTGTGTGTAGCGGAAAATAGCATAGACATAGTGAGCATTTCATTAGAATAAATTCCTAATGAGCATAGCAAGAGTGCTTGGATGGAGAGAGAAACAAAAAGCATAACACTTAGTTAGATAGGCATGAACAATACTTCAAAAAAGAGAGAAATTAAGCTATTGACAACAGTTGAGGACCGGATTTACATGGAGCCGGTCCCCCCTCCAAAAGGCTTTGTATTATAGGTTTTCCCCATCAAGGGAGACACTTTACAATACAATTCTTTGTGTTCGTTCAGTAACTAGCTAGTGAAATGAAGATGAAAACTTCAAGCACTAAGCAAACACTTATAAAACACAACATCAATTCCCTCACGGTCTCAGACCCCAGACCTCACACACCTTCGAAGATGGTGAGAGCTAGCGGGGTATGAGTTTAGATTGAGAGGAAGAAGGAGTAGTCTTATGAGAAAGAAGTATATCTCCTCACCTAATACTCATAATAGCTTAGCACAGATTAGTAATTAGCATGGTAGAGGAGATGAGCATGCATTGGAGCTTGGCTCTTGGTTGGATTTGCATCACAAAGCCAAGAGTTGTTGGTGTAGGCCTCCCTTCTCACAAGCTTGGAGTAGGTGATGAGCTTTCCATTAAAGCTTGATAAGGAGAGAGAGTCTTCTTTGCTTCACACATCAGATTGTGTAAGTGTGTGTGTGATAATTCCTTGCCAAAATCAGCCCTCTCTCTCTCTCTCTCTCTCTCTCTCTCTCTCTCTCTCTCTCTCTCTCTCTCTCTCTCGGTCAACCCCTCTTGAAATTTACTCATGCTGACACCCCATTGGACCCTGCAAAGCTTAGCCAATCATAATTGAGAAGCAAGAGTGATATCCTTGTGATAAGTGTCCCCCTTTACCCTTTTGTGAGAGCTTTAGGTAATTAAATACTGCAATTAAACTCTCATTGGACCCCTTTGTCTTCTGGCCAATAGGAATCAGGCAAGCCATTGGGCTGTTGAATGCTCATTGGACCCCTTGGGAGCCTGGCCAATAGTCTTCTAGAGAGCTTAATTCTTATTGGTTCTTCTATTAAGTGTTTTTAAATGAATTAAATTATATTTACTCTAGCCTAATTTTCATTGGTCCACCTCTGTGGCCATCCAATAGGATTTGAGTGCACCTTGTGGGCAATTGGGCTAGGGAGCTGACATGTGTCCATTATGCCCTTTGTGTAAAGGGAAGCTTTAGAGTGTGTGTGTGTGTGTGTGTGTGTGTGTGTGTGTTCTCTCACCTTTTCTCTCTCTTCCCCTACCTTTCGGCCTCACTCCCTCCTATCTAGGACCGCTTGAAGACTTTTTGGTCATCACATAAGTATCCAATTCTTGACCATTTGGACTTACCTTTGAATTCTTGGAACCTTAGCATTTTGGAAGTCTTAATGGGCGGAACCCTAAGGTCTTTGGAGCCCATTGTTGCACATTTCTCTTTTGTAGGTGGCCCCCATTTGGATCCCTATTTTCCCTCCTTTGGATCCCTACTATGACCAATCTGCTAGCCTTACCAATAATCTAGCTTTTTCTCCCCTGGTACTTCCCCATATTAAATGATCAGTTTAACATGAGAAAATCATTTAGGAGAATTAGATATTAGTTATTATGACATTACCTATCTCTTGAAATCATAGTCGTCCTCGACTATGGGGTAGAGAAGATAAAGCGTATGCATTAGTCCTTTTTCTAGTAGGTAGAGGATCCCTATCTTACCCTACGACATCATTCCAGAATGGATCCATTTGGAACTTGAGAGCCTAAGGCTTCCGCAAGTATGTCTGCGTATTAGTCCTATCAATCTTTGATAGTACAGTGACAAGCTCTACTTGGTGTTTGGAACACGTCATCTCCACAAACTTGATTCTAAGCATGCATACTACTTAAAATTTGTGCACAACAAAGAAAAAGAGAGTCTCATAAGACAAAAACTTTGTTTCATTTTAAACATTTGTACATTTGCTTACTCTAGGGATGCATTGTAACCATTGAGAAGGTTTAGGTTATCCTTTAATTGTATGCCTTACATCCATCTAGTATCTTCAAAAAGATAATTTTGAAACTTAATAAGATACCGTCGGATAGTCTTACCGCCTCTTAATACCTTGTCTTCATGTCGGAAAATGGACTCGGGCTGCATCACCTCTTCTTGGTCCTCAATCTCCTGTGGGTCTTCAACAGTTGGTTCTTGAGGTGGCTCTCCTATGTAAGGATTTAGTAGGCTCACATGAAAAGCATTGTTTATGAGACAATGGCTAGGAAACTTGAGTTGATAGGCCATTTCATTGATTGTCAAAGAATCTGGAAGGGACAATAGTACCTTTTGCTAATTTAGCATAGTACTTTTGGTGTCCCGTAGGATTCTTGCCCGTCGTGTGCCTTAATCGAGCCTTGGGAAATTTAAGCAAGACCCAATCATTTTCTTTAAAGGCTTGGGCTCTTCTGTGCTTATTAGCAGCAGCCTTTTGCCTTTGTTGTGAGATAGAGATATCATCCTTAATCTTTTGGAAACATTCTTGTAGGTCTCGGCTATACTCATTTTTGCAGCGAAGATCTTCCCGTGTACCTTAAGTAGCAGGGGACTTTTTGATCTTCCCTCAATTATCTCGAAAAGTGCTTTTCCCGCGGAAGTATGTACAGTGTTATTGTAGGCATACTCCACTAAGGGTGATAACTTCTCCCATTGGGACCATTGATCTACTTCCGTTACATAGGCTTTTAGTAGATCAAGAATTTTTAGGTTAGCTATTTCAATATGGCCATCCGTTTGGGGGTGATAGGCCAAAGAGAAGTTTAGCCTTGTCCCTAAATTCTCAAAGAGACCCTTTCAAAAATTACTGGTCATTCTAGGATCTCTATCCGACACAATGGACATCGGCAAGCCATGGTACTTGAAGATTTGTGATATGAAGAGGGTTGCCATTTGATGGGCTTTGATAGTCTTTTTGATAGGTATAAAATGAGCTTGTTTGCTGAACTTGTTTACTATCGTCCATATTCCCGTATTCCCATGGATAGACTTAGGCAATCCAAAGATAAAATCCATGGATATGCTCTCCCATGCTGAATTAGGGATTGGCAAAGGTTGAAGAAATCTAGGTTGCTTCCCTCTATCAAACTTTGTCTTTTGGCATACCACACATTTAGAAACATACACTTGTATGTTTGCTTTCATGATAGGCCAAACAAAATATTTATCAATCCCTATTAGGGTACACTGAATCCCTTTATGCCCCGCATAAGGAGGAGCATGAGATTCATACATTACTTTCTCAGGTAGTGAGTTAGTAACGCATAGTCTATTGCCATAGAGAAGATAACCATCTTGTAAAGTAAATGGTTCCTCTTTCTTCCCTAGTGCAAGGACTAAAATCACATCTCTAAAATTGGGATCAATAGCGTACTCATCTATCATAGAAGATAGATCATTGTGAGTTGCTATGGAAACCACATTCACTCTCAACCGTCTTGAGAGTACATTGGCTACTTGATTATGCTTGCCAGGAATGTGAGCAATATGAAAATGAAATTGAGAAAGGAAATTTGCCCACCTCATTTGTTTGTCGGAGAGCTTGGTCTGCATCATGAAGTACTTAAGGCTTTGGTGATCAGTCCACAGAATGAAACGAGTCCCCAGTAAATAGTGCTTCCGCGAACTAAGGCATGTAGAACTGCGAGGAGTTCCTTTACATATATGCCTAGAGCTTGCTAAACAAGGTCGAGCCTTCGACTTTCATAGGCTATGGCGTGCCCTTCTTGGAGCAAAACAACTCCCAAGGCAATCACCACAAGCGTCACATTGGACCTCATGGCTTTGAGGGATCCGGTAATGTAAGCACATGTTGAGGGATAAGATTTTCTTTAAGCTTTTCGAAAGCATTGTTCTCCTTGGTAGACCATGTATACCTGACATTTTTATTTGTTAGGTCATGTAATGGTCCTGCTATTAGTGAGCTTTTCTATGAAGCGTCTATAGTATGCACACATACCTATAAACATTCTTAGTTCATGAAGATTCCTTGGATTAGGCCATCCTTTTATTACCTCTAGCTTTAATGGATCCATTTGGATGCCATCTTGAGAGATAATGTGACCTAAATATTGAATCTCTTGTAAGAAAAAATCACTTTTCTTTCGATTATCATAAAGTTTATTCTCTCGTAAAACTTGAAATATTACCTGGAGATGTTGTTTGTGTTCGTCTACTGAATTAGAGTAGATGATGATATTATCAAAGAACACTCCAGTAAAGGTTCGGTGAGGCCTGAATAGCTTCTCCATCAAGCGGTTGAATGTGGCTGGTGCATTGGTCAAGCCAAAAGGCATGACAATGTATTCGTAAGACCAAACATAGTGCAAAATGCGGTCTTTACAATGCCTTGATCAACTATCCTTATTTGATGATAGCCACTTTTTAGGTCAATTCTATTGAAGTAGATAGACCCTTGTAGCTTATCAAATAGGTCTTCTACCCGTGGAACAGGAAACCTATTTTTGATAGTGATCCTATTTAGTGCTATATAGTCCACACACATACGATATGTGCCGTATTTCTTTTGCACTAATAGCACGGGTGAACAAAATGGACATGAGCTAGGCCTAACCATGACCTTCTTAACTAATTCATGCACTTGCCGCATAATCTCCTCTTGTTGAGCTAGAGAAACTCTATAAGGAGGTTTATTAGGAGGTGAACTTCCTGGAGGAAGTTCAATTGCACGGTCATCATTGCCTCATTTAGGAGGTAGTTCACAAGGGATGTTGTCAATAAAAACATCTTGAAATCCCTTGAGAAAATTGGATAACTCCTATTCTTTGTGATTGTTTATATTTTCTTTTGCTAAAGCATTAAGTTCATTTTGAGAATCTTTAACAAAAATCATGTACACAGAAATAGAGCTCTTTATTGACTTATTGAAAGCTTGCGTATGTACAATGGGTATGGTGTTACCCAACTCTTTGGCGTCTAACCTAAAGTAGATTCTCCTTTCAGGGAATTTAACATTGGTAGCCATGCAATCAAACCATGGTGCCCCTAGGATTACATCCTCGTGCTTGAGAGGAGAGATAAAGAAGTCCTCTTTTCCACATAGCTTTGGACATGGAGCCTCAATTTCCCCATTAAGGGAGTGACTGAAGCTTCTTGCCCCTTGAAAGCACCATCGGCAGGTAGGACATCTCCCATCTCATAGGCTTGGATGCCTAGCTTGGTGGCCAACTCTATGGATATGAAATTGTGAGTAGAACCAGGGTCAAAGAGAATAAAAGCATCATGTTCTCTTACCTTTCCCCAAGCATGGCATAGAGGAGATCCTTTGTGGTGAGATTCCTCTTCTTGGATTTTGAACAAGGTAGCTCTAGGAGGCTCATGGCGGGTGTTCTTTTGGGGGCAAGCACGGTACGCATACCCTTGCTCCCCACACTTGAAACAACGGTTATCCTTGCGATAACATTCAAGCTCTTCAAGAGAGAGTTTGTTTTTACCTTTGTAAACTCCCTTCTCCTTAGCTTTGTTGTTATTGGAATTGCCCTTAGGAGACTTTTGGACATTGTCCTTCCCCTTAGGCTCATTGGAATCCTTGTTTTCCATGGGCTTAGGATTTCTCTTAGTCCCTTGTTGGAAATTGATTTGTGAAGCCACCATGGTATGGTGTATAACCACAGATATGGTGCATGGCCTTTGGGAGTTGACATACTCCACCATATCTTTGGTTAGACCCGCACAGAATTGTTGTTTTTGCTCTCCAAAATCCATTCTTTTGAAGACAGTGGCTTTGAGATGTAAGTCCCAAAACTGGTCTATATATTTGTAAATGGGTTCGTATGGAGAGAGCTTCAAGCTTCGCCATTCGGTGAGTACTTTGTCTTTGGCATCGGTAGCCAAAAATTGCTTCATGATGGAAGCTCTTAAAGCTTTCCATGTTTGTGGAGCTTCATCGTTTGCCCGTAGGCTAGACCACCATTGCTTGGCGGACTTTTGAAAATTCATAGCTATATAGTGTAGCTTAGAGGACTCCTATGAATCCCTCATCTCCAAATGCCACATCGAATTGTTTGATGAAAGCCAAGACTTTGTCTGTAGCACCAAAGGTGCCACCATAGGTAAGGAAAGCGATGTTCTTTCCTGCCTCTTTGAACTTCTTGAGCTTGGAAGACCTCTTTCATGCGGCATAGGATTTGGTATGGCCTCTTCTTTTTGATGGTTCGGCTGCTCCTCTTTACCCCTTTAGAAAAGCACTCAAGCTACTGTACCTGTGGCTCGAATATCATTAATTGCAAGGAATAGAAGAGAGGGTCTTTCAACACCAAAATAGTACCGGCTGCTGTCAAGCTTCTGATAGCTCAATAGTGGTTAATCCGTAGGCAAGCCCCGTAGGACTCCACTATTAAGACCACAGCTCTCGACGGTGATGCCCCGTTACCTGCACAAAGGCAGACACACTGCAAGGCTGAAAAATACCTATTCTACTTACTCAAATGAAATTAATAATACCAACCATTTATAGCTAGCTTGAGACCCTCCCTTCTTGAGCAAGAAAAGAGAAACCTTGTGCTCTAATACCAATGTAACATTTAATGGCCTAGTAGCTTGTGTGTAGCGGAAAATAGCATAGACATAGTAAGCATTTCATTAGAATAAATTCCTATTGAGCATAGCAAGAGTGCTTGGATGGAGAGAGAAACAAAAAGCATAACACCTAGTTAGATAGGCATGAACAATACTTTAAAAAAGAGAGAAATTAAGCTATTGACAACAGTTGAGGACCGGATTTACATGGAGCCGGTCCCCCCTCCAAAAGGCTTTGTATTATAGGTTTTCCCCATCAAGGGAGACACTTTACAATACAATTCTTTGTGTTCGTTTAGTAACTAGCTAGTGAAATGAAGATGAAAACTTCAAGCACTAAGCAAACACTTATAAAACACAACATCAATTCCCTCACGGTCTCAGACCCCAGACCTCACACACCTTCGAAGATGGTGAGAGCTAGCGGGGTATGAGAGTAGATTGAGAGGAAGAAACAGTAGTCTTACGAGAAATAAATATATCTCCTCACCTAATCACTCATAATAGCTTAGCATAGCTTAGTAATTAGCATGGTAGAGGAGATGAGCATGCATTGGATCTTGGCTCTTGGTTGGATTTGCATCACAAAGCCAAGAATTGTTGGTGTAGGCCTCCCTTCTCACAAGCTTGGAGTAGGTGATGAGCTTTCCATTAAAGCTTGAGAAGGAGAGAGAGTCTTCTTTGCTTCACACATCAGATTGTGTGAGTGTGTGTGTGATAATGCCTTGCCAAAATCAGCTCTCTCTCTCTCTCTCTCTCTCTCTCTCTCTCTCTCTCTCTCTCTCTCTCTCTCTCTCTCTCTCTCTCTCTCTCTCTCTCTCTCTCTCTCTCTCTCTCTCTCTCGGTCGACCCCTCTTGCAATTTACTCATGCTGACACCCGATTGGATCCTGCAAAGCTTAGCCAATCATAATTGAGAAGCATAAGTGATAGCCTTGTGACAAGTGTCCCCCTTTTCTCTTTTGTGATAGCTTTAGGTAATTAAATGATGCAGTTAAACTCTCATTGGACCCCTTTGTCTTCTGGCCAATAGGAATCAGGCAAGCCATTCGGCTGTTGAATGCTCATTGGACCCCTTGGGAGACTAGCCAATACTCTTCTAGAGAGCTTAATTCTTATTGGTTCTTCTATTAAGTGTTTTTAAATGAATTAAACTAGATTTACTCTAGGCTAATTCTCATTGGTCCACCTCTATGACCATCCAATAGGATTTGAGTGCACCTTGTGGGCAATTGGGCTAGGGAGCTGACATGTGTCCATTATGCCCTTTGTGTAAAGGGAAGCTTTAGAGTGTGTGTGTGTGTGTGTGTGTGTGTGTGTGTTCTCTCACCTTTTCTCTCTCTTTCCCTACCTTTAGGGCTCGCCCCCTCCTATCTAGGACCACTTGAAGACTTTTTGGTCATCACATAAGTATCCAATTCCACTAAGCTTGACCATTTGGACTTCCCTTTGAATTTTTGGAACCTTAGCATTTTGGAAGTCTTAATGGGCTGAACCCTAAGGTCTTTGGAGCCCATTGTTGCACATTGCTCTTTTGCAAATGGCCCCCCCTTTGGATCCCTATTTTCCCTCCTTTGGATTCCTACTGTGACCAATCTGCTAGCCTTACCAATAATCTAGCTTTTTCTCCCCTAGTACTTCCCCATATTAAATGACCAGTTTAACATAAGAAAATCATTTAGGAGAATTAGATATTATTTATTATGACAGTAAATAAGGTACCTAGGTCACTTTTGTAAACACAAATTAATCATAATAAAGTTGAGCGCTGCCGTCTACTGTGTGTGAGAGAGGAAGAGAGAGAGAGAGCGTGCGCTTCATCCACCGATGCTACTCCCCGCTCACTCATCACATTTGAGAACCAAAAACACCATCGTGCTAGTCTCGGCAAGAGCTACGCAACAACGCCAAGCATTCCTCATAGAACAGAGCGAACACGCATGCGCATCTACGTGCTATTTGCGGCTGTAAGTATAGCAAGCGATGTCTGTTTTCTGCCCGAAAGTAGTCATTAGAATTGTAGTGACATAAGCTACACATATGTACTCATAGATTTCAGTTTCGGGCACTTTCAAAATACTGCTCTGTCTTTATACGCGTTTTTTGCAGATGGGTCTAGAGCTAGGATTTTGAGTGTAGGGGTTTACAACAAGTGTATCCTAGTGAGGGGATGGTGTTCCTTAAGTTTCGTATGATTCTAGTATGATTTAGTGAGTTTCCTTCCGTTTGTGTGTATGTGGGTAGGTGGTGTAGTTGAGAGTAGTGAGACTCTAGATTGTGATTTAGTTGGCCTTCCACATTGTTGTATGTGTAGGATGGTCTCAGCATGACAAGCTAAAGAGATTTTCTCCGTGTGCCTATCGTGTATCCATGTACTCAATTGACATTATGTTGATCTAGGTTGTGTTACATGCACTTTATGGGTGGTGTGATTCGCTCCCGCAACATTGGCGCCACTGCCGGGGATACAAGGACTTAGGTAGGTATTCCTACTAACACTCATGTGATGGTTGCTTGCTTTAGTTTTGGCTAAAGAAGAACACACCCAACGAGACTATTAGGTCATCATCTACTCTCCATCGGGCATCACCACCCCAGTGCCGTCCGCCGCCATCGCTAACCACCAAAATCCATTAGATGGCTGCGTGCGGGCTCGTGCAGCGCCGAGCGCCATGCACCATGGCCAAGAGCTCCAAGATCCTCACTCCACTTTCTTGGCTAATGGAGGGTCATCCTCCACTATATATATCAATAATATCCACCTCATGCCCCCCCGTATGGGTTTAAGAGCCTGCCACATGGCACCTCACGGGCAGCTATCCCTCCAAAGGCTCCAAGACCACTCCAAAAAAAAACTTCAACAAACTTTTCTTTTTTTCCATTTCAAAGCTCTGCAACTTGATGCACAGGGGTCGAATGAACGAGCCGTAAAAGCAAATGAAAGCTCCAATTTTTAACTTTGTCTTGTACAATCCCTGTTGCACTTTGACTTTGCCGAGTCTATAATAGAGGCCGCCAAAATTGCCAAAAAAATTGATACTAGTCTACTAGCATTTGACATCGCGAATTCAGGCTTTAATATCTCCATGATCGAAGCTCTGATTGTCGAGCTATTGATTCCTATGGACTTCATATACCACATAGCTTCCATATAAACCTTGGCACACCATTCGAGGCAATCAAATTGGCACAGAATTGGCCCCCAATGAAACAACCGCTCATATCTTGGCCATTTGGACTCTGATTTTTTATCCAAAAAGACTGACAGGCACTGTAAGATAAGCAATTTAGGTGCATGCACTCACTTCATTTGTGACCCATCATCTGCAACTGTCCAATCCGGTACGGATTGTAAATTACTTTGATCTTCATTTTATTCCATAGCTCCAATTGAAGAACCGTCCGGACCAACATGTAGACCATATTGAGGACCATCTTTGGCACTCCCATTTTTCGCATTCTTTAACCTTTCACCTGTGACAGGCACCATAGCAAAACATTCCAGCCGTGAAAACCATATAAAGCATATATAACAGCTACTCCTTGCCTGCTCTTGACCTTCCCAACTACTGAATCACTTTGGCATGCCCTTGAGAGCCCACATATCCTGGCATTTCACTCTTTGTGGCACCGACCAACTTTATCTACACCAATGAGAATTTGTGCAATGGTGAAATACTGTGCATGTATGCTCCTATGGTGCACTTTTCTTAGACTAGAAAGAAATACATTGCACAAGATGCAAAAGACATTTCTCATTGTATTCAATAATGAATGTTACATCTAAATCACTATGTGAATGCCTAAATGTCTGTTTTGCGGCTTGCCTTTATAATTACTGATGGGGTTTGGCTGATATGCCTTGTGACCTACTTCTATCGATTAGTAGGTGGCTACCCGATAACACTCGATGGATTCAAAACTCATTTTGAAGACTCGAACTGCTAGAAAAATGGATGGGAAATTTGCTCATAAAATTAACGTAGTTCTTGGAATTACTTTAAATCTGCAACACTTCAATATTTGTTACACAAGAAAACTAAGATTTTGCAACATCTTTTGTTTTGAATTAAAATCTTTTCTACTACAATTGGTATACAACAAAACTCTGTACAAATCTCCAACGAGAACATCTTTTGCATCCATTTTTTGTGTGTTTTTGGAAAAGACAATTGCCTACAACACTATGCACGAAAGACACGTGTAGATTGGAATTAGCCACTACACAAATTATAAGGTTTTGGTTCATTCAAGGGGATCATCGACCTCTTGGATTAGGTCCGGGTTCGGTGCCACTAGTAGAAATGGTGAAGGTGGTGGTGGTGGTTGCGATTGCATCGATACTTGTGGTGGTTGTCGAATGGCTCGCACATGACGCGGGTTGGCATGGTATGAAGTGGAGATGTGAAGGATTTGTATCATTCTCCAAGAACAATCAAATTTGGCTCAAGTGGCATGGCTGTAGGATTGGTACATTTTAGACAAGAATTTTCTTCACATATTTCCTTCAAATATTGCATTGTATATGTGAATAATGTGTGATACCACTACACATCTAGACTCAAGGAGTCATTATCAGCATGTATGCTTGAGGAACCATAATCAGGCTAGCTTCACTGTCTTCCTTTTCCTTCTTTGAAATCTCTAATGCTATTTCAAGAGAATGGGCTCTTTTGCGCTCAACATCCTTCATTTACATGCTCATCTTGTGTTTTCTTTTATTACAAGCATTTGCATTGTGCATACTTTCTATTTGTTGTCCCAAATCCACTTGTTGATGCTAAAAAATTATGAGCTCGTTCTTTAGGTTCTCAATTTCTTCTTGTTGTTTAACAATGGTTTTGGCCTACTCACTAGCTTCATTTCATTCTCTACACGAAAACTGCTTATAATGTTTTTGATTGTAGCATGCACTTCAGATGTGTTTTTGGCAAGAGCTTGCATCTCTGACATGTGTTCCATCAATTCTTGAATAAGTGTGTGGGACATGCAATGTAGGATACAATAGGAGATTGGCATGGCTAACATTGTCTACATCATATGTCTGATCCTATCAACTTTAGCATCAATATTATGTTTTTGGCATCTGATCAACATACACTCTTGAATTGTGATATTGCATGTCTAGTTTGAACCAGTGTACTTGTCCCCTTTATTTTGCTCTATCTACTATTGTTCTTATTTCTCATGAGTAGGTTATTCTCTACATTTTCCAAATTGGACACAATGGCTAAAGCATTGGTCTCTTGTTGTTGTGTTGCATCATCTTTCTTTAGCACTAATAGAATTTTCCAAGGGGTAAAGGCCCCGTAGAGGCTCAAATTCTTTTGCTAATAGTTTCACATATTTGCACATATCCTTCTTTACCTCAATAGCCAAGTTTGTTTGTACATCTTGTAGCAGGACAGAGTCTACTGCTACCACATTTTTTAACTCTTTAGCAACAACTCGGTCTTTGAGGATGTGATTAGCAACTTCCACCTGCCCAACCTTTTCAATGACATTGAAAGAAAATTTAATGTGAATGTCATTTGCATGCTACAGTTGTCAAGCCACTATTTCAGCAATTTGTCTTGCTTCTTTCACTTCAATTCTTGTGACAACAAGCTCGGCGATGAGTTGTTGCCATTCCACTCCTTGATTGCTACTCTCTTCAATTCGTTCATCAAAGCTGCAATTTGGCACTTGCCTTCATACTTTTGTTGGTCATAATGAGATTGAGCTAACTCAAGTTCGTGAAATGTGCCTGGCTTGATGTTTTTATTGTTTCTCCAAAGCAGTGAGGTCAACCTTGGAGTATTGTGCACATGCTAACTGGAGTGCCCATTGCATTGCTTCCCCTAACGATTGTGAATTTTTGAACTTGCTAGAGGGTATGGCAAATACCAATGGTGGTTGGTCGCCGCTTGGAGGCATTACTACCGACACCACTGAGTTTTGCATGCTCTTCTCCACATTCTTTGTTTTAAAAATGATGGCAATAAACTCTGCAACCTTGCTTGTATGCTCACTCTTTTGTTTGGAGCTGCGTCTTGCAAGAATGGCTTTGCCAATTGGTTTTGTAGATTTTAAAAGATTTTGTAAGCTAGAAGTAATGCTACTAACCATCAATGAAGGGCAAGGCTTCTTTGCAGATGGGGCTGCCAAAACTATTAGTACCGCTATTGTAGGTAGCTCACTGTTTTTTCTATAGATGCAGTCCTTTAATTTTGCACTAAAGGACTGTCATCGTTGTCTGTGTCATCCGGTAATGTAAAAGAAAAATCAATTTTGCCTTTGCCCTTGGGATCTTTGATAGGCTTTTCCATGGGCTTTATGGGCTTCTCTTGCTGGCTTTTGATGTTCCTTCCTCTTTGGGTGGTTCTTTAGCCCAAAAAAAAAACAATGAGGATTTGTCCACAGCAAGAGTGTTTTTTTCTATTTTTGCCATCACATTCCTTGATGAATTGCCATAGTCTTTGATGTATATTTCATGTCCATGCTACGTGTTCTTTATTTTTAGGATGTGCAATGAAAGCTAAAAATTCTCAAAGAATCCAATTAGCTATGACATGCATCCAGACATATTGCAACATCCACTCCAAGCGATCTCTGATCCAATCAGAACATGCTTTTGTGATGTAGCACTCACCGAACTAAGTGTTGGCAAAGTAGACACTACTTGAGGCATTGGTAATCTTTGCAAAAATCTAATTTATGTGAACCTCCATCTAAAGGCAAGTGTAACCCTTAAGCGACATATTTAGGCTTGATGAACACATCGCGACCATTTGCACGAAGAAAACTTTGGGTCTCCTTAGCTACTACAATAATGTATTCCAAATCTGTTTGCACCTCCTAAATATGTAAATGGAGCTTGTGGAATTCAAATAATCTCATCTACTTGAGCCATCACTACACTTTGTCAAATGTGAGTGTCAAGGATGCAAGCTTGATTCACATCATTGTCATGTAGAGGCAAAGTGTGAAAATATGTGTGACGTGTAGGTGATAGAGCAGAATATACAGAGTGCAAGTGTGCAAAATAGCAATAGAGTGCACAAAAGCTAAACGTTTGAGGCTGTGTGCCAAGGGGATTTTTATAGTTGCATGCGCTTGCTAACTTGAAGTTTGAGCATTGTGAAATCAACCAATGAAATTGCAACACCTCATTCCATGAAAATGAGCACATAGGTGATCATCACTAGGATATGGCCTCATTTATTGCATAGTCCCGTCAGGCCATCACAATCATCGCAAAATCAAATGTAGTAATCATTAAAGCATCATTCTACATAGGTGCCATCAAGTTATTGGCCAGTTGTACCTACACTTTGGCATTTGTAGTGTTTGGTTCTGAATTTATCAACAAAAGGGTGTTACTGTAATACGGCCTAAGTTGATACCCATCGTCACTGGCTTATGAATAATATACCATCAATTTAGCAGAGGACAAAGGTTCCATTTTTTATCACCTTATGGATATACTAAGGGTCAATCCATCCGAGTACTAGCTTGCATGGCATCTTACCTCCTTTGGTTTTAAATAATAATACTAAGGCTCCTTCCTTGAATGCTTTAATCTTTGAATGCCAATCCACAAAATTCTTCCATCAACCCTGAATATTTCACTTACAAGATCTACATAGAGTTGCTCCTCTGCAAGCCACAACATTATGATGACTCTAATCCTTTATGACTCTTCGATCGTCAACCTTTCTTGTACTATTATACACAAACTTGGCACAAGAAACTCCATCGACATCATTGCTTATGTGCCATACACCATGAATTAAATCAAATGCTTGCTTTGTAGGTGGTCATAAATGCCCATAAAGCAGAATATATCTTTTTCTCCCAATCATGCCGATATTCCTCTACAATTTTCTTCAAAACATCTTGCAAAACCTTATTATTAGACTCAACTTGCCCATTGGTTTGTGGGTAGTACATTGCCGTCTTCTTATGAAGAATCATGTGGAATCTAACAACGTCAAATACTACCTTCTTTAGATATTTTTTACCATGTACAATCACCAACTCAGTCGGAAAGAAAAACCGATGAGGAAATTTTCATACAAGATTTTTGCTACATCGACAACTTCATTTGTTCTCAATGATTTTTCTTCTACCCACTTTGTATAATAATTAGTAGCAACCAGCAAATATGCATTGACACCACCCACCCATGAAGGAGGGTTGAAAGGACCAACAAAATCCAATCCCCATTTCTCGAATGGCTTCAAAGGTAATACCAAACAATGCCTTATTCGATCCTTTCTTGTTGGTTAGTCGATCTGTTGACACAGATCACAATTCTTAGCATGAATGTTGGCATCTCTAAACACAGTTAGCCACCACAATCTTGGACATAATACTTTCCTTGTAGTGGCTTCACTAGAAAAATTTCCAACTCCTATACCTTCATGTGCTTCTTTGAGAACTTCTCCCAGCTCATGTCGAGGCACACATCTGTGTAAATTTTTATTTGCACATCTTCTATAGAGTTTCATAGCAATGCGCTCAAAATGGAAGCTTTGCAATTCCGTTCTCTTTTGCTAATCTCTATTAAAATGCTCAAGGAATATCCCTATTTGCAAATAAGAAAACATGTCCTTACGCTAGTCATCCAAGTACATTATGACTACAAACAAGGCAGCATCTAGAAGATCATCTTCATCACCACCTTGTACCCCATCCGCCAGCTTTAAGCCATGATAAATAATCAACCAGCAACATGTTGCTTCCATGGTGTGTGAATTACTGTAAACTCAAACTCGGTAAAAATCAACATCCATGTAGCAAATTTTTTGTGCAATGTTGTCTTTGCTACCAAATACATCAATGTTGAATAATCCACATGAAAAAGAAACTTATTGCCAAGAAAATAATGCCAAAAATTATTGATTGCATAGATCTTCCCAAAAGCCTCCCTTTCAGTAACTGAGTAGATCCTTTCTATTGAACTCAATTGGTGGTTAGCATAGTAAACCATTCTATACCATTTGTCCACCTGGCTGCATCAAAACTGCACCAATTGCAACCTCTGAAGCATCTACAAAAATGTGAATGGAAAATCCCAGTGTGGAGGCTAACTAATGGGGCTTTGGAGAGTATAAGATTTAACCACCGAAAGGCCTTGTCACATTCTTCATCCCACTGCAACTTTTTCAGCTTCGTTTGATTATTGAAGGGTGTAGAAATATTGGCTAGATATCATAGCTTTGTGGCCATGCCACCAATTTGGCCATAAATCTTAACAAATCCTTCAAAGACTTGGGCAAGCCTCCTCTCCAATCATTGTCTCCTTTGAAACTAAGTACAACACTTATGCCAAAGAACTCACATCTAGCATGCATGCACTTCAAGTTTGGAAACGTTTACCAATGGATTCTAATTTGTTCATTAAAACCAATCAATAAAGCATCAAATAACTACTCTCTAAGCCTTTTTCTTTTGAAAAACACGTTAAGTGTCCCTCTATTATTCAAAATTTTTAGCCTACTATTCAATACCAACCTAGGCAAGACAATGTTGTTGTTGATGATTTGAGTAAAAGACCTCTCTCTTTTAAAAATATTTCTATAATTGAAAGTATATCATTTGCATCCATGCTTGATACATGTGCACAATATAATTATTTTAAGACTGCATGGTTGCACAAAAATGAGCATGTTACACATTCTTTTTTGGAGTACATCATTCAAGACCAATTTTTTAAATTTAAGCAACCGCTTTGTGTTGCACAATCATTCCGTATCACGATCATTGAGGAATTGCATAAAACACCATATATACAGGTCGTCAAGGTTTTGTTGTCACTTACCAGAATTTGTCTCATGATTTGTTTTGGCCAACTATGCACATTGATATAAAGACATTTGTTGAGTTTTGTTTTGTTTGTCAAAAGAATAAGTCTACCACAGTTAGGACTTTTGCATCCACTCGCCATTCTTGAAAGGCCTTGAGAACATGTTTCCATGAAGTGCTTTGCAAAGGGTGGCACCACAAAGTGCTTGTGCTCACTCAATTATGGCAGTTTTTTCCTTCAATGCTCTCAAGTGCATGAAGCACAGGAAGTCATCAAAGAGGCCTTCTTGATTGAGGCAAGAAGCTTTAAAGCAGGGGAAGAATTTGAGTGGGAAATATTTTATTCGACTGCTGTTATAGCTTACCTCACATTTTAAATCTAAAATGTGCTGTAAATAAATTTTGATTTGTAGTTCATATTGCCTTGATTCAATGCTAGATAATAATGTTTTCATGAAGTTATTTTGGGATTATCAGGTGTAATTGGCCACAGATTTGATAGCAACTTGCAAACCAGGTTACATCATAACGCAAAATTAATTGCTGTATTCTTGCCTCAAATTATTTCTTCTTGCTCTTTCCAAAAGGCACCACAGAATTACGAAGGCTCTTTCAATCAGCACAGAAATCAAAGCAAGAACTGAATATGTATAATGGTGGCTTCGTTATTGTATTGCCCCAGAATCTTTCACAGATCCCTTTGAGATCCATTCAATTCTCCTCATGTGGAGCAAAAGCTCTTCATATTGTGCGGATTCGAACCCGGAGGCGACTTTATGAACTATTCATCACTCTGACCATCCCAACCTCCTAAGAGTGCTCGCATCTTCAGAGATTCTTATAACTTACAATTTTTTTGAAATTGTGCAGACTTATGTATACAATTTTCATAAAATTTGTAAATATACTTCCTGTTAGAAATTACTTGTGAATCTCCTTCAAGGCCTTGATCATATGTATGCTTAAACTTTTACAATAGGTACTTTTCCAGACGCCACTAAGCATGCTTTATGTAACATGATATTTGCACATAGAGGTAATAAGAAAGACAAAGTATCTACATAGTTTCACATTCTCTACCACACCCACATGTATATTTACATGAAAAAGAACAGATGATTTACCCATTCTAGCATGTCAATCGACGGTTTCTCCTATCGTTTGTTTTGACATGTTTTGACAGGCTAGTGCCCCCCCCCCCCCACACACACGCACCCCTCGTTTAGCTTCTTCCCTCTCCCCAGGGATACCATGTATCATCAAGGCATGGTTGCTTCTCATCCTTTCTACAGTTTGACCTTCCAATAATTGTATTAATATGTGGCTGACCATATGGGACTGATGACAACAGTCTCAAACCTTCAGCTTTGCTTTCATAAGGTTCGGATTGTCGCTTACATAGTAAATGCTTTGAGTGAGGCAAGCGACAAGATTCAAGAATGGTGTAACAGGAAATGTGCATAGAAGTTGACAGTATGTGAAGCATATTTGCTTACATATCCACTTCCACAAGTTGGATATTCTGACCAGAGTCTACGCATCTTTACCCGTTCATGATCATTGCCAAACTTTTTTCTTTAGAAAAAAGAAAGAAAAATTCAACACATATTAGCAATTATACTTATCATTCAGTACACACTTTCCGTATCAATACACCATATCACTAGCTCTGCTTCTTACAAAAAAACGGCCACGATCTTGTTCACAAATTGGTGGTTTTATAACACAGCATACAAACTCTTGATTACCTATAACAACAAACGACTGTCCAGCATATGAGACAAAACCTGAGCCGGCTCGAAGTTCAATCTCATGTCATTCAAAAAATGAAGTCTCCATGGCTCAAAATGGAAAAAATAAAGAAAGTGCATAAGCTTTGCGAGACTCCAAAAGACCCAATCCCTCCTAAGATTCACTCGTAGCCACCAAATTGAGCAAAGCAAGGCTTGCTGGTGGGGAAGACCTTGCTCTACGAGAGCCGTTTTCATGTCTTCGACAGGCTTTGCATCAATCCCACCAGAATATGTTGACCCATAATTATGCAGCGCCTGCAAGATAGAACATCATCATTCAGCAGTTGCACCAGCAAAGCAAGAGCTGTTCAACCTTTTGGGCCAAAAGCATTATTCGATGAGCATGGACAGTACCTTTGCGCAAACCTCTGCTATTCGTCCACAAGCATCTGAAAGAGAGTCGTATTTCCCAAGTTCCTCAGCAAGAAACTCACGAAACTTGAGGAGATACCTGTAAAGCATATGCAAAAGAGCAATCTAATTTCAGCCATGTCTGCTCTATGAGCTGAATGGTTAGCTTATTCAAGCATGCATTGTCAAAGAAACAAGCGCAACTTTCGCAAGCACCAGGCTGTGTAAAGCGACAAAAGTGTTCTCCAGTATACTTACAGTCATTAGCAGTGTTTCTCCTTAAGAAAAAATGGAAGATATGCATACATACATATGCGCATATACCTTCAAGCAAAAAAGGAAGATATGCATAAATGCATATGTGCATATCTCTTCAAGCAAAAATGAAGACATGCTTCCATAGATACAGACTGCATTGTTCTCGTCAGGCAAGATACGCACACATACATACAGGCATTCATGCATGCTAAAGTATGTAGCTCAAATGATACGCACAAAATGTGTGTGTGTGTGTGTGTGTCTGTGTTTTAAGGAAGGCCCATTAGCACATTCTGACGACGCAGCTATGGAGAGAAGGGGATTTCTGGAGGCGCTGGGTCCCTGTGGCCGCAGCGTCACATTCAATCGTTGGCTTCCGAAGCACGGGCGGTGCGCCATTTACGCGACGCATGTTGGCCATGACGAGCCTCACAGACGGACGACGAACAAGCAGGCACACGCGTGAACGCTGTGGAGACCGCCATTGCAGCTCACGAGAAGATTTAGAAATTTTCTAGTGTAGAGTCTTTCTCACTGTTTTTCATACAATGCATAACATCATGAGCTTCTGCTGGAGAGGCACCGCATACCTAGCTAGGTACGATTGGGGGCAGGGGAACCCCGGGCCGGCGGTCCCCTGCCCCCTAGCTAGGTATGCGGCGCCTCCCTCACAGAAGCTCATGATGTTGAGGTAAGTCACAATGTGGGAAATATTGTGAGAATTTGTCCAAAACTTCTTGTGGCTGCCTGCTCAACTTTATCTGTAAAAAGCTTTAGCTTGTGATGAATATCTTGCAAGAGAAAATACATATCTATACAATGGCATACATCTATATATCTATATACCTCCAATGAAAAAAATTATATCATTCTTGTATTTGAACAAGAGCAAGTATTTTAAATTCCTATTGATGATAAAAAAAATTGTTGTTTTTGCTTTTACTTTTCAGGCCTGGGGGCAGAGGTCCCTTTTAAACGCGCTACCCAAGTCAACCCAAAAGAGATTCATGCCAACGTCTACATGCAAATGTGGTTAGTGCAAGTGTTTTTGGCAAGGGGAGAGCATATCGTGATGATCCCTTGCTTCTCGCTCCTATCTGTACGAACGTTACTTGCCATAAGAGGTTTTGTTTATTCAACACATTTGGCCATAGTTGCAACCACAAAAGTGCATACTAGATGATTTGCTCAAGTTAGAGAATGATATATGTGCACTATTTAGATACTATGCTCGCAGCATTCTACCAACCTCCACACTTTCGTGCCATCCTTGGGTCCAATGAAGCACTCAAAAATATTCAATTAGGAAGTTCTAGTTCCACTCAAAAATATTCAATTAGGAAGTTCTAGTTCCTCAATAATGCATGCGCAACAATTCACCTTCATATCTTGGCCCACGTAAACTCATTGGTAAATTATTTTTTCTAAGATGCTAAAAGATGGATTTCCATTGTCATAAAGATTAGACTATCTAAAAATTGGGGCAAATCCATCTCAAAATGATGCACGGATATATTGGAAATTATTAAAATTTGAGGGGCATTTTGGGAATTTCCACAAATTTTAGGGGTATTTGGTAATTTTCCCTATTATAAACTATCTATTGGGATGTTTTCTCATGTGCCTTGTCATCCAAGCTTTGGGCCTTTATTTCATTAGTGGTTCTCACTTGTCCATACATTTTATTGTATCATACGCAAAATAACTTTCGGTTTCTTTTTTTCATAAATAAATTGAAATCCATTTTCACTTCATTGCTCACTGTGCAATCTTGACCCGGCCGATGGCACAACTAGTGCATTTGCAAGCCTCCGCTAGCTATAGTGAGCAAGCAATCCCTATGCTTTGACCTAAGGAAGTCATTTGTTTTGGTCCTCAAACATAGCCAAGCCCCTTGCTTGTTGCGATTGATAATTCTCTTGACAATGCTCAAACTTTCACACCATATGTTTTCATATGTTCTTTGCAAAGCATGTAGCGACAAACATAACAATAAATGGGTAGTGTTTGTAGGTTGTGAAGGATATGTCCATGGGCAGAGTGCATGGACATAAAACAAAGTACTTCAATGACCTAATACTTAAAGCTTTACTTATCTTTGCACATTGTGGTGGTCATATTTCTTGAAAGAGGTTTTGGCGATTCTACCTCCACCTTGGTTGTAGGTTTTGCGTGGTATGTATCTCTTTGAAGCGATCACACAAAATCCTTGAACATACATTTATCACACATCATTTTGTGTAGGTTTTTCAAGCCTTACAAGTAGCTTCCACTACAAGACTCCATATAGGCAAAGAATCACAAAAAATATGGCATCTAACAACATCTTGGTGCATGATGACAACATGATGAGGTGATGCAATAATGTTCATTGATTGATGTTACTCACCCACAACATATGTATTATTTGAATCTTTTGTTTGCATGCCAAACAAGAAAGCAAAGTAGGAGCGATGCACAAAGTTTTCTCATCATCAAAGTATGTAATAATGATTTTGGATGGTTATTTTTGGGGAGAATTTTTGCACATCCCGATTCTGAATGAAGGCGAAAAAGCAAAAGAAATGCCAGTTGTCGTGCTCGGAAGTCAGCGAATGCAGGATAGGCAAGTGGAAGGATGGATGACGGAGCCACATATCAAAACGGGTTGCGAGCGACAGGGAGGAGGACATAGTAGGTTTCTTTGTTTTATTGTGCGTGGCTCACTTCATGGACAACACGGGTGTCAGAGCATTGTGTTGCAAGGCATTGGTGAGATGAGATCGATCTTGCTGGTTGGTGCTTTTGACCCAAGCTTGCAAACCAAGTGGAATCTTGCAAGATTCCAGCTATTGGAAGGAAAAAGAGCCAGTATAAACAAAGTACTTTGTTAGTAAGAAGTTTCAAGCCTAATACACTCTTGAATTCTTTCTTGGAGTAGTACGTAGGTATTGAGGCCAGCATAGACTCCTAAACAAAGCTTATGTGTGATATATTACGTCAACAATCTAGAGTCTCAAGGTTAAAGTGGAAGAGTAGTTTGGCATATGATATTGTGACATATGTTCTTGACGTGTGTATTTCTCTATGATTGCTAAGTTTCTATGACCGCATGATTTATTATAGGGGCTTCTTTTAACGCATCCAATAGCTAAGTGGACCTTCATTTGAGTTTTGCGTAGAGCTCGTTTTCTTGACTTTTTTCCAAGTTTCCTTGGTACCTCTAGCTACTCTTGCTCCATTGTCAAGTATTGTTGTAACTAACGTGGCATTTCCATCTTCACCTTCACAATAATCACTTACATGATCAGCACTAGTTCTGTGTTTTCCTTTGGCTTCTCTTACTCTTCGACCTTGATTTATAGGCTCTTAAGAGGAACCATTATGCCGATTTTGCTTAAGCATTTGTCTACATTAACCGACATAGTTCCATTTAAAATATTGGCATGTCTTGACTTTGGACAAAAAATTTATTCAAAGCCCTCGTATATGGTCATCAAAGTTGCAAGCTTTATCATGAAAAATGTGTTGTGGTGGAGTGCCACAACTCCAAGTATAAGGTGGTTAAAAGCTTCTCCCAAGGCGAGGTTGTCATATTGTTTGATTATAATTGTTCCAATAAACTTTGATAGCATTCTACATTAAGAAGAAGCTTATAGGCTATATCTATCAATCCATGCAATTTAGCAAATTTCCAAATTTTGCTCGATATTGATGTAAGAGGTCGACTCAACATAGTCCAAAGTGCTCAGTCCGGCACAAAATCATGCAAAATCTTAAAATCCAAAAGGACAATTTGTGTGTATGTACACACGTGCACACACGCGTGAAGAGACTATATACATTGTGTATGTATGTGTGCATGTATGTATACATACATACATGGAGAATTGTGTGGTAGTTACACATAGAGATATTGTTATCTAATATGCATCCTAGAGGCATTTCTAGTGTATGTTTCTCTGAAATGTTAAATATCCCAATCTAGATAATAAATATCTTAAATTTAAAGATATAGCAATACAATGACACAAAGTTGTGGTCCTTGACCATGGAAAATTCGTCGATTTCGAAAGCTCTCTACTTAGCCAAATAGTCTAAGGATGGAATGGCATTGGTGACCAAGCAACACATGAACATCTTTAAGGGAATGGGACTTGGACTATAGATCAATCTCTTATGGTTAGGCCTATTATCCACCACTGACTTTCTTACCTCACCCTTGATAAATATGCCAACCAAAAGAGATCCCATGAATGCCTTCAAGAACCGAAGTATCAAAAATTGGAGCGAAGAAAGGGCAATAAATAATTTAAGGACGGTGACCAAAGCATAGAGTTTGACAAGTTTTCGGGCCACACGGATACAAGGCTTTGTCCTTTCATTAGCAATTCGACACCGCGCCGCTTTCTCAAGAGAAAACTTTACAAAGGACATAGATTTAGTCTCTTATTAGTGGCAGACAAAAGAGATTTTTGCATATATCAAAAACATTTTTGCAATGGATCGCTTAATGGACCATACTTCCTTGAAAGGAGACATGTAGCTAGTCCATTTCACACTTGCTAACAAAAGTATTTTGAGATAAAGAGAAAAAAAAAAGTATTGTCTATCAATGTACGTGGACAAGCCTATTGGAGAGGAGAGACCTATTTTCAAACAAACCTTTTGGCAACAACAAAGGAGCCATTTGCTCCTCTCTCCCAAGTTTAGCCTCTTCAACAACCAAGCTCATCACGTTTTGATGGGAGTAAGGAGTTGACCTTCAAGCTTTCTACGTATCTGAAACGAGGTGATTAAAATCACGTCGTTCAAGTTTTCCTCTTTGCTTTGCTTCTCTTTACATTTTTGAATAAATCCACATTGTAGTAGGGCAGAGGAGCCAAT
The DNA here is from genome assembly GCF_014529385.1 of Adiantum capillus-veneris. Lineage (NCBI taxonomy): Eukaryota > Viridiplantae > Streptophyta > Polypodiopsida > Polypodiales > Pteridaceae > Adiantum > Adiantum capillus-veneris. The sequence goes on along the minus strand of NC_140947.1, from coordinate 53,590,798 downwards.
AAAAGGGCGGTTCCCAAAACTAAAGCAATGTTTGAATAAATCCACCATATCTTTTGAACAATTGGATAAGAGAGATGTGATCTTTTGACATCATTTCCATTCAAAATCACAGAATATCATGCGAGGATAAGAATTGGGAAGATTTGTATTTTCCTTAAAATGGCTCATACATTTTGAGTTTCTCCAAACCGGCTCCTCTTACCTTACTTGAAAGCTTTCAAAGTGTATTAGTGAGTGGCTCTCTATCATACCAGTGTTGGGAAAAAGTGTGTCTTAACTTACAAGTGTCCTTTGTAAGCGTCTTGCTTCAAGGGGAGTTGGCTAGTGGTAAAGGGGGGGGGGGGGGGGGGCTTTAAGAGCGCCCGCTTTGGCTCAACCCTTGCAACATGCGGGTGTAGATGTGGGCACAATCCCGTAAAACTAGTTGATGTGAAGCATCAGATTGGGCAAAAAGAAAGATTCAAAATTGCTGGTTGAAAGTAAGAGAGATTGATATACATAGACTTGACCAAACTACCCTACTAAAGCTCTAATGCATAATGTTTTGCCCATGAAAACACAAAATCAACCAAGATACAGCACACTTCTAGGCACTATTTCACATTTGCACAACACCAAGTCTGTCTTCTAAATGTCCCATCTCAAAACATATTCCCTAATTCTACCAGATTAGCCACTTAAAATCAGACTTAAACTCTTCAGAGCTATGTATAAAAAAGTAATTCGAAATAAACAAATACTATACAAGTCATACAGACAGCACATATTGGGCCCATATACCTGGTGAAAGAATGTCTATTTTACAAGAGCATGATTGTAGTCGTGGTAATGATAGGTTTTCTTAACAAAATTTGACAACCACCTCGAAGCTACTGTAGCCAGCACTGCTCCCCCAGCAAGTGGTATGCTCCAGCTTCTCACTTGGGGAGATGGCTTGAGAGCAGCCATTCCCAGCATTGCTGCTGCTCCCACAGACACCACTTGCAAGAACGACTCTGCTCCCTCGAAAACCTTCAGAGCAGCTGTGCAATGGCGGCATACTTTTACGTGCGTCCAATACCTAAAATATCAACGTATCACCCATTTTCACACAATCATTTGGCAAAACTTTTCAAAACAAATAGATTCTTTGTATAACTACATCAAGCCTTCCAGCACAAGCAAAATCTTAAGTATCTATAGCAATAGCTGGCCCCTGCCACACGGGAAAAAATAGGGGCTATTTAAATCCCAATGGCTATTTTTAAAGGGTCACCAAGATCATTTGGCTATTTTACAAAAAATCATTTGTCAAAATATTAGCCAAAATCTCCCAACTTTCATGGAGACAAATTCGCCAAAAGTATAGAGTGCCAATTTGGTCAAAAATTTCAAAAGATTTGCCCCAAATCCTGCACATACAGATTTATGAATGAGATCATTTGCCAACCCATCTACTCTTACAAATTCTTGAGGGGTTCTTCTTTTTTACCCTCTAGGACCCCTTGCCATGTAGTTGTTTAATATTTGATAATGTGAAGGACATGAATAGGAAATCTTTTAAAAACAAAGCCTTTTCTACAGTGGCTCAAAATTAAAAACTACATTTCTCCTGAATCTTCCACCAAAGCACCTATTAGACGCTCAAAGGAAAGGCAAATGCAAGCCCCTAACTTTCTGATAGAAACTCTTGGTGTCTCAAAATTGAAACACAAGGAGTATTCTATTCGTACACCAAACAAAAAAATTGAAGGGGTAAAAAGAATAGCAGAATCATTGCTTATCCTCAGCTTTGATGTATCTCCCTCTAAAAACCAGAACTTTTGCACTAAATTCGTATCCTGAAATAAACCAATTAAAGCTCCATTCACTCATAGAAAAAGGGGATCAACATGTTTGGAGCAGGATAGAGACAAGATAGGCTCCCTGCTTGTAAAAGCATACTACATACTCTAGACGAATCTAGTGGCTTTAACTGCCCAATAGCGGGTGTAGAGCTAGTTATCAATATATGCCCATGTATACTTCCCTCTCCCCCCAAACCCACCCACCACACACACACTCATGCCGCATGCGTTCAAATGAGCATAAATTAATACAAATTTCTACGTACTGACTTTATGTCATGGCTTACGAGAGGCAAGCTACAATCAGCCATGGTGAAGCTAGCATTACATGAAGCATTAAACAAAAACAATTAACCCGATAAAAAGGTGATAGCTAGTGCATACGCACCACTAACAATGCCCAGCTGGATATGTCCCATACAACTGCCTGCCTTGTTCAGGGCTTGGTTGCCTATGCGTCCTGCATTGATCCTCGAGCAACCACACTGCTTGGAGGAACTTGAGAGGCAACCCTTTATATGGAATGCATGTTACGCACCAGGAGTTCCGGCAGCTTCGCTAGAGGACTCACAATGATTGGGCTAGGTGGAAGGGTTCTTTGCTAGAAGCAGATTTCATCAGCTGTGTATGGGATCCGACATGGGGTTGCTACCTGTATGCTAGAGATTGACCATGCTATTCCTATCAATTGGCATAACAGGATTAGAGGACAGACCGCTTTGCCTTCTCTTGAGGGAGGTGGGCTTTCTTTTCTCCCTCCAATTGGCCAATTGCCACTTGTTATGGGACTCTTATTTTCTCGATTGCAAATGTGCGCCATAACTCAACTCTCTCTCTCTCTCTCTCTCTCTCTCTCTCTCTCTCTCTCTCTCTCTCTCTCTCTCTCTCTCTCTCTCTCTCTCAATGGGAACGGGGGGCTCTGGAACGTTTTCAAAACGGGGGGGCCCTGGGGCAACGGAATGGGAACGGGGACCGGAACGGTAAACCTAGAATATGCTTAAATTAAGCTGGATTCAACCTATATGTTAGTATAGAGCCACACACACCCATTAGTCCAAGTAGAATCCTATTTAGACATGCTTTTCAATAATGCGTAAGGCCTACACAAGGGAGGGATGCCAAATGGAGCCTAACACTCGAGAGTGAGTCTTGACAAAAGGATGGAGTTTGAGCCTTGAGGCTTGGAGCCTTGAGGCCCGAGGGAGAGGGTGAGGTTGAGAGCTTGAGAGTGATGGAGCTTGAGGCTTTGAGCCTTGAGGCTTGAGCTTTGAAGCTTTGAGGGAGAGGGAGAGGGAGAGCGAGAGAGAGCCTTGAGGGCTAGGGTGAGGTTGAGAGCTTGAGAGAGAGGGTTTAAAACCCTTCTTTATATAGGAGAGGATGGGAAGGATACCCCCCCCCCCCCCCGGGCCCCAAAAAAGAGTTCAAAAGAGCTGCCCCAAACAGCCATCTTTTCAAACTTGGGCGTTGCTCCCGTTCCGCGTTCCGCTTGCCATTCCGGGCGTTCCGGGCCCCATTCCGATTATGCCTAAGGAGAGAACGGCGTTCAGTTCCCATTTCCGTTCCGAGAAAGAGCCCAGCTTAAGAATGTGTTCAAGAAACGGAAGGGCCAAGTTCCACCTGCGCTCTCTCTCTCTCTCTCTCTCTCTCTCTCTCTCTCTCTCTCTCTCTCTCTCTCTCTCTCTCTCTCTCTCTCTCTCTCTCTCTCTCTCTCTGTGTGTGGAAAGATCATCTCTATAAATTTGAGAACAATAGAACCCTAGAGATGCTAGAACTAGCCTATCTCGCAGGATGTAGAGGGTTGAAAAAAACCAAGAATGGATATGGAAGAATCCACCAAATGCAACTCTTCAAAGTGGGGTTGGTGGGAGAAATGTTGCTGACCGCGACCTCTAACAAAACTGAAGAACAACTGGAAGTGAGCCCATCATCTAAGAAAAACAAGCCTGTGCTCCTCAGCTGCCTTGAGGAACCCGCTGTTGAATCCCACGGGCTACGTGGAGTGTGGATAATATCCACCCAAATGTCTACGAGGATGTCCATAGCAGAGGACCGTGCAGCACTGAGAAAGTGACAGCAACGAGCTCGCAAAACGTTCCACAATGTAATGGCAACTGGCATGCAGAAGACCTCATCTCGAAACTAAGGAGCATCATGTTGTGCATTCCCTCTGGGGAGGACGACTATAGGATTCGAGCGCACACTAATAAGCGATAGTTACTCCTACTCTAAGCCATCCGATCAAATGCCCTGCTTGGTCTGCTATGCCCTGATTAAGTCTTAAAAAAACCTACCCAAGCATCCCCCCCTTCGCACAAAGCTGGGCCTTGCCCTGCTCTTTTCGCCAGCTCTTGGTAGCTGCCCTACGGAAGCTGAACCCTCATTGCGCCATTTGGCTGCTCGTCACGCACGTGTTTTCATGGCTGCGTTGGCACCTGTTGTTGCTAAATTGGTTTTTCTAACATAAAAAATTAATTCTAAATGAATTATTGGATTTATAAGTGAGAGGGTTTTCTCGCTTGGAACACCAGGTAGAATTATTCCAAATGAATTATTGAAATTTTAAGTGAGGGTTTTTCTCACTGGAGACATTCGAGTACAGATATTTCTAGTGAGTCATTCAGAGTAATGGCAGAAGCACTATGAAAGGGAATATCTGTAAGGCCACCAAGGACGGGTACTTCTGATGCGTCACATCGGATGGGTGACAGGGAGCATCTGGACTCTCGCTTGGAACACCTGGAAAAATAATTCTAAATGGATTATTGGAATTCTTAGTGAGAGGGTTTTTCTCATTGGAGATATCCGAGTACAGATATTTCTAGTGCGTCATTCAAAGTAATGACAGGAGCACTGTGAAAGGGAATATTTGTAAGGCCACCAAGAACAGGTACTTCTGATGCGTCACATCGGATGGGTGACCATCGGGAAAAAGTATTTGACCATCCGGGAACGGACACCTCTGATGCATCGTGACATAGAGCATCGTGAAGGAGATTGTATTGTAAGTTCGGTAGGAAAGGACTAGGTGATGGGTATTCCTAATGCGTCACAAGGTGGGTGACGAGTGCATCAAAAAGGGAATATCCATAGTCACAATGAAATTCCGAACTGTATTAGAATAGTGCACAAGGAAAAGCAAGCACTTGAACGATGATGGTTTCAGAGGAAACTTTGAGGAAAAACGGATGCTTTCTGAGAAAGCGAGATTGCTTTTCAAGAAAGCAGATGCTTTCCTACGAGGATGTCTATGTCTGCATTGCAACTGTACATGTGATTGCATCCAGGGACCCCTGGGAAGTGATGTGTAAGCATTGTTTTTAACTTATAAGGTTTTATTGAGTTTTTTGGGCAGATTCAGACCATTTTTAAAATATGCCGGTTGCCCACTTAATAAGTGGGCAGCCACCTGGAAAATAAAGCAGCATAAACCAGCCAGCGATTTTTCTCTCTCTCTCTCTCTTTTTGGAAGAGGACCAACAAAAAAAAAAAACGGCCGCGATCTCTCCGCGAGCAGCTAGCGTTCAGCTATCTCTGTCGTGGCCAGGGAGCTATAAAAGCATCACACCCCCTCTCCCAGAGGGAAGACCAGCGCTTGCAAGGAGGAGATGCTGCTGCAAATTTCAACCGCAAAGACGACATTGCCGGTGATGCCCATGGCTGCCCCAAGTGTACCAGATGTCGCGAGGACCCAGTGGGCGAGTTCCCTCGCGAAGAAGTGCCTACGGAGCGTGTTTCCATTGCGACAAGCTGCTCTTTTTCTCTGTTTTCAGCCCATAAACGTCGTAGACGGGGCTGATTTGCAAGAAGGAACCCGAGAACACACCTCTTTTGTGTGTATATTGGAAGAGAGGATTTTCTTTGTTGAGATCTCTTCCGGGAAATTGCTTTTCGAGAACCGACTTGCGTTTCGAGCGTCCAGACTTTGAAGGTAACGATTTTCATGATATGATCTCTAAGTATTTGTTGCAGGTGTACTTCCTCTTAGTAAAAGAGTAGGAGCAGAGGAAGGCATGAGCCTCTGCAGGAGAAAAGCCCTCTGAGGAACTAGAGCCAAATGAGCCCAAGGGTTTCGTACCCGAGTTTGGGACGTAGATCCACAGATCCTAGAGTGGTAAACTCTCGAGTTGGGATTCAAAAGTTGAGATTCCCAAGGAAGGACTTCGCATCCGGGAAAGCAGAGTTGTTCTAATGGAAGAGGAATCTGGAAACAGAGTCAGAAACGAGTTGTAGGGATGCCATGCCTCGAGTCTAGAAGGTGAGATCCAAGGTTCTCAAGGATTTGAAATAAGCAACGAAGTTCCTTGGAACAGGGTTTTGCCCTAGGAATCGGAAACCGAGGCTTCCGGGAACCATCAAGTCTTATTTTAAAACGAGCGTCGTAATACATTCGGTTCAAGTGCTTGTATAGACTTGTCCTCAGTAATAAAGATACTATTACGGGGAGGACCAACCCATCTTCTAGTTCCGAGTACTGTGTCGATCTTCTCATTGTCTATCTCTCTCTCTCTCTATCTATTTCTCTCTATATCCTTTGGCTTCAGTATTAAGTGATAAATTCTATTTATATATATTTTATATTGCTACGCGCTCCCGTTTGTGACACCTGCAACCTCTCCACTGCTGCCCCGCCACCTACGACCTCTCAAGAGTAATACCTTGCGAGATTCCGCTTATTAAGCGTTTCTTCAAATGTGTCCGCCCTATTGGAAGACCATCATGAGTAAACAACCAATGGAAGTAAGGAATCCTCCATGTTACACAAAACAAAACTGATAAATAAAAGCATGTGATTAACTTGCACATAACCTCTCTCTCTCTCTCTCTCTCTCTCTCTCTCTCTCTCTCTCTCTCTCTCCCCATTACTGTGTTGATCTTCTCTCTCTCTCTCTCTCTCTCTCTCTCTCTCTCTCTCTCTCTCTCTCTCTCTCTCTCTCTCTCTATATATATATATATATATATCCTCTGGCTTCAGTATTAAGTGATAAATTCTATTTATCCGAATATATATTTTATATTCATATGCGCTCCCGTTTGTGACACCTGCAACCTCTCCAGAGCTGCCCCGCCACCTACGACCTCTCAAGAGTAATACCTTGTGAGATTCCGCTTATTAAGCCTTTTTCAAAATGTGTCCGCCCTACTAGAAGACCATCATGAGTAAACAACCGACGGAAGTAAGAAATCCTCCATGTTACACAAACCAAAACTGATAAAATAAAAGCATGTGATAAACTTGCACATAACCTCTCTCTCTCTCTCTCTCTCTCTCTCTCTCTCTCTCTCTCTCTCTCTCACACACACACACACACACACACACACACACAAAGAAAGGCTGATTTCTATTACTTGGAAAGTCTTTCAGAATGCCCAAATGGTGCCAAAGCTGAGGGCAAGTGCATCACTGATTACAAAGAAGGCCAGAAGGCAGCAAGCTTGAGACTGTAAAAACTAGATACATTGAACCACATGGCAGACTGTAGAAAATTAAAGCCAGGTTAAAAACCTCTCCTAAAGAGAGTGAAAAGTGCCCTAGCAAGCTAAGGGAAGAGAGGATGATAGAAGCCTCTAGAGAGAGGCACTTCCACCAAAGCATACTCTACTGCTGGATATCACAACCTGAACCACCAAAAGCCACCAAGGGTGGAAAGGACAAGGAACATCTGCAATGGCAAGAGCTCTAACATCGGCCATTGTTGTCACAAGTTTGTGACGTGGCATGCCCAACTTAACAGATATGGTCGAGAAGACCAAGATGTTAGAGTCTAAAAGTTATAGATCCCTGTGTAGCCATCTCATCCTTCCGGAACTCTTGATGCACTCACAAGAGTATCCAGTCATCTCATCCATATAGAAATCTTGATGCACTAGAATCATACTCACTTAGTCATCACATGAAGATCTCACTGATCTCTAACAGATGTCTAGATGCACTAAGTTCATCAAATCATTCATTAGACAAAATGTTGCAAACATTTCATCTTCCTTTGCATTACTCTTACAATACACACCTGAAAGAGTACATGTAAGCCGTTCAATCTAGGAAATTTTCAATTCATTGTGCATATATTCATAAAGTCAATGAGACCGTCAGTATCCCTAAAATCTCAAGGAGAAATTTTTGACTTTATTCATTTTAGGCAACTTGTGACAAGGGAGTGGAGTGGCTCCCCTCTTGTGCAGCACGTGTTGCACGAGGTTCAACCCCACTGATTCGACGAGCACTTAAGGAACAGACAATGCTAAAAATTCCAAAACCTCAAGGTTCAACTGTCACAAGACGGGCACCATGTGTTGGGTTTTCAAGCCCAGGTCGGTGTTGTCTAGTCTATGCGAGAACAAGCCCTTTTGGTTAGCTGAGGAGAACTACTCCTTAGTTTTGAGTTTGCATGAAAAGTTTAACTCTATATATGTAGTAGATTTTTAATCAAATATACAAGCGTTATTTTTGTGTCGTGTCGACTCTCTCTGCTCTCTCTCTCTCGTCGACTGTTTTTCTGCACCCTCCTCGCCATGGCACCTTGCCATCACCCCCCATAGGCTCGAAGCCCAACACTGGTATCAGAGAAATTGGGGTTCGAGCTACCATAGCCTCGCCGCATGGGACAAGTCGCCTGTGGAGGAAAGAGAAAGTTTTGACCTGCAGAGAATCCTAGGAGGGCTACCTCAATCAATTCGCCCTGGCTTGAGATGGAAATTTCGACACTATGAAGGGCTAGAATTCTACTCCTATTTGTTGCTTCAACCCGAAACAACCCCTACTCGTTTTCATTGCACTGCACAGCTCGCCAGAATTTGCCATTTTTGCTTTTTCACACTCCATTAAACTTTGCCTCTTCTTTATTTTGGTATTTCGTCTCCAACCAAGGGGGTTTTCACATGCACCGTTGACTCGAAGAGGTGTTGAAGATGGTGTAAATCAAGCCGCGTGCTCCTCCAAAGCAAGAAGAAGAAGGAACCAAATTGCATCGGAATTCCTACTGTCTTTGGTGTTATACTCTATTGCCATCGAGCTAAGAGGAATCACGTTGAAACCCATTCGAGTTTGAATTATTTCAAGGAAAGAAAACATTTGATTTGTAGATGTACGCAACACTTTATTCTTCGAAGGATAAATCAAGTGTAAAACTTATCAATGTTAATAGTTGTAGCAAGCAACAAGAATTTATTTTCGACTTCAACGACAGTGACCATAGCAGAAATTATATCAAGCATGGCATCGAAAGTGGATAAATTCAACGGATCCGGCTTTCACATTTGGCAAATCAAAGTAAAAGAATATCTTACGTGAAAGAACCTTTGGAGCGTCGTCAAGACTCTATCAACAAAAGACTATCAACAAACGAAGCAGGCACATCCACCAGAGCACTATTTGCCGAGCAACAACGCAAGGACGAGCAAGCATTAGGTATTACTCTGATGTCTCTTGAAGATTATTTTATTCATTATCTAGATGACATGCAATCTGCCAACGCTGCTTGGATGGAATTAGAGAAAGTGTTTGCTCCTAAAGCCAAATGCTCCAAAATGAGCCTTAAAATGGAGCTATATTCTCTTTCTATGCGTGATGATGAGAATATTGCAGCTTTAGCTAACAGACTGAAAAGCATTTGCACTCAGCTGATTTATGTTGAAGCTCCTGTCTGAGATGAAGATCTTATAGCCGTTTCTCTTAATAGCCTACATACATAATTTCGTCAAATTGTAAATCCGCTGCCTTTTTTGGATGGTATTTTTAATTCATTGCGGGAAGAAGAGAAACGAGTACCACGTATTAGTTCTTTCGTACCGACTGCATATGTAGCTCGTGGTTGCACTTCGACTACAAATTCAACCAGGACTGCAACTTCAACAAGGCCTACTACCAGCACTAGACCTTTGTGCGATATGTGGCCATAGCAATCATCAAACCAAGGATTGTTTCAGCAAAAATCTTAGCATCCACTGTGGAAAGACCAATCATCCTTCGGATAAATGTTTTAAGAAGAATAAACGATAGATCAACATGGTTGAAAGTGATGAAGACGGTAAGGCACCAATGCTTGTTGTAGATAGTGATGTCCTGTAGCTTTCATTCTGTTTTATGTTTCCTTTTATGTTAGCAATTTGTCAATAAAATGTATGGGTTATAGACACTGCCACACATCAGTGGTAAGACTGCCCTTTTATGTTTGGTTCTGAGTTTTGGTTTGTCTCACACTGATATTTGTTTGAGGAAAGTGCACACACACACCTATGTTATTGTCAAGGGGGGGACTTCTACTCATAGTTTCAGGTGATTGAACTCTGCCATGGTCTGTCTCGAGTCCATTGTCAGTGGTTTAGGCTTGAGGGGGGGTTGTTCGGTTTTCAAGCCCAGGTCGGTGTTGTCTAGTCTATGTGGGAACAAGCCCTTTTGGTTAGTTGAGGAGAACTACTCCTTAGTCTTGAATTTGCATGAAAAGTTTAACTCTATATATGTAGTAGATTTTCAATCAAACATCTGTGCCGTGTCGACTCTCTCTGCTCTCTCCTCGTCAACTATTTTTATGCACCCTCCTCCCCATGGCACCTCGCCATCACCCCCCATAGGCTTGAAGCCCACCACCACTTGCCAATAGAAAAGAACAGATTGAACAGACTTTTAGCACTTCAATAACAACTAAACTGAGAGAGAGAGAGAGAGAGAGAGAGAGAGACGACACGGGACACGGAGTGGCGGAATTCCACCCAAGAGAGTATTGGCCCCAAACCTTGGCGCCCCTTTCGGTATTTCTTTATATTGCATCAACACAGTACAAGCCGGTACTCCAGACTCTTCACCTTCTCCAAGAAGCATGCCAAAGAATGAGCCCATGGCCTCATATTCAAAGGCCCTAGGCCCAAAAAGGAGTTTACATGAAAAGCCTTCAAACTCGAAAGCTTCTGGTCCAAAAGCAATGCGAAAAAGCTATCTGTCACGTGACACATCTAACCCTATTTGTCCGTGGACAAGCTACAGCATGACCAGGGTTCAGTTCAATCAAGTCAGTCTAGGATAGGAAGTGATTTGGCACTTTTGTGAGTCTGTTCGCAAACCGTGCATGTCCAGACACTTAGATTAGATGCATATCCTCTCGTTGCACCCAGCATGATCATCAACATTACCATCAGAATCCATCAAGAGCATTTTTACAGTGCATAGACCTATTTTCCCTATTTTTGACATTTTTCACTTATTATTTTTAAGTGACTTTTGTTGGAAAGTAGGTAGGGCAAATTTACTAAGTTTGTATAAATAGAAACCTAGCGCTAGCACTTTCTGGCAGAAGAGGCAGCAGGAGCACCTTGCTCAACAGGCAACTTCTCAGCAAGACCAACCCCCGCGACAACTCTAGCGTTTTCAGCATTGCAGAAGGCCTAGCGTTTTTGCATCAGATCAGCCAGCGTTTTTGCATTTGCAGATTTGCGGCGACAGTAGACAGCAGGTCAGCCCTAGCATTTTTGGAGCAGCAAGCGACCTAGCGTTTTGCAGTTCCTTCGCGACGGAATCCACGGTAGCACCAGCATTTTCAGTTTTCAGCAGTCAGCACACGCAGAACAACCCCCGAACCTTGCAGATCTCACCTTCCTGCAGCAGATCCTCGCCGCACGGTCAACTCCCGCGAAGTTTGCAGATTCAGCCCGGAAAACGCAGATTTCAGCATCTGCGTTTTCAGCGCGTTGTCGTCGCATCTTCGTCACCGACATAGAGTCAGAATTCAGCTGATAAAGATTTGCAGATTTCAGCCATTAGCATTTTCAAATTTCAGCCAATCTCGTCGTCTCGACATCGTCGGCAAGTCCAAAGCATTGTAGAGATTTGTGCAATCATAAGTAGACCGCTCTCGCCATAGAGAGTGGGGCCTTCAGAGAAGGGTTTGACAACATTCTGGTGTTGTATTCTCTCTCTCTCAAACTCATGCACCTTCATTCACGGTGTCAATTCACTTTGTTTGTGATCATTTGCACTCTCTCACTGAAGGAACGGAAGGCTCTCCCTTTCGTAAGTAAAAGGAACCTTGAGCACAGTTCGGAGCACTCTTCTTGAGCAAAGTTCAACATTCATTCCGTTGCACCTAACATTGGTATCAGAGCTTTGGCAATGTTCTGTATCACTCAAGGAAAGAACCACAAGAACCACATTTTTTTTTTTTTGCTTGTTGAGGTCGCACGAACCCAAGTACACTTGGGCATGTCGATTCCTAATCGTGTTTTTGAAGAGTGACAAGAAACCCAAGAAGAGCCTCCCCTTGTGCCTCTTTTCACTCATTGCAAAAGGACCGTGCACTTAGCGGCTGGCCAATTGACATGAGGTGGGAAAAAGCAACCTTGGTGTGAGTGCAAAGCCGCCAAGGGGAGCAAAACTCGGGTGAAGAGAGGATCCTTCTCGAACACCGATTGCAAGCGAAAGAAGAACCTCAAGAACCCAAGACCCTCAAGACCCTCAAGAACTCAAGAACCCCAAGAATCAAGACCCCCAAGAACCCAAAGTTCCTTGTGAACTTAAGAACCCAAGACCACAAGAACCCACGACTTCAGTGGATGGTCATCACTCGAAGCGGAATAGATACTTCGCTTGGAGGTGGTGAGCATGGGAGTGGCGAAGAAGAGTTTTCCTCACCAGGAGGTTTTTCCGACCCTTCCCCATCTACGCCAAAGATTGCACCAGATCCTATGGCAGCCATAGATCGTGACTACGAAGAAAGAGTGGCAACTGTGAGAATGGCGATGGAGAGAGAAAGTGCCAACGCTGGGATAGAGAGAGAGTGGGTAAACGGGTTCCCAATGGAACCTCTCTACTATCGTAAGTGTACAAAGATAATGAGTACATGTGGGGTGGGCCTAGCATATATACTAGGCCCCAAGGCCCCCACGACCTCATGAGATAAAAGGCCTCATGACCCTCATGGGAAAAATACCCTAAGGTATAAAACCATCCAATGTGGGTGTGTGAATGGAAAAAGGAATGACCATGTGCAAAGTGCACATGTGACCCTAGGCTAAGTGCATGACATGGGTGGCCAACCCGGACCATACTAGCCGTACAACATGAAGTGTGAAGCAGCCGGAGATGTAACTCTAACACCCCCTCTCAGCACCGGATGCTGAGCAAACAGAAAGAATGCGGTGAATAGAAGCCAAAGTCTGCTGGGAAACAGCCTTGGTGAAGATGTCTGCAGCAGTGTCCGCCGTACGGACGTACTCCAATCGCAAATCTCCAGCCAAAATCCTCTCGTGTACATAGTGATACTGCACCTCAATGTGCTTGGTCCTCGCATGGAAGACCGGATTCTTGGCGATGGCGATGCAACTCTGGTTGTCACAGGAAAGAAGTGTCGCTGCACTCGGTGGAAACCCCAGCTCCCCCAGAAGTCTCCGTAGCCAAATGCCCTCGCACGCAGCGTAGCAAGCTGCGTGGTACTCCGCCTCTGTAGATGAGAGCGCAACGGTAGGTTGCCTCTTGCTGCTCCATGAGATAGGTCCTGAGCCAAGTGTGAAAACGACTCCAGTAGTCGAGCGCCGAGTGTCGGGATTGCCAGCCCGATCCGAATCGCACCATCCACGAAGTGTGGAACCGCCTGAGCGACGATAGAAGATCCCCAGATCAACCGTGCCAGAAATGTACCTCATCGTACGAAGAGCACACTTCGAGTGTCGCTGCCGAGGCTTGGAGGAAAAAGAACTGAGTATGGAAACAGCGTAGCAGATGTCTGGGCGTGAATAGGTAAGCCACACTAAACAGCCTACGACATTGCGGTATTATGTCTGGTCAACCCGAGCTGAGGGATCATGGATAGAAAGGTTCTCCCCGGGCTCAAGTGGAGTGCCTATAGGTCTGCACTGTCCCATTCTGAGTCGGTCAAGTATATCCGTAGCATACTTCCGCTGAGAGAAGAAGATGTCGTGAGCTGTTTGGTAAATCTCAAAACCCAGGAAGAAGTGTAGCAAGCCCAAATCCGTCATCTCAAATGTCTTTTCCAAAGACTGCATGATGGAGCGGATCCTGATTGTCCAAGAACCTGAAAAGATCAAGTCATCAACATATACAATAACAATAGCAACCAAACTGCCCTCTGATGCTACATAGCAGTTCGCGTCACCATGTGTACGCTTCAGCCCGAGACTAATGAAAAACTCATCAATCCTCTGATACCAGGCCTTGGAAGCCTGCTTCAAGCCGTATAGCGCTTTGTACAGTCGACAGACGTAGTCCTCGAAGCCAGGTTTCGCAAAACCTGGCGGCTGCTCAACATAAATCTCCCCTGTAAGAGTACCGTTGAGGAAGGCACTCTTGACGTCCATCTGATAGATAGGCCAGCCGTAGTGGGCTGCTAATGAGAGTAACATCCGTATAGTAGTCATCCGAGTGGTTGGAGCGAAAGTCTCGTCGAAGTCAACGCCAGGGCGCTGTGCATAGCCCTTGGCCACAAGTCTCGCCGTGTGCTTCTCGATGGAACCGTCAGCTTTGAACTTCGTCTTGAAGATTCACCGCGTCCCAACAATCTTCCGCTTCTTAGGTCGAGGAACAAGCTTCCAAGTACCATTCCGCTCAATAGCGTCGAGCTCCATAAGCATCGCACGCTTCCAAGAGTTAGACTCAAGGGCCTCTTTCACTGAAGAGGGCTCTGGGGCCATAGAAGAAATCCGCGTCATGAGAGCAAAGTTCACGAACTCGTTGCCCTCGTATACCTGCCTTCGCTGCTGAAGGCGTGCTGAGCGTCTAGGCTGCCCAAGCTCCTGCGGCTGTGGTAACTCCGTCAATCCAGAAGAAGAAACTGTCGAATAAAGCCAACCAGGTACAAGTCGCTCCCGAGGTGCTGCCGCTACGTCCTCTGGAGGGTCCTCAGCATCATCTGCAGACTGGAAAGAGTCGGTGTCAGAATCAGCATGATCCAAGGTAGGTACTGGCTGCTGTGGTAGAGGTCTAGGTAGTGGTGGAGGTGGAGGTGGAGGCCTGACTGGTGCGGGAAGGGAGAGAGGTGTCGATGTAGAAGGCTCCGATGTAGACGTCCCCTCTGAAGAGCCGATGAACTGCTCATCAAAGACAACATCACGACTCACTGTAGTGGCCCTGGTGACCGGATCATGAAGGCGAAATCCACTGGAGTCCTGACTGTATCCAACAAAGATCATCTTCTTGGACTTAGGATCCAACTTCGTCCGCTTCTCCTTCGGCACATGCACGAGGCCGGACACCCAAACACGCGTAGGTGTGCCACAGAGGGCTTGCGCCCATAGTAAGCCTGATAAGGGGTCATAGATGCTACTGCTGATGTAGGCGACCTGTTCTAAAGGTAGACCGCCGTGGAACAAGCTTCTGCCCAGAAAACCCGAGCCAGAGAAGCATGCTCGAGCATCGTCCAAGCCATCTCAACAATAGTCCGATTCTTCCGCTCGACCACTCCATTCTGAGATGGAGTGTAAGGAGTAGTCAGCTGGCGCTGTATGCCCTCCGACTTGCAGAACTACGCGAACTCCTTGGAAGTGAACTCACCTCCGTTGTCTGAGCGAAGAGAGACAATCTTTAAGTCCTTCTCCTTCTCCTTCTCCACCATAGTCTTCCAATCCTTGAAGTAGGATAGGCACTGCGACTTGAGTTTCAAAAAGTAAACCCAAGTGTACCTCGTAAAATCATCCACTAGCACCAACATGTAGAGGGCTCCATTGAAGGAAGGAGTGGCTTGAGGGCCACAAATGTCAGTGTGGATCAAGGCTAGTGGTCTCGAAGCTCTGCTTTCAGCCTGCTTCGGAAAGGCGTCACGATGTTGCTTGCCCATCTGGCAAGCTGTGCAAACACCCGTAGGAGAGCGAATGCTAGGAAGCCCATCAACCAAGGACTCCCTGGATGCCCATATCTGGCATGCCACAATGAAGAAGATACCGAGCCATGTGATAGTAGTGCTGTGAGCTTGAAGAGGGTGCCGTCTCGCTCACCATGGGCTAGCACTGTGCCAGTAGCAGAGTCGGAGATAACAACCTTACCTCCTCCAAATAGTACTTGTGCCCTCTGTGAATCAAGTGAAGCCACTGAAAGGAGGTTGAAGGCTAAGTCAGGTACATACAAAGCCTCCAAAGCACTGTATCGTGGATCAGTCGAAGATCTGAAAATGGGTATGTGGCCTGTACCAGAGACCGGTACCGTGTGGGAATCACCAAGAGTGATAGTCTGATCTCACGTAGTTGTAAGGGAACTGAACCAGTCCCTCATAGGAGTCATGTGGGCAGTAGCACCGCTGTCCACAATCCATGCTCCAGACTGAGTAGAAGTCAATGCCGCACCGGTAGCAACAACAAGAGAAATCCCCTCAGATGGCTTGGCAGTCGTCACCGCCGTGGAAGCTATGTTCTTCTTAGCTTTGTCAGCCTCGTCCCGCTTCTTCTTCCGACGCTCCGCTTGCTTGTGCCCTTTTTTCTTGCAATAATGGCACTCGATGTCTTTGTTGTTGTTGTTCTTCTTCTTCTTGTCGTCCGACGTAGAAGGTTCGCCCGAATCTGATGTCTGGGCCTTCTTTCCCTTGTCCTTGCCCTTAGCCAGCAATGCACCATCCGCGCCAACAGCTCCTCCGGCCCGAAACTCGGAGTGGCTCTCAATCTGCATGAGCTCGGGAAGAACCTCTTCCCAGGTAGGCGGGGCTGCGGGGCGTGAGCGTATGATCCCCTGGTAGTAGGAATCAAATCGAGGAGGGAGTTTGAAGAGCAAGTGCTTGGCCATCTGCTGTGTGGTCATGCTGCCTCCAGAGGCAACGAGGTCGTCCCAGATCTCCCACATCTTGCGAGCCAACCCCAGAAGTGAGTTGAATTGGCTGAACTGCAGGAGGTAAAGCTCCCGCTCTAGCCGAAGACACCTAGCGACTAATTTGTCCTCAAACAATTTTGTAATGCGTTGCCAAAGCTTGTGTGCATGTTCCTCCGCTTTAACTTCCTGTAGAACCGTGTCAGAGAGGTTCATAAGGAGAAAAGTGTACACCCGACGGTCAGTGTCGACCCATGAATCAATATCTGCCTGTGAAACAGATCCTGGAGTAAGAACCGGCTTCGTAGCCAATGTGCTGTCCTGGAGCCAATCCCAGAATCCATTGTAGGTGATCAGGGTCTTCACCTTCGTCTTCCAAACACTGTAGTTGGAATTATCCAGCTTGGAGGTCTCTGAGAAGACCGTAAAACCATATGCTGCAGGGGCAGCCATGTCTCGTCAATCTCTGTGCGGAAGCGTATGCCCAGAAAGCAGAGAGATCAAGTCGATGTGAGGGTACCGTGATCAACCGTGCTAGAGGATAAGTGCCAGGCAAGCTGTCTACCCAAGAGCAACTGCTAAGGTGCTGAAAATCACTGCTGAACAGTAAAAAACAGCAAGCTTGTACGTCTCCGAACAAGATGGAAACGCTGCAGAAGCGGATGTTGAGTAATCCCTGTGTATCTCAGCTCTAAAGAGGCTGAAATGAGAGAAAAACAGCAAGCAATACTCATCCAGAATCGCACCGGAAGAGAGGGGAAAATGCCCAATGAAGAGGGTACCGTAAGAACCGACAAGATCGATGTCCTCACCTCGTGTGTGCGCTGAAAACGCAGCAGTAGCAAAAAACGCAGCAAGCTGAAAATTGCCAAATTGCTAAGGTAAATGCCCGGCCGATGAGGGGCAATGAGGAGTAAGTGATAGGGGATGAAGGGGAACTCTGAAGCCAACTGCAACAGACGATAAAACCTCCAACTGTGTTGTTGAATAACACAAGCACCAAGTGGCGATGAGGGGGGAAGATGGACCAATGAAGAAAAAAAAAACGCTGGAGTTAACCTCTGCCCAATGCGATGATGAGGGAAAAACGCTGGAGTTAATCCCAAGAAAAAACGCAAGGGGGGCTGGTCCAAAAACGCTGGTGGCAAAAACGCTGCTGTTCCAACTGATGCTTCTTCACGATAGAAGTGAAGAGGAGGTTCAGCGCTAGCCTTGTATGCCTCAATCGCAGGTGTAAGGTGCTCCCAGTCCAAGCGATGATACCATGTGAGAATGGCGATGGAGAGAGAGAAAGTGCCAATGCTGGGATAGAGAGAGAGTAGGTAAACGGGTTCCCAATGGAACCTCTCTACTATCGTAAGTGTACAAAGATAATGAATACATGTGGGGTGGGCCTAGCATATATACTAGGCCCCAAGGCCCCCACGACCTCATGAGATAAAAGGCCTCACGACCCTCACACACCCATGGGAAAAATACCCTAAGGTATAAAACCATCCAATGTGGGTGTGGTGAATGGAAAAAGGAATGACCATGTGCAATGTGCACATGTGACCCTAGGCTAAGTGCATGACATGGGTGGCCAACCCGGACCATACTAGCCGTACAACATGAAGTGTGAAGCAGCCGGAGATGTAACTCTAATAGCAACCATAGAGCGTGAGTACGAGCAAGAACGCTTGGAAGCCAAAGAAAGATAAGCCGAATTCGATCGCGAGTGCGAAGAAAGATGGTTAGCGTATGAAGCGCAGAGTGCCCAACAAATGAAAGAGATGTTGCGTCCCTTTTCTCAAGTGCAGGCACAGATGCAAGAGATTCGGGAAAAGGAGACTCTCTCAGTCTCTTCTTCTCCAAATCATGACACACAAGAATTACATGATTTGCATGATAATTTAAATGATAATGATAAGCATGATGTTGAATGATAATGATGAGCATGATGATTTGGATGACAATGACAAGCATGATGATTGCATGATCAAGATGTGATTAATCACAAGCATGATGATTTGCATGATCAAGATGTGATTTCTCACGAGCATGATGATTTGCAGAAAAAAGATGTAATTGTTCACAAGGATGATGGTTTAGTTGATACTTTGTCTAGTGAAACTAACCTCATTGCAGACCCGATCAATCACGAAGAACCTATCTTGGCTCTTGAGTTGAGGTTCAAAGAACCCCCACAGGAAGATTCGATCAATCACGAAGAACAGATCTTGGCTCTCAAGCCTAGGTCCAAAGAACCCCTCACAGGAAGTATTATGTGTTGCATCATTAGTCAGCACGCATTGTACGAGTGTTTCATTCGTGATCATTTCCTGTATTTTAGTCAGCGTCTTTATGTGATCCCTTTTCCTAGGCATGACATATTGTACATTGAGCACATTTCACTCATGAATGAGCATGGATGTATGCGGATTATTCATGTAAAGTTGAAAAGTATGCATTCAAGGAAGTCACATTCCATGTCTCTTCCTTGGCACGACACAGTCGTAGAAAGAGCACAAGCAAGTATGAGCACCAAGCATTGGCATTTCCGTTATGATTTGCCACAGTTGATTGATTTAGATCAGAAAGACAAGATTCGATCTCATTGTTTGCGTGTGTGTGGTGAACGGTTTGGCACTCCGTCTCTTTGTTCATCTACATTGCATGCACAGTCTCTTACGAAGACCAGATTTTTTCCAGTCACCTTACATGGAATAGGTATGTTCATGTTTTTGTGTTGGAAGTGGTTTCAGGAATTTTCAGCCATGGAGATTCTTGAAGAAGGAAGAAGCATGACTCTAGACGAAGTTGAGAATCGAAGGAGCCGAAGGAGCCACAGAAGACTGTGTCGCTTTCAGCGCGGCCCAAAGAAGCAAGCGCTGCAGAACTTTATGAAGTTCAAGTACTGCACGACCCACACATCAGAGTGGGCCGGCAAAGAGTCCCTTCCAAGATTCCGCATGCTATTGGTGATCTCCCTCGACTCCATACAGTTCGGTACTAGTACCTCACTTTGAAAAGGAGGGGATGTCATGTGACACATCCAACCCTATGTGTCCGTGGACAAGCTACAGCATGACCAGGGTTCAGTTCAGTCAAGTCAATGTAGGATAGGAAGTGATCTGGCACTTTTGTGAGTCTGTTCGCAGACCCTGCATGTCCAGACACTTAGATTAGATGCATATCCTCTGGTTGCACCCGGCATGATCATCAGCATTACCATTAGAATCCATCAGAATCCATCAGGAGCATATTTAGAGTGCATAGACCTATTTTCCCTATTTTTGACATTTTTTGCTCATTATTTTTAAGTGACTTTTGTTGGAAAGTAGGTAGGGCAAATTACTAAGTTTGTATAAATAAAAACCTAGCGCTAGCACTTTCTGGCAGAAGAGGCAGCAGGAGCACCTTGCTCAACAGGCAACTTCTCAGAAAGACCAACCCCTGGGACAACTCTAGCGTTTTCAGCATTGCAGAAGTCCTAGCCTTTTTGCATCAGATCAGCCAGCGTTTTTGCATTTGCAGATTCACGGCGACAGTAGACAACAGGTCAGCCCTAGCGTTAGCAGCTTCCCCCACAACAGCAGATCAGCCCTAGCGTTTTTGGAGCAGCAAGCGACCTAGCGTTTTGCAGTTCCTTCGCGACGGAATCCACAGTAGCACCAACGTTTTCAATTTTCAGCAGTTAGTACCCACAGAGCAACCCACAAACCTCGCAGATCCCACCTTCCCGCAGCAGATCCTCGCCGGACGATCATATCCTGCGAAGTTTGCAGATTTAGCCCCGAAAACGCAGATTTCAGCATCTGCGTTTTGCGTCGTCCTCGCGTCGTCGTCATTGACATCGTCACCGACATAGAGTCAGAATTCAGCAGATAAAGATTTGCAGATTTCACCCATTAGCATTTTCAGACTGTCTCGTCGTCGTCGACATCGACGGCAACTCCAAAGCATTGTAGAGATTTGTGCAATCATAAGTAGACCGCTCTCGCCATAGAGAGTGGGGCCTTCGGAGGAGGGTTTGACAACATTCTGGTGTCATATTCTCTTCTCTCTCTATCTTTCAGACTCGTGCACCTTCATTCACATTGTCATTCACTTTGTTTGTGATCATTTGCACTCTCTCACTAAAGGAACGAAAGCCTTCTGTAAGTAAAAGGAACCTTGAGCACAGTTCGGAGCACTCATCTTAAGCAAAGTTCAACATTCATTCCGCTGCACCTTACACTGTCAGTGTAAATCACAGAATTCCGTACAACTGCTACATCAGCACTGACAGCGCGCTTTGCAAAAATCTGCCACATCAGCACTGTCAACGATATTTCAAGTTTTTCGTACAGTTGCCACGTCATCAATTTTTGCACAAGTGAGGGTCCAGCTTTATTTTTAATTTTTTTATGTCTCTTGGGCCCCATCGGACGGGCTCCCATAAGTTGGTAGGACTTCTTCTACTATTGTTGCTTGTTCTTCTTAGGGTTCGGGCCCCTCGGTCGTGATCTGAAGGTTGGCTCTGCACTTCACTGACTTGACACGTCAGCACTTCTTGAAAGAGAGTAATCGTCTACGATTACAACAGATCTGCAAAACAACTCAAGTTAGCTTTTAAAAAAAATTCTGAGGGTCATTTCGAGGGACAATCAGTTTGCATTTTTTTTAAAAAAAAGTAGTTGTCACAAAGTGATGACGTGGCCACCCAAGAGCAAAAACCCTAACCCTAAAACTTGCAAACCCTAATTTTGGAAACCCTAACCCTAAAACCTGCAAACCCTAATTCTGCTAACCCTAAAAGGCAACATGGAAAAGCAATTGGATGCTGACGTGGCACCGTACGGCAGATTCTGCAGAACGCAATGCGTTTCACGCTGGACTGTACGACAGATTTTTGGATTTTGCGCTGGAAAAAAAGCAGTGCTTTTTATTCTACACAATTTCACAGAGACAGAGAGAGAGAGAGAGAGAGAGAGAGAGAGAGAGAGAGAGTGTCACAAAGTGATGACGTGGTGGACAGCAAAAACCCTAATTTCAGCCAGAAACCCTAATTTCCAAAAATCGCCGAGGCTTTTTTTTTTTAATTAAAAAAAAAAAGGAAAAATGATAAGCGACGCGAATTTTGCCTTTTTTTTTATATAGAAAAAAGAGAAAAGACTCTCTAAGAGAGAGAGAGAACTGATGCTTTTTATTTTAAAAGCTTTTGGGGCTCTGCTTTTGGGCATCCCTTGTATCTTTAAATAAGTGGTGAGGGCTTCACTTCTCAGAGCGTCTGGACGCAGAGTCTGAGAGTGAAACCCTAGCCACTCTCTTGTACTTTGAACTAATTAATATAAAAAGAAATACCGAAAGGGGCGCCAGTCTTTGGGGCCAATATCTCTAGGCACGGAACTCCGCCGGGCCAGTGCAAATCTATTGTGATCTGTGAATTGTTTTGAAGTGGTTATTTGGTGCTGTCGCGATTGAATTTTGACTTGGAGTGTCCAAGTCTGTTACAATGGTATCAGAGCACGGCCGATTTCTCTTCTACGGGAAATCCGATCCCCGAAATTTTTTTTCCACGGCACCTATGGCTTCAGGCAATGATCAATCGACTCCCTCTGCATCTGGAGATACGGGCTGGGATCACAACGAAGATTCCAGCAGAGAGTATGGCCCGCCTTGGCCTACTCAAGCGGAGCGGCGAGAGATGGAGCGTCGCCAGTTGATCGGCGATGCAACAAAGATAATGCTCAATTTTGCCAAGGACCAGAAGATGGCAAAATATATGAACCAAACCTCTTTGGAAGAGGTACAGATGGAGTGGCAAAGAACCACAACACCACTCCCGAAACCCGCTCTCAAGAAACCTTCTGCCTCTAAGAAATATACGGAGAGGAACTGGAGAACGTGGTTGCTGCACGGATTGCTCACGCTTTCGACATGCAAAAGAAAGGAAAAAAGCACCGCAAAAAAGCAGAAGAAAAGCGCTGACTTCCCGGGATATTTGGGTCGTCAATCGACTTTTGACAAGGCAAAGAAACAGAAGAAGCGTGTTCGATTTGAAGGAGTACCGAGTTCTTCTTCTTCTTCTTCTTCTTCTGACAGTTCTTCTAGCTCTTCAGATTCGAGCGAAGAAGACAGAAAAGGTAAAAAGCGAAGCAAGAAACAAAGCTTCGGAAAGGGCAAGAAAAAGGCAAAGAAGGCTACATCTCGCCCAGAGACTGACAGTTCTACTGAGGACTCGTCTACAGACAGCTCAGATTCCGATGACGGAAAGTTTTATGCGAACAAGAAGAATTTTTACAAAGCTAACCAGTATGACTTTCTCGAAGATAAAAGCAAGAAAGTCCGAGAGTTTAAGGAAGGTGGCCACTCGATCAAGTTTGATACTTTTCAAGATACTCAGATGCTTCGAAGGCTTTGTCTTTTATACAGCAGTTTGACATCGCTTTCGCGGGAGGACGCTATTCAGAGCACTCCAAGATTCGGAGAGCTACCTCTTACCTTAAGGGGAATGCTCGTACTTGGTGGTCCACGCTTCTTTTAACAAGAGTGCGCCAATTAAATGGCTGAAGTTTAAGAAGCTTTTTATTTCTTCTTGGTTGACTCAAGAGTTTGAGCGAGATATACGAGCTGCTTGGAACCATCTCCGGATGACCAAGAGCGATACAGTGAATTCTTACTATGAAAGATTCCGGAACTCTTTTCTACCCGCCTCTTCATTCAAGAAGATCTCGTTCAGAGAACAGATTGAGCGGTTTACCTTGGGTCTACCTACAGAGATCCGAGATCACTGCTTGGAACAGCAGTCAGCTTCTATTCAGGAGTTGATGAGTCATGCAAAGCGGGGCTTTGCCATTCACTCTGGCAGTCTGACCTACCCCACAGATGAGGCCATGACACAACGAGCCGAACAGACTTATGGAAATGAAAGTAGAAAGAAAAAGAGCAACCCAGAGAAAAAGGATGCACGACCCAAGCTTACTCTTGAGGAGAGAGCTCGCTTCATCAGAGAGGGGAAGTGCTTTGGATGCGGGGAACATGGACATATCTCCGCGAAGTGTCCTAAAAAGGCACAGAAAGAACAGAATGATAAAGACGATGACAAGTCTGATAGTTCGAGAGCAGCTGAGGAATGTGGCAGAAAAGGCAGATAGAAAAGCAAAACTGGTACCACATGGCGTGGGACCTACACCGAATCTAATGCATGAAAGTACAAACTTTGCCGCTTTTGGGGCAAAATGAAGGATCGGGAAGCTCTTTCGAAGGAGCCAAGGCCAACTTCTTTTCACTTGGAATTGGCGGCTCGATTTGGAATTACGCCCGACAAACTGACACCACAGGCAGAGGTAGTTTGACTGACACCCGGATGGGATGTTGCCATTACACCGAGCATTGGCAAACTTTGTTTGCAATGACAGGGGTGTTCAGGGCACGCGAGTGACGTTCTACTCAGGATCCCTTGGTACCACAAGAACTACGCCGTGGTTGACTACCGGGCCGAGAAAGCGACTTTGATAAATGAAGGGCTTAGAGATTGTACTTGATGAACTTCAGTTTCTTACTCATTCTTTTGGGAGAGAACTGAACGCTGGATAGAGGTTGAATATGTTTTGACCTAATCAAAAGAACGCCAAGATTTTTCTCCACACTCATGCCGATTGCTTTTCAGAGGGCCTGAAGATCAAACCATTGATCTGATACCTGGAAGGACGCCACCGAATCGGCCACCTTATCGTGTGAGCCGAGTACAGAATGAAAAGATTATGAACCCAGTGAAAGACCTCTTGGAAAAGGGTCTTGTCCAGCCTAGTACTTCACCGTATTGCTCTCCAGTGTTGTTGGTTTTGAAGAAAGACGGATCTTGGAGAATGTGCATCGATTATAGAGCTCTCAACAAATCACCATCAAGAACAGATTTCAGATTCCTACGATCGATGATATACTCGACAGGTAACAGGGATCCTCGTGCTTTAGCAGGATTGACTTGAAGAGTGGATATCATCAGATCAGGATAGCGCCAGGAGATGTCTACAAGACAGCTTTTCGGACGACTTTTGGGTTATTTGAGTTTTTGGTGATGCCTTTTGGCTTAACCAATGCTCCTGCGACATTTAACCGGATGATGGACAGGATTTTTCGAGAGTACATGCTATTTGTTGGCACTTTCTTTGACAACATCATTGTTTTCTCCAAGAATGAGGCAGAACACAGAGATCATCTGCTTCAAGTCTTTCAGGCATTACGAGATCACACGTTAGTGATTAATGCAAAGAAAAGTGAATTTTTCCTACCAGAGATACACTTTTTGGGACACATTGTGTCAGCAGCAGGAGTGCAAATGGACCCGGCCAAGATAGAGACTATCCGTGATTCCGACATTTAACCGGATGATGGACAGGATTTTTCGAGAGTACATGCTATTTGTTGGCACTTTCTTTGACGACATCATTGTTTTCTCCAAGAATGAGGCAGAACACAAAGATCGTCTGCTTCAAGTCTTTCAGGCATTACGAGATCACACGTTAGTGATTAATGCAAAGAAAAGTGAATTTTTCCTACCAGAGATGCACTTTTTGGCACACATTGTGTCAGCAGCAGCAGGAGTGCAAATGGACCCGGCCAAGATAGAGACTATCCATGATTCCGACATTTAACCGGATGATGGACAGGATTTTTCGAGAGTACGTGCTATTTGTTGGCACTTTCTTTGACGACATCATTGTTTTCTCCAAGAATGAGGCAGAACACAGAGATCATCTGCTTCAAGTCTTTCAGGCATTACGAGATCACACGTTAGTGATTAATGCAAAGAAAAGTGAATTTTTCCTACCAGAGATACACTTTTTGGGACACATTGTGTCAGCAGCAGGAGTGCACATGGACCCGGCCAAGATAGAGACTATCCGTGATTGGCCCGATTTGAGGAATGTCCATGAAGTTAGAAGCTTCTTGGGACTGTGTTCGTACTATAGGCGGTTCATACGAAAGTTTGCAAAGGTTGCTTCCCCTTTGCATACCTTGACACAGAAAGGAGTACCTTTTTCGTGGGGACCCACAGAGGTGACTGCCTTTCGGACATTGAAAGAGAAATTGACTACGGGACCTATTTTGACTTTGCCGGACTTGCAGAAGTCATTTGAAGTATATTGTGATGCTTGTGGTCGTAGTCTGGGTGCGGTCTTGATGCAAGAAGGCCATGTCATAGCTTACGAAAGCCGTTTGTTCTCTAGGCCGAAGATGACAACACAGATCTATGAGAAAGAGCTTTTGGCGGTTATCCATGCTCTTACTCAGTGGCGGCATTACCTACTCGGAGCGGATTTTACTGTCTTTACAGACCATAAGAGTTTGCGCTACTTCTTGTCACAGAAGCAGCTTTCGGAAAAGCAGATGCGGTGGGCGAACATCTTGTCACAGTTCCACTTCCAGATTGTCCATGTGCAGGGACAGAAGATTGTGGTGGCAGATGCTTTGTCTCGGAAACCGTTGGTTCTGGCTGTTTCCGCGATACATCATAGGAGCTTCGAGGATATGGTCGATCAGTATGCCACAGATACAGATTTTGCAGATATTTTCACACGGATACGGGATGGGGAGACAGTAGCTGGATACTCCCTTTGGGAAGGCTACTTGATGAAAAAGACTATGTTGTCTGTTACACACCCGTTGAGGGATAAGGTGATGACTGAATGCCACTGTCCACCTTTTACAGGTCACCGCGGCATTGCTACCACCATGAAGGGGGTAGAGAGATACTTCTTTGGGCCGAGACTCAAAAAGGATGTGGAAGAGTTTGTGCGCAGTTGCTTGGTATGCCGGAAGGTCAAGTTTGACAGGCATAAGGCACAGGGATTGTTACAGCCTTTACCCATACCCACCCACCCCTCGCAAAGTATTGCAATGGATTTCATTTTTGATCTCCCAAGAACACAGAATGATCACGATGATTTTCCGATTACATGGCATGTCTGAGACGATTGTCTCCGACAGAGACCCCAGATTTATGAGTTTGTTTTGAAAGGCAATTTGGGAGAACATTGGCACGGGTTGCAGTTCTCGTCATCGTTCCACTTGCAGACTGACGGGCAATTTGAGATTGCCAATTCAGTGATTTTAGATTTATTGAAGTCTTGTAACTCGGATCAGAAGACTCAATGGGAAAAGAACTTACCTTTGGTGGAATTTGCGTACAATAACACGATACACTCTTCGACGGGGAAGACGCCATGTGAGATTGTTGTAAGTGCTGCGAAGGTTCCATCCTTCCTGAGCAGGAAAGATTAGATATTTGAAGCGGATGAATATTCGCGAGATTTGGATACGGCTTTTGCCAAGGTTCGCGAGACTTCGCAGGAGTCTCAAGAATAACAGTAAAAGGCAGCGGATCGCCATCGTCGCGACTTGAAATGAAGGAGGATGATTGGGTGCTCTTACGTTTTGAGAAGGCACGCCTACGAAAGAAAAAGGGAAAGGAGAGGCTTTTTCCAAAGCTTAGTATGCAATACTACGGACCTTTCCAGATAACTGAAAAGATAAATGATGTCTCCTTCCGATTGAAACTGCCAGATACTTGGAGGATTCACAATGCATTGCATGTGAGTCTCTTGAAACCTGTTAAGGGTGATGTGCCTGATGATGGGGAGCCTGATGAGCAACCCGAAGTGGAAGAAAACGAGGAGATCCTTGTTCCTGAACAGATTTTGGCACATAACGATACGAAGAAAGGTAAAGTCCGAAGGCGGTTCTTGGTTTAGTTCAAGAACTTTCCTGCATTTGATGCGAAGTGGATGCAGGAGGAGGACCTAGCAGATACTCCTCGGATTGTGAAACTTTACTTGGATGTTTTGGTTTAGCATAGTCTACTCCAAACGGAACCCAGAAACTCAGCTTGGCCGAAGATCTGGTGCAGTGGGATGCACAAGAGGGGAGTTACTCCACTCCTTTGTCAACAGATGCCTCGATTTTGATACTAAAGTCACTGATGTCTCTTTGAGCTTCAGAGATACTGAGAGCTGACAGTATTCTGCTGGATGACTTTATGAAATGGAATTCTTGATAATGATCCTGATTTGTTCTTCTTGTGAGTGCAGGAACTGATAGCCGAAATGACTGCAACATTTTGGTCTGATTGATCTCAAATAGACATGGTTGCAATAGGGGTTAGTCAATCAGACATCGATGAGGTCCCGATTGGACCTAGATGTGATTGCTAGCTACATTGCCGATAAATCATGGTCTAAGATCCGAATGAATGTTGAATGTCATGTGATGTCCTGTGATGTCTGGTGATGTCCTATGATGTTCTGTGATGTGATTGTCGATTTTGTACATGTGCTAGATGTGTGTTCCTAGTACGTAGGTACTAACAGTCAGTGTCTGCTAAGACGGTTTATGGCTTTTGTCGGTTTTGCAGGCGTAATCGCGGTCGATTACAATGCTTTCAAGAGGGGGGTATGTCACAAAGTGATGACGTGGCGGACAACAGAAACCCTAATTTCTGCCAAAAACCCTAATTTCCGAAAATCGCGGAGGCTTTTTTTTTTTAAACAAATTTTTTTTGGAAAAATGATCAGCGATGCGAATTTTGCTTTTTTTTATATAAAAAAAAGAGAAAAGACTCTCTAAGAGAGAGAGAACTGATGCTTTTTATTTTAAAAGCTTTTGGGGCTCTGCTTTTGGGCATCCCTTGTATCTTTAAATAAGTGGTGAGGGCTTCACTTCTCAGAGCATCTGGACGCACAGTCTGAGAGTGAAACCCTAGCCACTCTCTTATACTTTGAACTGATTAATATAAAAAGAAATACCGAAAGGGGCGCCAATCTTTGGGGCCAATATCTCTAGGCACGGAACTCCGCCGGGCCAGTGCAAATCTATTGTGATCTGTGAATTGTTTTGTAGTGGTTATTTGGTGCTGTCGCGATTGATTTTTGACTTGGAGTGTCCAAGTCTGTTAGAGAGAGAGAGAGAGAGAGAGAGAGAGAGAGAGAGAGAGAGAGAGAGAACTCCTTTGCTTTATTTTTAGAGAGCTTGTGAGATAAAGAGCCTTTGCTTTTATGTTTAGGCTTCTGATTTGAAGCTTTTGGGGCTCTGCTTTTGGCATCCATTGTAAATAAATAAGTGGTTTGGGCTCCCACTCTATAGAGCATCTGGACGCAGAGTCCGAGTGTGAGACCCAACCACTCTTGTACTTTGAACACAGATTAATACAAAAAGAAATATCGAAAGGGGCGCCAGTCTTTGGGGCCAATATCTCTAGGCACAGAACTCCGTCGGGCCAGTGTAAATCAATTGTGAACTCTGAACTGTTTTGAAGTGGTTATTTGGTGCTGTCGTGGTAGATTCTTGACTTGAGTGTCCAAGTCTGTTACAGTGTTATCAGAGCACGGCCGATTTCTCTTCTACGGGAAATCCGATCCCAATTTTTTTTTCCGCGGCACCTATGGCTTCAAGCAAGGATCAGCCGACTCCCTCTGCTTCCGGAGATGCGGGAAGGGATCACAACGAAGATTCACGCGAAGAGTATGGCCCGCCTCGGCCTACTCAGGCGGAGCGTCGAGAGATGGAGCGTCGACAGTTGATCGACGATGCAACAAAGATGATGCTTAATTTTGCCAAGGACCCGAAGATCGCAAAATATATGAGCAAGACCTCTTTGGAGGAGGTGCATACGCGCTCTCAAGAAACCCTCTGCTCACAAGGAATATTCAAAGAAGGAATTAAAAGAGGTGGTTGATGCACGGATTGCTCAGCTTTTTAACGCGCAAAACAAAGCTAAAAAGCACGGCAAAAAGCAGAAGAAAGGCACTGACTTCCCGGGATAATTGGGTCGTCAGTCGACTTTTGATAAGGCAAAGAAACAGAAGAAGCGTGTTCGATTTGAAGGAGTACCCAGTTCTTCTTCTTCTTCTTCTTCTTCCTAGTGCGTCGGTACTAACAGTCAGTGTCTGCTACGATAGTTTATAGCCTCTCTGTTTTGCAGGCGTAATCGAGGGCGATTACAATTCTTTCAAGAGGGGGGTATGTCACAAACTGGTGACGTGGCAAGCTTCCACACACACACACACACACACACACAGCGGCAGCGGTAAAAATGCCGCGTGGCAACAGTACGGACCCCCGCAAAATGCGTTGGTAAGCTGACGTGGCAAACTGTACGGAATCTCTCTTTTTGCGCTAGCTGACGATGTGGCAACCTGTACAGATTTCTGTAAATTGCGCTAGCTAATTTTTATGACAGCTTTTGGGACAATTGCTTTTGAGATTAAAAGCTTTTGCGTTTTATGCTTTTGGGGCTCATGCTTTTGGGCATCCCTTGTACCTTTAAATAAGTGGGCAAAGCTTCACCTCTCAGAGCATCTGGACGTAGAGTCTGAGAGTGAGCACCTACCTGCTCTCTTGTACTTCGAACACAGATTAATACAAAAAAGAAACATCGAAAGGGGCACCAGCCTTTGGGGCCAATACCTCTAGGCACGAAACTACGTCGGGCCATGTCAATTTTGTGAACTGTTTTGAAGTGAATCTTTGTTGTGTCGTAATAGAATCTTTACTTGGGGTATCCAAGTTTGTTACACTTTGTGACATCCCTCCTTGAAAGAAAGTAATCGTCCGCAATTACCATATATCTGCAAAACAACTCAAGTTAGCTCAAAAATTTCCGAGGGTCATTCCAAGGGACAAATCGGTTTTCTCACTCCAAATCGGAGCTCTTGATTTCCTAGGTCGTTGACTTCCCATAAGAATCTCATCCAATAAGGAGTATATTCTCATTTCATATTGGAGCTCTTGATATATTGGGTCGTTGGTTTCCCAGAAAAATCTCATCCAATAAGAAATAATCGGTGCTTGACACATCACAATGCAACACAAATGCTCACATATGCACATAACGCCGCCGATGAACACTCCCCACGCAAATAACCATCTTGGTCCGGGCCATGAGCTATTCAATGACTGCCTCATCACTCCTCCCGTAAATAACCTAAAAAGCTCCGAGCCATGAGATGTAGAGGCCTTTTACAACCACAAACGCCCCCCAAACCACAACCTGTGTCGTTTGGAGGTGCTGAGAGTAATCATTGCTCAGACTTCTTAATACTCCCCCACCACAAGAGTTCGGGCCATGAGTAAAAATAGCACTTTTCATTGGTTTTCAAACATTCAATACTCCCCCCCGCAAATAATCTACAAGGGTCCGAGCCATGAGTATGTGCAAGCATTCTCAAACATCATTTCTCACTTTTCCACCCAAAAGTAAATCACCAAGCATTGAAACCAGTATTCAAACCAGTGTCAAAGAATTCAAATCCGCACCAAGACAGGTTAAAAACAGATATAATCCATTTCAAACAAATTCCAAATAGGATCACCAAACAAGTTTTCAAACAGATTCTCGGACAAAATTCAAACTTAAAAAGCAATCTCGACATCAATCAAGCTCGAAAGTCGACGAGGCTTCTGTCCACCTGCACCAAAATCAGGGTTAGATTTCTTCTATAAGGTTGTAGCCGACCGTAGCATGGTCTATAAACTCTTGAATTGTCGAAACTGGCTTGGACAAACAATGTTCCTGTGGTGGTGATAGTAGTCCAAAGCTATAGCAATCACACTGGGCCTCCAAGGTTCGAGAAGAGACACCTATTGCCAGATGTCCAAAATTTTCAAGTTGTAATCTGCTAGGATTTCCATGGCAAGCATTTTAGGATACTCCACTTTGCCAGAATATGCACTGTGAAGGAAGATGTCAAAAAGCATGTAGCTTCAGGGAGAAAGCTTGCCAAGTCCTTGGCATGTGCGGCTTTGTAGCTGTAGACATCCGCCACTCATAGTTACATGGGACGGCGGGTCGGGGTCGGGAACGGGGACGGGACGACAAAAGTCAGGAAACGGGGATGGGATCAGAACGGCAAAAATATTTTTAAAAAAAGGTTTTTTTTGGCATTTTTTGACCTACACAGATACCACACACAAAGAGCATCAATTTGACCACAAATTTACACTAAATAGACCAAAGAACATGAGTCATATAGGCGCAAATGTGCTAATAAAAAATGAAGAAATGAGGACCCAAAAGATGGCTTTTATAGCCATTAGGCCCTTTGGGGTGCTTCAAAGTTCAAAGATATGGCTATTGGAGAGGAACTAGCCACTAGAAATGATCAGTTTTTCAAATTTAAAAAAAAGTCCCCTCCCGTCTCCATGACGTTTTGCCTGCGTTCCCACTCTCCAGGCCATTTGCCGTCCGTCCCCACCCGTCCCCATCCCGGAACAGGGCGTCCCCCGTACCTAGGCTCCGTCCCCTGTAACTATGCCGCCATTGCATGGCACTGCCTCAGAGAAAAACAACGGCTTGAAAGATCTTTGATCCTTCTCTTGCAAGTGATCTTTATGGCTTATGCCCTATAAGACAAAGCGATGGACGGGAGCGCGCCCGATGCGCGAAGGAGTAAGGGTGGAGTGGCTAATAAGTTCGGGGTCAGGACACGAAGCTCCTTTAATAAATTTCGTGGAAGCACCAACTTCCTCTGTCTCCTCTTTGGTAGGACCATTATGCTTTCAAAAAAGCGCACGCCTGAAGCTCTGATGCCACTGTCACAGGGACGGGCACCACGTGCCCACGGAAAAGAACAGACTGAACAACTTCAAGAGCTTCAAATAACAACTCAACTGAAAGAGAGACGATATACGAGACGGGGAGTGACAGAGTTTCACCCAGAGAGAGCACTAGCCCAAAAACTTCGCACCCCTTTCAGTATTTCTTTATATTGCTTGAACTCAGTACAACGCCGGTATTCCATCCTCTGCACCTCTGCGCGAGAGCGTGCCAAAGAATGAGCCCTTCGCTCATATTCAAAGGCACTTGGCCATGAAAAGCTTCAAACTCAAAAGCAACTGGCACAAATTACAAAAATCCGAACAGGTGCCACGTCAGCATGTCAATGTATTTTGCGGACGTCTGTACAGTCTGCCACGTCAACATGTCAGTGCGTTTTACGGGCCTCTGTACTGCCACGTCACACGCAGTTTACGCAAATCCTCTATGTGTGAGCGCATTGGTCACGCTTGATTTTAATGTCTTTAGGTCACTTCGACCCCATCGGATGGGGTCCCATAAGTTGGCAAGAGCTCCTCTTTAGAAATAGGCCACACGGCAAGTCTTTATAAGTTGGTAAAACTTCTTCTGTTGCTTCTTCTTAGGTTTAGGCCCCTCCGCCGGGATCTGCATGTTCGCCGAGATCTGCATGTTGGCTCCGTTCTTCAGTGGCTTGACACGTCAGCAGTTTGTGACAGGGGCTGCTCTCGAGCTCTAATGAAGAGCTTCATCGCATAGAGCATGCTCACAATAGGGGGGGTAGAAGCACTGCCGACCTCCCAAGAGAGAGAGAGATGCTGAACTTAACTAGACAGGAGCAAGAGGAGGAGGCGCTAGGGGATGAGGGAGGGTGAGAGAGAGCTTGCATGGGTAAGTGTGCCACTTGACACACTTACTTTAAAACTTTAAAACCCTTCAACTTAAAAGTTCACAAGTCACTTTAAAAAAATATGCAACTAACTCACAAATGTTAACATTAATTCTACCCATGAGAACATTAAAGGTTCTTGACGCAATGCCACACAGGCACTGCTCCTACATTACTTATCCGGCCATTTGCCCGGGCACATATAATTAAAATTAATTAACTTGCTTATCCGAAAGCCTTAGGATCACTGTTCTAAGCACCCCATCTCATTCCTGTGTTCGCACTAACATGCGTAATTTTTTTCAGCCTAAAATCTGAAGCTACTGTCTACCCCCTTTTTGAAGGCTTGATTTCCCAATCTATAAGACCTCAAGGTATTTTCTGCTTGGGTCTCCCTGAGGTGTTCTAGCCCGCATATAGGGACACCTAAGGCACTAGAGCTACTACTACTATTCTAATGTGCACACAACTAATGAATAACTATTTTTGAGTAAATACATTGCTTATTTACAAAGATTGACATTGTTACACTCTCTGTCTTTTTACGTGAGAAAGTTGGTCGCCATTGGCCATGTACTCATAAAGCTATGTGCAAACTTGTGTCACCAACGGAGCGGCCACTACAGAGCAGTTGCATTACAGAGAACCAATTAATGACGACGGTGGCTCAATTCAAAGACAAAAATTATATTCTCTTGCCTACACACCCACTATAGACGATAGACCTGAAGAAGTTCAACCACGACCATACGTACAGGAGATCTACGTGAAGATGCTCACCCACTATAGTCTACCGTGCGGGAGCTGTGAAAGGACTCTCTGACTTCGTAGCTGGCCACGAAATCAATATTGAAGCTAATTGACAGATCTGGCCATGGCCAGATGGCTGCTGTCTAGACTCTACCGTGCCATTTCCCTCTTGAATAAGAGGTCTTGAGTTCAACTCCTCGTCGGCTAGATCTTTAAGGTCTCTTGGGATAGTTTCCTACGACGTTAAAACTCTTCTTCTCCTCCTCCTCCTCCTCCTCCTCCTCTCTCTCTCTCTCTCTCTCTCTCTCTCTCTCTCTCTCTCTCTCTCTCTCTCTCTCTCTCTCTCTCTCTCTCTCTCTCTCTCTCTCTCTCTCTCTCTCTCTCTCTCTCTGCTTCCCCACCATTCAGCTGGCCTTTGATTATGGAGCCTAACAATGAGGAGCAACATTAACGGGCACCGTGTTTTGCTTTCGAATTTAGCCTTCAGCTTGCAATTTACGACACCTGGCACCTCTACTCCCATTGCCATTATATGATAAATATAGATTAGTAAATGAATATCTATACATGCGTGTGTGCATGTGTCTGTATGTGTTTGTATTTCATGCACTAAAACAAAAATAAAGCAAAGGAGCACCTGTCCATGAGCATCTCCCTATGAGGAGTTGGAGGGAGGCCATCATACCGACCATTCCAATCAGGTTTCCCTCCAGCATAAACTCTTAACCACTTCCTGAATGCAATCACAAAGGCATCTGACTTTGTTGGCACATAGCAAACTGTCTCCCACTTTCTGCTTCCTGCTTCCTCTAGTTTTCGCTCCTGAAATATTATACAGCTCTAACTAACTGCTACTCAATTCCAAAGAGATAATCGGCACAAATTTCTGAATCGTGTCTTACAGCCACATGCAGGAGATAAAGATCAGAATCCAAGACAAGCATTTGCCGAATATGCAAGTACCATCGAGGCATCAGAACTTGCATCCATAAGGAAAAATTTCTCCTGAATGCCCATATTAACTTGCTTTGGCCAGGAGATACTGGGATGCAAATAAAGATCATCACCACCTTCTTTGGAACTCCCTTCTTCTGTTGACAAAAGAAAAGGCAATAAATTTGAACCAGGAAAGTGGGATCAATGAATGACTCTCTCTTAACAACAAGATGTATCAATAAGCTTACCGTTGGTTTACCAGGAATCTGTGCCTCCATGGTAAAGATGCAAGGGGCTGTAAAGACCGCAGGGCCTCGAGCAGCCATTCCAGTGAAACCCGAGTTTTCCAACTTGTCAACTTTGAGATTTATAGGCACCGCCATATTCCGGTTACCCTGGAGACAGAATCTATATTAGCCTAAAAGAGAATATACTTTCATAAGGTCAGACAAATCTGAGCTTACAAGCTGTAAGAAGAAACAGAGCACTTATTGCAGACAAAGCACAATCAAGAGACAAACATACTCCTATAAAAAGAAGAAGTTTCTATTTGAACTCATCGATATGTTTCAAGTGTAACTTTTCGAACAAGGTCAAAGGACTCACCATGGCCTGTCTCATGATTAACATAAATATAAGACATAAGGGATCAACCAACTAAAAAGGAGATGAATAGCAATAAATATTATATACTACTGTCACAAAGTCGGTTGAACAGAATAATGGCAAGGCCCTAGGCAGGCCAAGAAAGAAAATCAACAATAAGCACAAAACACCACCACCACATTATACCTGAAGGCCATGATGTGCAAATGGCACATGTGCTGGATCCATTAAGTTTTCAATCAATTGTTCATACCTGCCAGCACAATTTCCCCACCAATCACTTGCTACTGGGAATGAAGCCCCAACCTTACACACACAGTCAAGCACTCCAAACACTAGGCGCTCAAATTAATCCCAATTGGCGTTCAGATTATTTGCAAATAAAAGAAAGAAACACCCGTATCAGGCAGAAGTTAGAACATTCATATTGCCTGATTATAGAGCTGTGCACTAATGCCACCAAAATCATGCATTCCAAATTACATGATAGAAGAATCAAAGCACCAACCCATAATTCAAATTTCGTGAAGCAAGTTCATCTGTAAAAGTGAGATCAGCAAGAGCAGGGAGTGACGGAGGAGGGTTTGTGTCCATTATCCCCTGAAATTCTGGTCTTGTGTCGGGCCAAAACCACAGTATCCCCTCTTGAGCAACGCTTGGATACACAGCTGCAGATGCCCGTTTTGACTTCCACACCTACGCCACAAAACAATTGTCAGAGGTCAAAGCCATGTTTGCCTCAATACTGAGAATAAAGCTTACAGAACGACACATTGCTCGCTTCCTCCATTGAGGGCAAAAGAGAGCTCCAGGCATGATAGTAAAGATGGGTGTTGACCCTTACGTGATAAGCTTAACATAGGCGATCAATTTCCAGACTCACGAACTCAAAATAGTTTGTGCAACAGAAGGTGCTCTTGATCTCATTCAAAATGGTGAATAGAACAAAAAAGACCTTTGAGACTTTACTGGCAGAACTAGGAGTTTACAAATGACCAGCTAAAAGAGGGAACCGGTGCGAGCTGAAACAAACTCAAATATTGCAGCAAAGCACATCCATGAAAACCAATACACCCTTACCGGGTTACCATCTTTTGATGCTTGTGGGATGCAGGTGCAGTCACCGCTACAAGGAGCAAAACACCAACCATGGTACGAGCACTGCAGTTCTCCTTTTTCATTGATTCGCCCCTCTGAAAGTGGTGCCAATCTATGAGGACACCTATCATCCCAAACTTGCCATGTCTTTCCATGTCTATCCCACCACACCACTAAGTCTCTTGCCAGAATTCTCACCGCCGTAGGTACCCTTTTGTCAAGGTCAGCCACAACTGCAACTGGATACCAATGTGCATTCCAGTCAAATTTCCTTGCCTCACTTAGCCCACCCTCCTCTTGTACCGAAGTAGCAATCCCCTCTCCTTCGAAGTCTTTTTCTTCCTCTGAAAGGTGCCCATTTACCAGCAGTTCTGCCTCATGCAAAACATGATGTATTGGTGTAAGTCTCAAGCTAAACAACTGAGAAAAGATCTGGCTTTCTGGCTTTGCTTCTAGGATACTTCTGTATTTTATCTCTTATGCAATATTGGCATGGTAAGATAACATGCCACCAGCAACATAAACCATCTCATTCAAATG
Source organism: Adiantum capillus-veneris (assembly GCF_014529385.1). Lineage (NCBI taxonomy): Eukaryota > Viridiplantae > Streptophyta > Polypodiopsida > Polypodiales > Pteridaceae > Adiantum > Adiantum capillus-veneris. The sequence goes on along the minus strand of NC_140947.1, from coordinate 53,553,887 downwards.
CAATACATTGAGAATTCAATATGGCATGCATGATCCTCGAATGGCTTAACCGCCAACGAAAGAGTAACAGAAATAAAGCATGATGTATTTGTGAACTGTCTGTGACCCGTTTCACCTGCGTGCATGCATGTGTGTGTTGCGCCCACATAGCACACGTGTGTGTGTGTGTGTGTGTGTGTGTGTGTGTGTGTGTGTGTCCGTGTCCGTCCCAAATCATTTCAGCCGAAAATTGCAACGAAAGAGAGCACCTGGCGAAGTAGCAGTTGATGCTTCCATGGTGAGATAGGGGAGCGTGTGAGGACGGTGTTTAGCAGAAAGACCTGATAATGTAGGCCACGTAAAGAGCTTCCCGTGTTTCACCTTCAATCGACCCCAACAGAATCATTGGTTGACGAGAATTCGGCCCTCCGCACGTTCAGTGCGAGAGACGTAGGAACAATCTGAATTAGAGCCGAGTCTCACAACGAGATTAGAAATTATGTAGGGAGGGGGCGGCGGGGATAGCCACTTTGGGTGATAGAAATCTTCTATGTAAAGACATAGAGAGAGGGTTGGCACATGCTGTAATTCGATGATGTAAATTTCAAAATCTGTAGCTGTAGGTGCGAGGGGTTGCCATGGCAGCACCGATGATCCATTCATAAAGTCTCCCACACCCACAAACTCCTATTATTGTCCTAAACGGCGTTTCACCACAGCCGAGTCAACCACAAGGCATTCAATGTGGAGCCAAAACAGGGAGAATTTTGGACTTTCAGCTGCTCCACCTATTGTTGGAGTTCCTTGATTGTTCTCTAGCCCTATTCACGTGGAAATTTTGCATCAATTAGATATCCTTTCAGTGAAAGGATTTCCTTCTTTTGTTCTTCTGGCTTGATTTTGTAGACATGTGATGCCAGATTGTTTACCTGAAGATTGTGCTTCCATCATTTGTCTGATAGCATTTACAATCATGTTCCACCGTGTCTAGATAGTTTCACACAACCATTTGTGATGGTTTCTAGATTTGAGTTATGCATTTTGTATGTAAGTAATGGGACTTTATATGGTATTGGGAGTTTCTACGATGCAACAATAACAACATTGCCCACCAGTTTATTCTTCTGGAGTGTCTGGAGCCTATCTACTGAAGTTTTGCTACTAGTGGATGTTATAATAGTAGGCTCTTCAGTTGTCGCCTGATTTGGACTCTTTTACAACTCAATGGTCGTTTATAGTGTAGTGCTAGGTAACACTATTGCAGCTTCAGTAGAAGTCCCTAGAGCTTTTTCCCCTTCATTCTTTGATTTCTTTTCAAGTGATGTGGCAATAACTTTCTTAGTACGAGCACTAAGTTGGTCCTAGAACTCCTTGGTTAGTCTTGATTTCTTTGTGACCAGCTCAAATGGTGCTTGCCTAACTCCCTTTGGGTCCCAACTGTGACAAGAGCTGTTTGCTCTGTCTGGGACTCTAGACCACTAATCTGGTTCTTTCGAACTTCTAGTCAAGTGATCTTCAGCATCACATTTTGGACTTTTATATGTGGTCGCAAATTGGTTTCCCAGCTGAGAAATTGCCACACATACCATGCTTTAAACAAGTTTTTTGTCTTCACCTTAGCTATTTGTGTCACTACATTACTTAATAGAATGGAAACGAGCTTGATAGATGCCTTAATGTTCATAGTTTTGGACACGAACATATTGTCAAAGACATATGTTGGGTTATTCTTCAAATTGTTGGCCTCATTAGCGAACTTGTAAGTTGCTCTGTTTTCCAGTGTTGAGATTGGGATTCCTTGATCAGCACCTTTGCATTTCTTTCTAGATTGAGCGGTTTCATTCAAAAATGAGTTGATAGTGTCTGTTGTGGATGGTTGAGGTTTCTGGTCAAAGGGTAACCTAAATGCATGTGAGATTGCTACAGCAGTCATCTGAAGATTTCTGCCATTGATGATTATTGTACTAGTGTCATCTTCAAACATATCAATGACCTACTGGATAATGTCATCAAAGGGTAATTTGGTGGCTTCCAATATCACTAGTATGCCATATGCCTGTAATAGTTCCTTTTCCCTTTCTTGAAATACGTAATTGTTGATGTTATGGTGAGGGACTGTGTGTTGTGATTCTACTAGCACCAAACCTTGTTGTACCTAAACAATTTCTTGATTTTGTTTGTTGATCGCTACCTACATAGCTTGAGAAGACATGATGCCTCTTTTCACCATTGTTGAACTCTGCGATGACAAGCTCTGTGTGGATAAAGAGAACTCACTTGATTGATGGTGATGCAATCCAAGAAAGTGTGTCGAGTTGTGTAGTAGCTATTGGTGAAGGCAATGCAAGGGATGTGTATGTAGGAGAGAGCTTTGTGCATGCAAGAGGTGAAGGAATAGTCGCAGGTTGCACACCCTCCTCATAGCTATTCTAATTCAAGTCGTGAATGCTCCACTCTTTGCACATCTCAAAGTTATACCCATTATGATGTGGCATCCATGTATTGGTCGGACCATATACTCATTAACGACAGGATACCCAAAAAGACACGCTCTTAATGCGCCTTTAGTGACCATTATGAACTTCATATAGTTTCTAATGATTTCCAATATGGGTCTGAAATTTGGTGACACTCAAATCAAGCTCAACGTTCACTTCTTCAATTATCCATGTCATAATAATCAATATCTAATTCTCCTAAATGATTTTCTCATGTTAAACTGATCATTTAATATGGGGAAGTGCCAGGGGAGAAAAAGCTAGAATATTGGTTAAGTTAGCAAACCGGCCACATTTTTTGCTTCGTCAGAATATTCCTTTTTCGTCGAAATATTATGGCCGGACGGCGACCGGCGGACGGCGACCGGAAAGCGGTCGGTTGGCCGGTAGTCAATGGCCGGTGGCCGGTGGCCGAATTCAAAAGCGGATTTGTCTACACAAGGGCGGCCACACATGGGCGGATTGGAGGGTCCCATTTGGACTTATTCACACAAGGGCGGCTACACGTGGCTGCCTCTCATAAGAGAGGGCAGCCCTTTTGGCCTATAAAAGGAGGCCATTTCTACACACATTTCATAGTGTGAAGTTGATGCAACAAGGTGAGTGTGAGGTGGTGAGAGTGAAGCAAAGCAGGAGCTCCATTAAGGGTATAATCCCTTTGTAAACTACTTCTTGTTTTGAAGTACTAAAGCCATTGAGTGGCTGCTTTCCCGTGGACGTAGCCCACATTGGGTGAACCACGTATATCGTGTGTACTCTCTCTCTCTCTCTCTCTCTCTCTCTCTCTCTCTCTCTCTCTTTGCTCTATAATCTCGTGTATGTAAATTTGTCTCTCTCCATTAAGTAATCTACTCAATTATCTATTTAGCTACGTCTTATTTCCTAACAACTGGTATCAGAGCAAGGTTTGCTCGTAGCTAAATTATCCCAAGGAAAGGATTCCTTGAATTGAGTGGGAGTTATGGCGGAGGAAGGGAAGCTCAAGATTGATAAGTTCAACGGCAAAAACTACCAACATTGGAAGATGCAGATTGAAGACTATCTCTACCAGAAGGACCTCTATTTGCCACTAGGCGGTCTTGCGAAGAAGCCCGCAACAATGGCAGATGAAGCATGGATTGTCCTTGATCGAAAGGCACTGGGAACAATCCAGTTAAGCTTGGCATCAACGGTGGCCTTCAATGTTTCGGAGATGAAGACCACGGAGGACTTGATGAAGTCACTTGACGACTTCTATGAGAAACCATCGGCATCCAATAAGGTATTTCTTATGAAGCGCTTGTTCAATCTAAAGATGGCAGAGAATGGTTCAATTGCAGAACACCTAAATGACTTTAACACAAACATAAGTCAACTTCGATCGGTGAAAATCAATTTCGATGACGAAGTGCGAGCTCTCCTTATACTATCATCTCTACCGGATAGTTGGGACAACCTTGTGATGGTTGTAAGTAATTCTATTTCTGGCACAAATACTCTTAAGTTTGATGATGTTGTGGGTGTTCTCCTAAACGAGGAAATACGAAGGAGAAGCACAGGAGAATCATCAAGTGTTGCACTATCAGTGGAAACAAGAGGAAGGCCTAAGGAGAGGTTCAAAAACCAAAAGGGTCGTGATCGCTCAAGGCGGAGCAAGTCACGCACAAAGTCAGTTCTTGAATGTTGGAACTGCGGCAAGAAGGGCCATGTCAAGAAGGATTGCTGGTCCAAGAAGAAGAAGGAGACTGAGTTTCAAGACAACAAGCCAACATCGGAGGCCAATGTGGCAGGTAAAGTGAAGCAAGATGCTCTAATTCTCTCATTAGACAATGTGTCTAATTCCTGGATAGTAGATTCCGGGGCTTCATTCCATGTGACACCACACAAGCAACATTTCCAAGATTACACCAAAGGTAATTTTGGGTATGTATACTTGGGAGATGATGAAGCTTGTGAGATTGTCGGCAAAGGTACAATTTCTGTCAAAACTGCTAACGAAAATGAATGGAAGCTTAAAGATGTTAGGCATGTTCCTTCTCTTCGAAAAAATTTAATCTCTACAGGACAATTGGACGATGAAGGTCACAACATTGTATTCGGAAACAAACGGTGGAAGATCTCAAAGGGATCTTTGGTGGTTGCCAAGGGAGAAAAGGTCGGTACACTTTACTTGTGTACTGTTAGCATGCAACCTTCAGCTTGTGCAGCAACTACAGAAGTTGACAGTGCGGTGTGGCACTACCGGCTTGGACATATGAGTGCCAAAGGAATGCAAATCCTTCAAACAAAGAAGCTTCTACCAGGTTTGAAAGAAGTGGACTTACAGTTCTGTGAAGATTGTGTTTATGGTAAACAAAAGAGGGTGAAATTTCAAAAATCAGGAAATGAAAGAAAAAATAGAAAACTTGAGTTGGTTCATTCTGATGTTTGGGGTCCTGCAAGTACACCATCACTTGGTGGCTCATTGTACTATGTAACATTCATAGACGATGCGACTAGAAAAACATGGGTTTATGTCATGAAGAATAAGTCCGATGTGTTTTCCATATTTTCAAAGGTGGAAAGCCTTTGTGGAGAATGAAACAGGTACCAAGGTTAAATGCCTCAGATCCGACAATGGAGGTGAATATTGTAGCCAAGATTTTGAAAGCTTTTGTGCTAGTAATGGCATTCGGAGGCAAAGGACAACCCCAAGGACACCTCAACAAAATGGGGTTTCGGAAAGGATGAACAGGACAATCATGGAGCGAGCACGAAGCATGCGACTACATGCAGGCCTATCGCTTGAGCTTTGGGCGGAAGCTGTAAGTACGTCTGTGTACTTAATCAATCAGTCACCCTTAACGGCATTGGATGGGGGAGTTCCAGAAGAGGCATGGACAGGTAAACCGGTGAATTATGCATTTCTCACAGTGTTTGGGTGTGAGGCTTTCATGCACATAGATAGAAGCCTAAGATCAAAGCTAGATGCAAAGTCCAAAAAGTGTTTCTTCATTGGCTATGGAGAAGGTGACTTTGGGTATCGCTTATGGAATCCTGAAGATGGTAAAATCTTAAGGAGTAGGGATGTAATTTTTAACGAATAAAATATGTACAAAGATTACTTGGAAAGAAAACAAACAAAAGAAACAGGTGATGAGTACATGGAGCTTGAGGACGATGAAGACTCAAGGACTGCAAACAGTGACAATGTGCAACAACGTCAACCAAACGAGGAGCCTCAACCTATTCCCCGAAGATCCACAAGAGCAAGTAGACCTCTAGAAAGGTTTGTTCCTTCCTTCAACCATCTCTTGATCTCAGATTATGGAGAGCCGGAATCATATGAAGAAGCTATGCAACATGAATCCAAAGAAGAATGGACGAAGAGCATGCAAGTGGAGATGGACTCACTACATCGCAACCAAACATGGGAGTTGGTTGAGTTGCCTAAAGGTAAGCGGGCACTTCAGAACAAATGGGTGTACAAGGTGAAGGAAGAAGAAGGTGGGAAGAAAAGGTACAAGTCTAAGCTTGTGGTAAAAGGTTTTTCTCAAAAGAAAGGTATTGACTTCAATGAAATATTTTCTCTTGTTGTTAACTGTAATAATGAACTCAATTAGGCTTGTCTTAAGCCTTGTGGCTGCTCATGATCTAAATCTCAAGCAAATGGATGTAAATACGGCATTCCCTCACGGTGACTTAGAGGAGGAAATCTACATGCTTCAACCAAAGGGGTATGAAGTAAAAGGTAAGGAGAAAATGGTTTGCAGATTAAAGAAGAGCTTGTATTGTTTAAAGCAAGCATCAAGACAATGGTACTTGAAGTTTGATCGATGGATGTTGGATCATGGATTCACAAGATTCAACTCGGATCACTCCGTCTACACGAAGAATTTGGGAGATGGGAAATTCATCATCCTAATGTTGTATGTTGATGACATGTTGATTGCAAGTGCTAATATGCAGGACATCAAAGACCTAAAAGAGGAGCTGTCTAAATCTTTTTCAATGAAAGATTTAGGTGCTGCAAAGAGGATACTTGGTATGAAAATATCAAGGGACAGGATGAAGAAGACAATAAAGCTATCTCAAGAGGATTACATCAAGAAGGTACTAGAAAGGTTTACAATGCAAAATGCAAAACCAGTTTCTACACCTTTGGCTGGTCACTTTAAACTAACGAAGGATATGTGTCCAAAGACACAAGAGGAGATAGCCTATATGTCTAAAGTTCCATATGCTACAGCGGTAGGTTCTCTAATGTATGCTATGGTATGGACAAGGTCAGATATTGCACATGCAGTGGGAGTTGTGAGTAGGTTCATGGACAACCCAGGTAAAGAGCATTGGCAAGCTGTGAAGTGGATACTTAGGTATCTAAAAGGGGCAACAACAAATGCTTTGTATTTTGGAGGAACTGATATTTTTCTAGAAGGGTATGTTGATGCAGATATGGCAGGTGACAAAGATACTCAAAGGAGCACTACTGGCTATGTCTTCATGGTTGGAGGCACAACAGTAAGCTCGGCTTTAAAGTTGCAGAAAGTGGTCTCACTTTCTACCACGGAAGCAGAGTATGTAGCAATTACGGAGGCAAGCAAAGAAATTCTGTGGCTTTACAGATTCTTAGAAGAGCTTGGATTCAAACAAGACAATTGTGTCTTGTACAGGGATAGCCAAAGCGCTATCCATCTTGCGAAGAACTCAGCCTTTCATTCAAGGACAAAGCACATTGAGGTGAGATATCACTTCATACGCACTCTTTTGGAAGAGGGACAGCTAAACCTAGGAAAGGTGCATACAAGTGAAAATCCTGCAGACATGTTTACAAAGGTGGTCAACAAGGAGAAGTTGAGCTTTTGCTCATCTTCAATCGGTATTCAAGGATAAGAAGCCAGGATGGAAAGCAATCATAGGTTTGGTTTGGAGATCAATCTCCAAGTGGGAGATTGTTAAGTATGGAGCCTGATTTACCCCTTGTAATTTTATGTGATAAAGCGCACATTTGTAAGGCCCCCATTATGAGGAGAAGCCATCGTGCATGAAGGAAAATCACTCGCCCAAAACCAAAATTTTCACGGCAAAAAATAAGGGGTAACTTTAGAGGCCGGAATATTCCTTTTTCACCGGAATATTATGGCCGGCAGACAGCGGCCGAAAAGCGGTTGGTTGGCCGGTAGTCAATGGCCGGTGGCCGGTGGTCTGAAGAAGTCAATGGCCAGTGGCCGAATTCAAAAGCGGATTTGTCTACACAAGGGCGGCCACACATGAGCGGATTGGAGGGTCCGGTTTGGACTTATTCACACAAGGGCGGCTACACATGGCTGCCTCTCATAAGAGAGGGCAACCCTTTTGGCCTATAAAAGGAGGCCAGTTCTACACACATTTCATAGTGTGAAGTTGATGCAACAAGGTGAGTGTGAGGTGGTGAGAGTGAAGCAAGGCGGGAGCTCCATTAAGGGTATAATCCCTTTGTAAACTACTTCTTGTTTTGAAGTACTAAAGCCATTGAGTGGCTGCTTTCCCATGGACGTAGCCCACATTGGGTGAACCACGTATATCGTGTGTACTCTCTCTCTCTCTCTCTCTCTCTCTCTCTCTACTCTATAATCTCGTGTATGCAAATTTGTCTCTCTCCATTAAGTAATCTACTCAATTATCTATTTAGCTACGTCTTATTTCCTAACAGGGGCCATTTGCAAAAGAGCTATGTGCAACAATGGGGTTAAAAGACCTTAAGGTTCAGCCCATTAAGACTTCCAAAATGCTAAGGTTCTAAAATTCAAAGGTTGTGTCCAAAGGTCAACTTTAGGGAAAATTGGATGCTTTGTGTGTGTCCCAAAAGTCTTTGTCAAGCCCTACATAGGAGGGGGCGAGCCCAAGAAGTAGGGGATGAGAGAGAAACTCATACACATTGACACAAGCTCCCTTTGTACACAAGGGGAAAGAGGGACAAGTGTCAACTCCCTAGCCCAGATTCCCACAAGGTGTACTCAAATCCTATTGGATGGCCTTGGAGGTGGACCAATGAGAATTAGGCTAGAGTAAATCTAGTTTAATTAATTTAAAAACACTTAAATAAAAGAACCAATAAGAATTAATCTCTCTAAAAGACTATTGGACAGTCTCCCAAGGGGACCAATGAGCATTCAGCAACCCAATGGCTTGCCTGATTCCTATTGGCCAGGAGGCAAAGGGGTCCAATGAGAGTTTAGTTGAATTATTAAATTACCTAAATCTCTCACAAAAGGGGAAAGGGGGGCACATGTCAGAAGGCTATCGCTTATGTTGCTTGATTGCCATTGGCTAAGCCTGGGGAGGTCCAATAGGATGCTAGCATGAGTAATTAGCAAGGGGGGTCGACCAAGAGAGAGAGGGGGCTGATTTTTGCAAGGCATTATTGACACACACATATTCACACTATCTCATGTGTGAAGCAAGAAGACTCTCTCTCCCCTTCTCAAGCTTTAATGGAAAGCTTATCTCCTACTCCAAGCTTGTGAGAAGGGAGGCCTACACCAACAACTCTTGGCTTTGTGATGCAAATCCAGCCAAGATCCAAGCTTCAATGCATGCTCATCTCCTCTACCATGCTAATTACTAAGATAAGGTATGCTAATATGAGTGATTATGTGAAGAGATGTACATCTTTCTCATAAGAATACTCCTTCCTCTCAATCTACTCTCATACCCCGCTAGCTCTCACCATCTTTGAAGGTGTGTGAGGTCTTGGGTCTGAGATCGCGAGGGAATTGATGTTGTGTTTGATAAGTGTTTTGCGTAGTGCATGAAGCTTCAGCTTCATTGCACTAGCTAGTATTGAAGGAACACAAGAAATTGTATTGTAAAATGTCTCTCTTGATGGGAGAAACCATAATACAAAGCCTTTTGGAGGGGGGACCGGCTCCATGCAAATCCAGTCCTCAATTGTTGTCAATTGCTTAATTTCTCTCTCTTTTGAAGTATTGTTCATGCTATCTAACTAGGTGTTATGCTTTTTGTTGCTTTCTCCACCCAAGCACTCTTGTTAATCTCATTAGGAATCTATTCTAATGAAATGCTCACTATGTTCATGCTATTTTCCGCTACACACATATTACTAGGCCATTAAATGTTACATTGGTATCAGAGCACAAGGTTTCTCTTTTTTTGCTCAAGAAGGGAGGTCATGAATCTAGCTATAAATGGTTGGTACTATTAATTGCATGTGAGTAAGTAGAATAGGGATTTTTCAGCCTTGCAGTGCACCTGCCTTTGTGCAGTTAACGGGGCATCACCGTCGAGAGCTATGGTCTTAATAGTGGAGTCCTACGGGGCTTGCCTACGGCTTAACCACTATTGAGCTATTAGAAGCTTGACAGGAGCCGGTGTTGTTGGTGTTGAACGACCCTCTCTTCTATTCCTTGCAATTAATGGTATTCGAGCCACGGGTACAGTAGCTTGAGTGCTTTTTCTAAAGGGGTAAAGAGGAGTAGCAACTAGGGCTTGAAGTGCCAAAGTACACCTAAAAAGTTTACACCTAAAAGTTGTTAGAATGGGTGACAATAGTAAAGAGAGTGAAATTAATGTTCATAACTTTGATTTTGCTAATGACAAGCTACTAATGATGCCCCGATGCTTGTTAACTATCTTGTTTCTAGGCTTCAACAAGCCATGGGCAATCCATCCCTCCAAAGTGAAGTGCAACGGCAGCTTTGTGCTCATGGGCATGACGAGAGAACACCTAGGAAGCCTCCTTGTAAGACTTCCAAAAGAGGTCTCAATTTCCAAACAGAGGCTAAGAGGAATTCTAAGACCCCTGAAAACAAGGGTTCCAATGAGCCTAAGGGAAGGACAATGTCCAAAAGTCTCGTAAGGGCAACTCCAACAAAGCTAAAGAGAAGGGAGTTTATAAAGGCAAAAATTAACTCTCTCCTGAAGAGCTTGAGCGTTATCGCAAGGATAACCGATGTTTCAAGTGCGGCGAACAAGGGCATGCGTACCGCGCTTGTTCCCAAAAGAACAACCACCATGATCCTCCTAGAGCTACCTTGGTCGAAATCCAAGAGGAGGAAACTCACCACAAAGGATCTCCTCTATGCCATGCGTGGGGAAATGTAAGAGAACATGATGCTTTTATTCTCTTTGACCCCGGTTCTACTCACAATTTTATATCTATAGAGTTGGCCACCAAGCTAGGCATACAAGCCTACGAGATGGGAGATGTCCTACCCGCAGACGGTGCTTTCAAGGGGCAAGAAGCTTCAGTCACTCCCTTAATCGGGAAATCGAGGCTCCATGTCCAAAGCTATGTGGACAAAGAGGACTTCTTTATCTCTCCTCTCGAGCATGAGGATGTAATCCTAGGGGCACCATGGTTTGATCGCATGGCTGCCAATGTTAAATTCCCTGAAAGGAGAATCTCCATTAAGTTCAGGGAAAAAGATATGTATATAGATGCTAAGGAAATGGGTAACACTATACCCATTGTACATACACAAGCTTTCAACAAGTCAATAAAGAGCTCTATTTCCGTGTACATGATTTTTGTTAAAGATTCTAAAAATGAACCTAATGTTTTAGCAAAAGAAAATATACACAATCAAAAGGAATTAGAGTTATCCAATTTTCTCAAGGGGTTTCAAGATGTCTTTATTGACGACATCCCTTGTGAGCTACCTCCTAAACGAGGCAATGATGACCATGCAATTGAACTTCTTCCAGGAAGTTCACCGCCTAACAAACCTCCTTATAGAGTTTCTCAAGCTCAACAAGAGGAGATTATGCGGCAAGTGCATGAGTTAGTTGAGAAGGGCATGGTTAGGCCTATCTCATCTCCATTTTGTTCTCTTGTGCTACTAGTGCAAAAGAAAGATGGCACATATCGTATGTGTGTCGACTATAGAGCACTAAATAGGATCACTATCAAAAATAGGTTTTTCGTTCCACGGGTAGAAGACCTATTTGATAAGCTACAAGGCTCCACCTACTTTAGTAGGATTGACCTAAAAAGTGGCAAGAAGCTTCCGCTACACACAATAAGTAATTGATCTTGTGAATCTGATGCTTCCTTATTTTTCCCATCTTGTGTTGTAGTTTCTATCGATCTGGAATAGTAAAACTTAATCTTTGCTCCATTATAGACCGCTAGTAACATCAATCTAGATAAATCCTTCAGTCTGTGCCATTCGAGAATACCCAAATCACCTCATATGGTCCTAAGCTGTTTATCTTTAGATTGGGTTTCTTCACGCATAATTTTTATTGATATAGTAATACCAAGTCTCCTTTTCTCATATCCCTAACCTTTACCTTACTGTGATGCCAATGTTTCTTTCGTTTTTGTACTACTTCATGTTCCAACATTGCTTTGTGCCTGATCTCATATATCTTAAACAACTCATCTAGCCTATTCTTCAGTGTTGAATTGTAGTTCATGTCTTGTTTGATGGGCAATCTAAGACTAGGAACAACGAACTCCATTCATACAACTGCTTCAATCCCATACACCATTCAAAATGGTGTCATTCCAGCTATGATCTTATGTGTTGTTCTGTAGGCCCACGGTGCTATCTAAAGCTTTTCATCCCAATTGTGGGGTTCCTTTGGAAAAATAATTTAGAATGTTCTTGATGGTCTTATCATTGATTTCAACATGTCCATTGCATCTTGCAGAATGTGAGAATAATGTGGTGTAGATTTTCAATGATTCATCGAGAAAATTTTAGTCAAAATCAGAGTACTTTCATTGATAAAAAGAGTTTCCTAATCTAAAACAATCTCAATCTGACAACCATACCAGCCTATAATATTTCAATATAAAATTCAGGTTGTAGAATTTGTTGTGTTGTTGGGTAATGCCTTAGCTTCCACCCATTTATTGACATAACATCTTGAAGGGTCTTATAAAGTCCAGACCCATTTCATGAAAAATCCCAAGGGTCGTATTGTGGTTGAAGGTGTCATATATGTTGTTGTTGGTCTGCCCATTCTCTAGCAAATGTCACATGTTTTGCAAAAAGCTTTGACATCTACCATAATACTCTACCATCATAACCCTACTTGTAAAATTTTCTTATGAGTGATATTAGTGGAAAATTGTAGTCCTAAGCTCCCACTTTGAGCCTCAATAATAACCTTCATTTTGCCATGCATTCGTACACATTTCTAAGCACACCATCAAATCCAAGCCTATACAGGGATCCAACTATAGCAGTAAAGTTCATACTTGTAATGATTAGAGCCTTGCTTACCTAGGACAAATTCTCTAAAAATCCTCCAATTGGCATGGGAACAATCCTCTAAAAATCCTCCAAATTGGCATGGAAACAATTCTCTAAAAATCCTCCAAAGAGGAGAAAATTATACACATTTTGCCATTCTAGATGTGACTCATCCATTGCCATGTTCTGAAATAGCTCTGCATCTACTGGCTCATCTCTAAATGATGTGGCTGAAACTCCCTCAGTGCTTTTGAATAATAAATCGACACCAAAGTGAGTTTTACCTAGCTTATGGATTAACTTGAAGTCAAATTCTAGTAGAAACATCATTCATCTTTATTAATCTGCCTTGAATCGAACAAATGCCCTTCTCTCTACATCTCCCAAACAATATTGCTATGAAAAGCATATGCATTTTTTTGGATGAGAATATTGTAAAATCACCAACGAATATAGCTAGAAGTCTATATAAAAATTCATTGAATATTTTCATCATGCATCTCTAAAAAGTTGCAGGAGCATTACATAACCCAAATGACATTACTATAGATACATAAGCAATTCCCATTCAATGATAAATGTGGTTTTGTGGGGGGAACTCGGTTGGATTTTTCCCAGATTCTTGCCATGTTTTATGTGTATCTATAGTTTACTCTCTGATGGGTTAATAGTCGAGTGCGACTAAATGCTCGAAAAATAACGTTATCAATGACAAATCACCTAGTTTTTTCAAACGTCTACTTTTTTCACCTTCTCTCTATTTTGTGTGCAGCTTTGCCTCCTTTTGTTGCACACCCTCTTCCTCTTTGAATTATGAGCTTCCATGGCTTCCTCTAACATTGTCCTTCTCATACCAAACTTCTTGTGATTTTCATAACTTCAAAGAAGACAGTCTTTGGAAACCCATGTCTTTTCGTGTGAATGACTGGGTGACAATGCTTGCTTCATGAAAATGTGTGCACAAACCATTGGAAAGGTTGTGTTTTTGCCTTTAAAGTGACCGATAGTGGCTAGCAAAGGTTCAACATGTTTACATGACCAAAGAGGGTGTTAAACTTGGATGAACATCCTGTAAGAAATGCGGAATACAATAAGGATCTAGTAGCAGGGAGAGTAGAGAGAGATATGATGCAAAGTAGATTAGTGGCAAATAAAAAAATTTAGATTAGCAATCTATTACAAAGTGATGGCGTCATCCACCCATGCTCTCTCAAGATAGAGCTTAGATGGTGATTTAGACAACTAGAGCAAGTAGGAATACAAGGGACTAACAATCCTTACACAAAGATGTGTTGTGTGCGTCAAGTGTGCACACCATTCTACTGAATTACTCATGAGAAGGCCTTCTTATATAGATGTAAGGGAGCCTCTAAACGCCCATGTGCAACCGCCCTTAGATAGCCAAGTCCAAGTAGGACTCTCCCATGCGCCCATGTGTAGCCGCTTTTGAATAGACAAGTCCTATTGGAAATCGGCCACCGGCCAAGGAAATCCGGCCACCAGCCAAAGACCACTGGCCAAAGACCATGGGCCACCGGCTGGCCATTTTACGATTGTCTTTCGGCCATCGTCCGGCCAAGATACTCCAACAAAAGGGAATATTCCCCCAAAGTTGCCCCCGAATTTGCTCCGTACCATCCACGATCACAAATAGAGATCTCATTAACGTGCAAAGCTGGAATCCACCAAATATGTGTGCACCATTGGCTTCTCCTCATATGGGGGCCTTACAAACTATGCAACATATATTGTGGTGACAAAACTGAGTGAGGTGGGCATTGCAAGTACACCAACACCCCCCTCAATGAACACCCGAAGATGCTCTATGTTGACCGTGTGCCAACTCCAAGTTGATGAAGATGTCAAAGTAGTTGGTCTTTCCCTAGAGCTTTGGTGAAGATATCTGCATAATTATCTTCAATAGGACAATACTCTAGCTCCACAATTTCATCCTCAATTAGCTCTCGGACATAATGATACTAAACCTCAACATGCTTTGTGCGTGCATGGAAGACAGGGTTCTTGGCAATTGCCATGCAACTCTGGTTGTCGCATTGAAGTGTTGTTGCTGAATGAAGAGAAACACCTAAGTCCATGAGGACTCTGTTGGAATTAGGGTTGCAGAGAAACACACACAGCTTGGAGAAGACAAAGGAAGCTCAAGGCACACAATAGAGAGTGTGTTACTTAGTGTGCAATGGAAAGATAGATAGCCCTAGAGTGATGGGCGTATATACAATGCACGGGGGAAAAAACCTCCTTAAGAGGGAAAAAATGCCCCGGCGCTCCTAGTGTGTTCACACACATCACTACCACATGTATATGGTAACAAATCCACCTTGGAGTGATGCGGTGAACGAGAGTTGGCACATGAGTAAAGGGAAGTGCCATGCCCTGAGGACATGATCAATCCACAAAGGGGAGTAAGCCCAAAGCTTTGTGGAAAGCTTCATGCTTCTCACGAGACAATGCCTTTGTGAAAAGATCTGCAAGGTTGTCCTGTGTTGGCACATAAGCCAAGCTAATCTCTCTTGCGGAGAGCCTCTCCCTGACATAGTGGTAATGTGCTTTGTGCGAGCATGAAAAACTGGGTTCCTCGCAACTGCCAATGCACTCTGACTGTCAGTGTAGATAGTGTTGGCAGTGTCCTGTCCAACACCCAAATCAGCCATAAGGCGTCTGAGCCATACACACTCAACCGTAGCTGTGAAGACTGCCCTGTACTCAGCCTCACAACTCGAAGTGGCCACAGTAGGTTGCTTCTTGCTCAACCATGATATACATGAATTGCCAAGCATGAAACAAAAACCACTTGTGGACACTCGCGTGTCAAAACAACCAGCCCAATCTGAGTCCGAAAAAGCATGTAAGTCTAGTGGTAATGATCCCCCCTTGGGATAAAACAAGCCAAGATGTAAAGTGCCACTAAGGTAGCGGAAAGTCCTCTTGACAGCCTGCCAATGCTTAGACCCAAGGCTATACATAAATCTGCTGACTTGTGAGATTGCAAACTGAATATCTGGCCTCGTGTTGCATACATAAATGAGGAAGCCAACAACAGTTTGGTAAAGAGTGACATCAGCAGGATCGCCAGCATCATGTAGACTCAACTTCAAACCTGTTTCCATGGGAGTGGCAATAGGTTTGCAATCTTCAAGTCCAAACTTACATAGCAATGTCTCTATGTAACTTTTCTGACACAAGGCAATACCACCATCACACTTCTTAAATTGTATGCCCAAATAATGATGCAACAGCCCCAAATCTTTCATCTTGAAAGTAGCATTCAAATCAGCCTTAAATTCAGCAATATGTTACTCATTTGGTCCAGTGATCAACAAATCATCAACATAAAGAACCACAATGAGAAATACATCATCCTCACGCTTTACATACAAGTGCTTTCTGTTGGACTGTTACGAAAGCCTTGTTTAACCAAATGAATGTTAGCTTTCTCATACCAAGCACGAAGAGATTGCTTCAACCCATACAAAGCCTTCTTACATCTGCACACTTTGTCCTCTTGTCCTTTTATGACAAAACCGCGAGGCTGCGTTATATAAACTTCCTCAAATATGTCACCATTCAAGAAAACAGTAACAATGTCTGATTGATGTATATCCGAACCAAAATGAGCTGCCAATGCACATAGAAAACGCACAAGAGTCATACGACAAGTGGGAGCAAACGTCTCTTCATAATCTATGCCTTTTTGCTGTACATAACCCTTTGCAACAAGTCTAGCCTTATGGCGATCAATCTCAGCATCCGGCTTGCGTTTCAACTTGTAAACCCACTTCGTACCAATGGCCTTTTTGCTAGGAGGAAAATCACATAAAGTCCATGTGTCATTTTCTATGAGTGCATCATATTCTGATTGCATGGCAGCCATCCAATTTTTTGAATTCCGTGATTCATCAAAAGACAGAGGCTCCTCAACATCATGTAAGCTAGACACAGCCAAAGCATAACAATTTGATGCATAAGATGCATGGCGAGAGCCTAAACGAGTACGACTAGACAAAGGTGCATCCAATTTACTGTCATGCAAAGTGTGCACCAGCCATTTTGGCATACTTCTAGCCTGCTCATTTTCAGCCCTTTCCTCATCAAGTACATCATGTATATCTGCATCAGTAATAGGCTGATCTGTAACATTTTCAGAAACCCCCATAGGCTGTACATTTGCCTCATTGGAACTTAGAGATTCGTATTTCCACCACTGAAAAGAGGCAACAAAGTGTCATGAATGTCTTGTGAGCTTACATTATTGTCTCTAGTACATGACAGCAAGGGCTGAACAGAATCTTCCACAAACACTACATCCCGAGAAACCATAATACGTTTTGTTTGAGGATAATACAACCTGTAACCTTTGCTTTCAGCAATATAACCAACAAAAATACATTTGACGGCCTTATCATCCAATTTTCTGGGCTGCACTTGTGGCACCAAAGCATATGCCAAACAGCAAAAACACGCACGTGCTCAATAGAGGCTTTCTATCATGCCATGCTCCATATGGACTAATAGACTGCAAAGATTTCGTAGGACACCTGTTAAGTACATAAGTGGCACACATGATGGGCTCAAGCCAAAAAGAATGCCGCAAAGCTTGACTTTTGACCATACATCGTGCCATTTCCGTAAGTGACCTCTTTTTCCTCTCAGCAACACCATTTTGCTGAGGTGTATAAGGCACTGTACATTGGTGTTTTATCCCACGTCTAGCCAGAAATGCATTAAATTCATGAGACATATACTCCCCCCCTCAATCGGAACGGAGGGTGCCCATAGTACATTTCGAGACATTTTCAACCATAGCCAGAAATTGTTTGAAGCACATAAAAACTTCGGACTTCTCTTTAAGCGGAAATACCCATGCATGCCTGGAGTAATCATCAATGAAAGTCACGAAGTACACGTAATTGCCCAAGGATGGAGTTTGCATGGGCCCACAAACATCACTATGCACAAGCTGCAACCTGCATGTGGCCCGAACTGAACCATCCTTTGGAAACTTAGAACGTTGCATCTTACCCAAAATACAGCCTTCACAAACATGTTTGATAGGTGCTTCAAGAGGCGGCAAAGAAGCAACCATATCAGATTTCTGCAAACGCAGCAAACTAGCAAAATTCAGATGATCAAAATGTGCATGCCAAAGTTTTGCATCTGAAATAGCCCTTGAATCTGCAACAGCATTTGAAAAATTTTGTCCACACTTGTCATACAAAGTGAGCTTATACAGCCCACGGCACAAAAGGCCAGATGCCACAATTTCATCACCAAAATTGAGATCATGAACTATACATTTGTCATCCACAAATTTGACTACAAGTCCAAGTCTAGTAAGTGCGGATACAGACAAGAGATTCTTCTTGATCCTATGTACATAAAGTGCATCAACAAGTGTAAAGGAACTGCCATTTGTAGCAGTAAGCACAATCTTTTCAACTCCCTGAACTGGATAAGAGGCCCATTCTGCATCAACATCAGCATTACAGTCTCCTTTCACAAAAGACTCAACAATGGCTGCATTTGTAGTGGAACCAGCATTTGCAGTGGAACCACCCTCTTTCTTCTTAGCCTCTTTGGCCTTCAACTTAGGACACGACTTGATCAAGTGATGATTGGATTTACAATAATGGCAACGCATCTTCTTTTTGCCCTTATCACCAGAATTTCCAGACGAATTGCTGCCAGTAGAAGCATTAGGAACAGAATTTTTGCCACTCGCAGCAGAACCATAAGAAGTGGCTACATTACTGTTACCACCCTTTCTTTGAGAAGTAATAAAAGCCTGTTCAACTGCACGGTGTCTAGTCCTATTTTTTCTAGAAAGTGACTCTTGCAACAGCAATGTGCATAATGCATCAAACTTGACAACTTCAGGATTTCCTTGGGTCATCAGTCTCCAAGTACTAGCAAAAGTCTGGTAGGAATCCGGTAAGGCATCAAGAATAGTCTGCAGAAGGGAACTGTCTGAAATGACTTCACCTGCAGAAATAAGTTGCTCATTGATATCCTTGACACTAGCAAGGAAAGTGTCCATGTCATCTTCCTCATGCATAATCTTCGACTCCAGCTCTTTACGCAGCAAAGCAATTTTAGCCTCATTGCGACTTGCATAAAGACCAACTAAAATATCCCAAGCCTGTTTTGCAGATTTTGCTGAACGGATGTGAGGAACAATGGTGCGCTTCACAGACAACGCAATCAATGCATGAGCCTGTGCATCCTTAACATCCCAATGAGCTTGTTCTGCCGTAGGCAAAACAACTCTAACAGCAGCAATCCTTGCAGCAAGACCTGCAACATCCTCAACATCGCCTACATCCTGAGAACCAGGACGTACATCAATGCCCTGCACAATATTCCAGACACCCTTTGACACAAGAACGTGTTGCATCATATAAGCCCACATAGGGTAATTGTCCCCATCCAACCTGTCCTCAGCAGCAAACATCTTGAACACATCTGTGTTGTTGTTACACCTGATGTGAAAACTGCCCGAAAATAGGAGAAATGGAGCGGGAACAACACGTGCTATATAGCACAAACTATAGAAGACTATAAGGCACCTGTTATGCAGAAAATGGCACTAATAGAAACTCTGCACAAAATGACGAGATAGCCTGTGCAGCACTGCTTGTAGTGGAAATGGAGGTCGAAATGAGCCCAAATCGAAAATCTGAGCAGACCTAGCTCTCCGAGCTGCCCCGAAGTATTTGTCGACCTACGAACGCTCACCACAGCTCATTGAAATCGAAGAAAGTGAGCAGGCGTGTACTGGAGCAGCTGGCGACTAAGCCCGGTAGGACGCAACCTGCTCTGATACCAATTGTTGGAATTAGGTTTGCAGAGAAACACACACAGCTTGGAGAAGACGAAGGAAGCTCAAGGCACACAATAGAGAGTGTGTTACTTAGTGTGCAATGTAAAGATAGATAGCCCTAGAGTGATGGGCGTACATACAATGCATGGGGGAAAAAACCTCCTAAAGAGGGAAAAAATGCCCCGGCGGTCCTAGTGTGTTCACACACATCACTACCACATGTATATGGTAACAGACTCGCCTTAGCCAAACTGCTTCACAAGCTGCAAAACAAGCAGCTTTATACTATGCTTTCGTTGAAGAAAGAGCAACAGTTGGTTGCTTCTTGTTGATCCAAGAAAACACTCCAGAACCAAGTGAGAAACAAAATCCAGAAACTGACTTTCTAGAGTCACAATCGCCCAATCAGAGTCACAATACCCACTAAGAGTATTTGTGCCAATGCCATACGCAATGCCATGGCCCAAAGTACCTTTGATGTACTTAAGAACTCGCATACCTGCCCTCCAATGAGATTCTCTTGGTTGGTTGGAAAACCTGCTCAAAACACCTACTGCAAAAGAAGTATCCGGCCTAGTGTTGCACAAGAAAATTAAGCTTCCCACAAGTTTTCTGTACTTTTTAATTTCGACTAAGGGAGAAGAATCTTCCATGGAGAGTTTTGCATTTACCTCCATTGGAGTGCTCACAGGTTTGCAATCCATCATGCCAAAAGCTTTTAGGATCTCTGTTGCATACTTTTGTTGAGAGATGAAGATGCCTTTTGAGGATTGCCAAACCTCAATCCCCAAACAATAATGCAACAAACCTAAGTCTGTCATTTCAAATTCAGAACTCAAACTCTCATGAGTTTGTTGGATGAGCTCTTTGTGGTGACCTGTGATTATCAAGTCATCGACATACAAGATAATAATGACTTGTTTTCCATTCTCTCTAAGCACATATAAATTCACTTCAGAAGCACTTCTTCTAAAGCCAAGTTTTTTAAAAAACTTACCAATTCTGACATACCATGTTCTTGGAGACTGTTTCAGGCCATATAAAGCCTTCTTCAATCTGCAAACCTTCTGTTTTGAATGGGGCATCTCAAACCCTAGTGGTTGCTCAATATACACCTCCTCCTTGAGAATTCCATTAAAAAATGTAGACACAACATCCATTTGGTAAACAACCCATAAATAGATAGCAACAAGAGCAAGCACAAGACGAATAGTGGTCATTCTACCTGTGGGAGCGAAGGTGTCACTAATATCAAACCCTTCGACTTGAGAGAATCCTTGTGCTACTAACCTGGCTTTGTACTTTTGCAAAGAGCCATCAGCTTTATGCTTGAGCTTGTACACCCATTTTGTGCCGATGACTTTCTTCTTTGGAGGCCGATCCACTAACTCCCAAGTGTCATTCTTGGTGATGCTATCATATTCAGACTACATCGCTGCCTTCCACTTTGGATTAGCCATGGGCTCGCCGACGGAGGCTGGCTCCTTCATAGAGCCCACAATTTCTGTCATGAGAGCCATGCTGACGATATGTTCGGAGGCTCTCCTTTGCTCCTCTATTCTTTTTGACCGTTGTAAACGCCCCTCCTCTTCATGAGGGTTGTGAACTTGTGGGTTTTGAGCATCAAAAAGCTGTTGAGCCCACTTTGGTAGTGGCTTTTCCTGTGATGCTGCACATGTTGGTTAAGTTCATTTGAGTCATCATCAAACAACTCCTCCTCTTGATTGTTTACCTGACTTTGGTTTGGCACATGGTGAGTTATTTCTTCATTTGATGAGAAAGTGAACGAACTTGGTTTCTCCACCATATGTGGCCCTTCTTCAAATACCACATCCCGACTGGTGAGTATTTTCTTTGCCTCTGGATCATAGAGTCTATAAGCCTTAGACTCTTCACTGTATCCGAGAAACACGCACTTCTTGCTTTTGGCTTCTAACTTTGTTCTTTAAGAATCAGGAATATGAGCATAACAAAAACACCCAAATGTTTTGAAATGGAAGACTGAAGGTTTCTTACCAGAATAGGCTTCTTGAGGCATTTTCCCTTTCAAAGCCTTTGTGTAGCTTCGATTGAGAATGTACACTGCTATACTTACTTCTTCGGCCCAAAGGAATCTGGCATACCCTTGGCTTTGAGCATACACCTTGCCATTTCTACCACCGTCCGATTGCGACGCTCCACAACGCCATTTTGTTGTGGTGTGTAAGCTGTAGTAAGGTGTCGTTTTATGCCATGCTCGTTGCAGTAATTGTTGAACTCATTTGAGATGAATTCTCCTCCTCAATCTGTGCAAAGCTTCTTCACCTTCTTTCCTGTTTCATTTTCTACAAGCTTTTGCCACATTTTAAACTTTCCAAAAGCTTCAGACTTCTCACGAATGAAATACGCCCACATCTTTCTACTAAAATCGTTGACTAACAACTTAAAGTAGAAAGATCAACCTAAAGCGGATGTAGACATTTTTCCACAGAGATCTACGTGTACCAACTCTAGAGGAGACTGAGCTCGATTACTACTCTCTTGTGGAAATGCCTTTCTTTGTTGCTTGCCCATCATGCAAGCTTCACAAACTTCATTCATATATGAGATTTGAGGCATGTGTGCCACCATCCCAGTTTTTTGCATCTATTTAAGTACAGCAATGCTTAAGTGACCAAATCTCTTATGCCATAATTGAGTTGTACCTTTTTCTGTAGTGACCGTAAGTGTAGAAAGTTTGTAGAGGTTGTTGCACCTTACGCCCTTTCCACCGTGTTGCCTTTAGAATCCAAGATTTCTGCTCCATTTTTCTTGAAACGTACTTCAAGATCACGGTCAGTGATTGCAGCAATGGACAACAAATTCTTCTTGATTTGAGGCACGTACAACACATTAGAGAGCTCTTTAGTTTCACCTGTAGCTGCTAAAAAAGAAATTGTCCCAGACCCTTCGGTTGGACATTTGGCATTTTTCCCAACAATTACACTTATGGGTTCCTGTAGAGGCTTCTAGGAACTATACCAGTCTTTCTTACTAGTTATATGTCGGGATGCACCACTATCTAGAATCCAAGAACCATCAACAAGCGGAGTTTGTGATGATGAGCATACCTCTTCTATGACGGCCCATAGTTCAAGGTCTGTTTCAGCATTGTTGGCGGATTCTCTTTCCTTCCAAGAAGCTTTCATGGTGCTATTCTTCTCGTCTGCTTTCTTCTTTCTGCAGTCTTTAACAACATGACCCTTCTTGTCACAATAAAACCAGCTACCTGAAAATTTCCTCTTCTTGGGCTTCTTCTTAGAAGCATTTGACATAGTCCCCTTGCCTTTTGCATTGGCTGTGAAGGTAGCATCACCTCCACCATCCCTGGTTCTGAGTCGCAGCTCCTCTTCAAGCAACATTGCACTCAGTTCTTCAAACATAAGAGGGATTGGACGAACCTGAGTGTTGAGTGTCGTAACAAGACCATCATATCTCGCCGCGGAAGTATGCGATTGCAGTGCCGAGCTAAATCTTCAGGAGAAATAGCCACACCAACGACAGCTAATTGATCTTGGAGGTCCTTAATCCCCTTGATAAAGACCCCCACTTTCTCTCCATCAGCAAGTTTCTCAGCAGCAAGTTGATTTTCCAGATTTTGAATTCTGGTGTGATTGTGCGTCTCATATTGGCAAGCCAATATGTTCCAAGCTTCATGTGCTTTAGTGGTATGCTGAAACAAAGTGAGGACAGAATCACTTACACACATGACAATGGCGCATAATGCATCTGCATTCCTTCTTTTCCAGGCACGTAGAAGAGTAGCATCTGGGGAAATTACAACGCTTGGATTTGCCGGATTATTTGTTGCAGTGGGCTCCACGCCTGCACCATTTGGCCTTAAAACGGTATCCAGCAACTCATATGAATCCAAAATTGCAAAAATTTTGAATTTCCACAATGTGTAGTTGGTGCCATCAAGCTTTCCTTCGGTGAATGCTGGTGAACGCATGCAAAGCGGAGTAGCACCGGCAACAACACTTGAAGATGGCGACATAATTGATTTTACAAAGTAATACAAGTACTTCTCGTACTTTCTTAGCTACGAGCACCTAGTGCTCTGATACCATGTAAGAAATTGGGAATACAATAAGGATCTAGTAGCAGGGAGAGTAGAGAGAGACACGATGCAAAGTAGATTAGTAAAAATCAAAAACTTTAGATTAGCACACTATTACAAAGTGATGGCATCATCCACCCATGCGCTCTCAAGGTAGAGCACACTATTACAAAGTGATGGCATCATCCACCCATGCGCTCTCAAGGTAGAGCTTAGATGGCAATTTAGACAACTAGAGCAAGTAGAAATACAAGGGACTAGCAATCCTTTCACAAGGATGTGTTGTGTGCGTCAAGTGTGCACACCATTCTACCAAATTACTCATGAGAAGGCCTCCTTATATATATGTAAGGGAGCCTCTAAACGCCCATGTGCAGCCCCCTTAGATAGCCAAGTCCAAGTAGGACTCTCCCATGCGCCCGTGTGTAGCCGCTTTTGGGTAGACAAGTCCTCCTAGAAATCGGCCAGCGGCCAAGGAAATCCGGCCATCGGCCAAAGACCACTGGCCGCCGACCAACGGCCACCGGCCACCGGACGACCATTTTCCAATTGTCTTCCGGCCGTCGTCCGGCCAAGATATTCCGGCGAAAGGGAATATTTCCCCAAAGTTGCCCCTGAATTTGCTCCGTACCATCCAAGATCACAAATAGAGATCTCATCGGCATGCAAAGCTAGAATCCACCAAATATATGTGCACCATTGGCTTCTCCTCATATGGGGGCCTTACAAACTGTGCAACATATATTGTGGTGGCAAAACTAAGAGAGGTGGGTATTGCAAGTATACCAACACCCCCCATTCTCCATTCTTACTGTAAGGAACACAAAAGCTTATATATTTGATACAATGAATTTAACATACTCTAATTTTTCTCTCTCATTTCATTTATTTTTGCCTTAATTTCAGTTATCTTTCCATCAATAGCTATGGAGTGGCAGCCTTTGGAGAGTCTAAGTGGCACATCCAAAGCAATTCACAAGGGGATTGTAGATGTTATGTGTGCTGACAAGCCACCTTCCTTTCACAAAATAGTGGGTTTGTTTGTGTATTTTGTAGATGTAGGGTTTTAGCAAGAGAAGGTGCACATGGAGAACTATATGTGTTGCTTGTTCCCACTATAAGATCATTGGAATGGGAAGCCCTTAATCCAAGTACCATATCAAGTTTTAAATCCAAGTTCAAAGAAGATATTCTTAAAAATATGTCTTCAGGCAGGATTTTAAGAAGGATTAAGGTACAATGATTCTTGCATATACATGTCTTTGTGGCATGTTTCAAAATAATGGATTTACAAAGGACAAGGATGATGTGGCTTAATAGAAGACTATTTATGAGACTAAATTGGACACTGTACTTGAAGAAGGCTGGGGTACTAAGGAAAATTTCCATATTGACAACAATATCAGTTGTAGAGTAAGCCCAAACCCTATGTCTATCTCATACCAACTTTGTCATCAGTCATTAGTTTTGGGCTATGAATATAGGAGATGGACAGCAAGCTAGGTAGTTGGGTTTCTCTAGAATCTGAGGAGAATTGTTCAGAGTTTGAATTAATCATCATAATCCATCCATTCACTAAGCCTAGAAACCTTATAGTAACATTAAATTGAAGACTATAGGATGTTAGAGAATCTCTCCAATTTCTGGATGAAATATCCCCTAAGTATAGATTCAAAGTTAATGGAATTGTTGTGAGCACAAGCATAGAGAATGCAACCTCATGCATCACATGTCTTCCCCCAAAAAGAGTTGCCTTTGAACCACTTGCAAGGAATTGAGAAGTTAAGCTAAAGTGGACTTTTCCAATGCTGTAATCATACATTTTGGGTATAAACATGTCTTTTCTACTTTGTTGATGTGACCAGTATTTTATGTATGGTTAAATGTAAACAACACCATGATACATAGTTAAGAGGTTGATATAGAATATTTAAGTACAAAAATATAAACCAAAAAAGGGTGTCTATTCATATGGAAAAAATGAACATAGCTATATAGAACTCTTGTGAAATAATGTAATGTGGGATGGGTGTCTAACCTCACTCCTATCTTAATGCAGATGCAGAGAGAACCACAAATAAATTGTCAATCCATGGGACGAAGCTGACTCGACCAGTGCTAGAGGCTACAAGAGGTTGTCAATCTCTTGAAAAACAACAAACAACTTGCATGTAACTCAGGCTACACTCAAATGACCAAAATCACCAAAAGCCAATCGCTCATCGACAAAAAAATCACATCCGTTTACAACATCAAATGACATCCAAATGTAATGAAACTTCTAGGTATGTTTATAAGACCTAAGCACACAGGCTTATGGTCTCAAATATCACTTTAGGTCAAGTGCAAAAATTGCGATTATTAACAACAGTGGATTTTTGACCTAGTTGTTTTCGACCGAGATTGCATCTAAATGCTTAACAATGATGCCCCAATACCCCGCCTACGCTTAGTTTTTGATTTTGAAGTTTAAATTCCTACTTATGATGAAATTAGGCCGTGGGTCGATGACATCAAAAGCTACAAAATACTGTGAAATGCTTACGTCAATGCATAGAGCTTGTACCTGCGGTTGCAACGCAACAGATGCGACTACAATGTGACAACCGGGGAGGGAGTAGGAAGCACGAGAAGGAGAGAAGTGAGCATCGTTAGCTCACAATGTGTATTTCATTATCCAAAATAATAATTTACAAAAATTGGCTTTTATACCTTAGCCAAAAGTTTTTGGTGGTCAAAACTAATAATCTAGGAGCTCTAACTAAAGATAGGTTGATACAATCTTGTTAACCCTCGTGGCTCACGGACACCCTATCACCTACGACGGACGTGTATTATGTATTTGGTAGAGTCAGGTACCGGGCTTGTCGGACCAATAGGGAAAGGTAGAGTGATCGCCGATGAGAGGCGCACTTTAACTTGGACATTCAAGGGATTAGTTGGTTAAGCATGGGCACCCAAGTGTGAATGGGGTGAGCTCCTATAAAAGCCAACTAAACCTAATTTTTACTCATTCTCTCATTTGTGCAATAGAAGAGTGCTCTTGCTCCATCTCCATCTCCATCTTCTTCTTCTTCACCTCCTCGTCGTGTGTGTGTGTGAGAGAGAGAGAGAGAGAGGGAGAGTGTGTGTGCGATCGAGCATTACGAAGGCACGACGGCGGTGAAGCGGTTGAGCGCGGCACGACTGCAGATTCTTCTTCATCGCGGCAAGAAATCCACCACGAAGGCGAGCGTAGAGCGGTGAGTGACACACCCTTTGCTCTCTTGAGCTTGCTAGTTTAGGCTTGTTGTGTGCTTGGAGCCGTTTGTGGCTCGCACACGGTGTATTGGCAAGTCCCTTGCTTCGACAGTGCGGCAAGGAGCGCAGATTTTTGGGAAAAGATAACTTCGCTAATCTCTCAACTCTAAAACAGAAACACTCCTATCGTACTAATCTTACTTACCCTCCATCACTCAAGTGATGAGGATCGAAGGTGTTTTATGGCATAGGTTTCTGTTTCACTGTACCAGATGTGACATATGTAGGTCTGAGTCAATGTTTTGACTTTTATTGTGCATACTCGTTTGCTAATTGCTCTTGCTCTTTATTATTTTTTTGTTTTGTGAGTATAAAGCTTTATATGTACATTCCCTAAGATTGGAAGATATAGAGGTCAGGGAAAAAGGTTGAGAGGGAAACAAATGAATGATGACTGTCCACAAACACTCCCCCCTTCCTTGGGTAGATCATACCGTTTGAAATGAGCTTGTTACCCTTTGAAACCAATTGTTCCAGTTGGTAATAGGTGAGGATTTTTTCCAGTAGTTTTCTATTACCCTAGGTGCCTCGTCAAGTTGCAAGGGTGGTAAGGTACTCTCCCAGAATCGAACTTGAAGTGGTTCATCAGGTGATTCTTGAACACTGGGAGGTGTGGATTCTTTCGTAGCTTCATGGAGGTCCACTACTATAGATGGAGGCTGTGTAGAAGCTTTTACCTCTATGGATGTATTACATGAGGAGCTAGAATCTTCATGGGACTCCCCCCTTCCTGAGCTAGGTGGAACAAATCGTTCTTTCTTTGGTACCCAAACTAGCTCGGTAGCGGGTGTGTAGCATTCTGTGATTTTTTCCTTTCCACGATCATTGATTCGTTTTGGAGCTACGGGATTGGGCTCACTTGGGTTAGGTGATAGCGAAGAGCACAATCTACGTTTTGGCACCCAGATTTGATCATTTCCTTGATAGTACCCTTGGGCTTCCAATAGTCGTTTAGGGATCCATCGCAACATTTTCTTACTTTTCTTGGAGCGAGTGGTACGTTTCTTACAAGGCTTCTGTTTTTTAGCACTAGATATGGTCACTAAAGAAGCTTTAGGGACCCACTTGTATGTTTTCTTCGTTACATTAGGATGAGTCTTGTCGGAAGCGATATGCATTGCTTGTAGCATATTTAAGGGTATAGGCATTTCATCCCCCTCAGGTGTTACCCAGGTCATCCCCCTATTTCCCCAAGTGTCTATGGTTGATGCTAGGTGGACCCAATCCACATTGTCCGACTCAGTCATCCCAGGTAGGATATCCATATAAGGAGAATCTTGGCCAATGTCTGTATCCTTCTTACAAGTGTAACAATATTGTAGTGGGGCCGAGTGAACTGTGGTGTCAGAGCGATGATCAATAATGGTTTTACTCCCTAAGGGGTGTACCTTACCAGTCACCAAATCCACTCTAAGGACAGAGTCTTGGAATTGCAAATAGACATTATTTTTAGACCAATCATGAACCATTTGTGCTTCCCTCATGAATGGTCGTCCTAAAATCATTTCATATGACATAAGGTGTTTAGAGAAATCCATTACAATGAACGTATGTCGTACCTTGTGTCCTAGAACTTTGATCTTAAGATCCTTGAGCATCCCCATAGGTTTGGCTATGGTACCATTTGCCATCTTTACCACAATGTTAGTAACACTGAGGCGGGGTTTTCCCATGGATTCCCAACAATCTTTTGTAACGATGCTAACTCCCGCACCACCATCAAGAATTCCCTTTATAGTTAATCCCTTGGTAGTGATGGGTAGGGTCGCATTAGACTCGTCGCCTTCAAAATACTGCCCTAATTCGTTAATGGGTACCTCAATCACAGACTCGTGTCCATCTAAGTCAAGTGATTGCACATGATTTTCCTCATCAATCATAATCGAGTCAGGCCTATTTGGTTGCGCAAACTGTGGTAATCCCGTTCGTAGCTCTCCGTTAAGGAATGCTCGAAGTGCAAGGAATAACTCAGGATCTCCATACAACTTTGCTATGATCGTGGTTCGGACCTCAGAAGACATGAAGTCCACTAGTTTGGCAACATTCATTGGCGTTTTGCAGGGTGTAGGTCCTTGACTAGGAACTGGTGAGGATGGAATCTCATATTCCTCAATGGGATCAGGTATTCCTTCGTTAAACATCCTTTCCAACAAGAAGGGTGTATGCTCACTTTCTGATGTCCCGTCCTCACTCCCTTCTTGGATGATACTAGATATGGCTAACGGTCTATGGTTCATGTGGGGTGGATGAACTTGCGTGGGAAACACTGTGTCATGAATTTTGATATGCATGGGTTCTAGTTCTAGTTTCCTTTGAGTCTCCTCCACTAAACCTCTTAGATGTTTCACCTGCTTAATCTCGTCTACAGGGTTTGGGTACGTCCCAATCTTCTTTTTACGATTCTTCCCTTTTTGCCCCTGCGGTTTATCTTGGGGGTCTTGGATTGGATTTGGAAACACTTGTGGTGTTTTCAGAGGCTCTTTATGGTTTTCTCTTATTTGGTTTTCATTTGGTTCCATGTTACGGTTTTCTTTGTCGGTCTTTCCCTTTGTGGTATTGGTTCTAGTCTCCATTGTCTCGACTGAATCTGAATCATCCTCGAGGTCATTCATATACACGGGGTCATCTCCTGTTCCTATGTTTGTTTTGGAACTTGGCTTTGAATTTTCCGTATTCTGCGACTTCTTCCTTCGTGTCTTCTTTTTCTTTGCTTGGATAACTGACGCGGTATCTCTCTCTTCTAGGATATGGCCTGGCCCTTGAAACATGGACCGTGTAATCACATAAGCGGGTGCGACGGGTGGTATTGGCGATGTCGCACTAGCAATTTCGACCAAATTCAGGGGTGTGATTTTAGGCGCATTTGGATTATAGGGGCATTGGGCAATCAAGTGATCTATGCCACAACGATTACATGTGAGTATTGGCATTGCAGACGTGCTCCCTTGATTCATTTGCATCTGTGCAACATTCTTTTGCAGCCTAATAGGGCACTCCGCTGCTCGATGTGGTCCACCACACTCGTAGCATTGAAGAGGTGGCCTCCTAGCCTGGGTGTTGATATTTTGACCTCTGGATGCGAGAGCAGCAGCTTGATAAACTGGCTTGACTTGCCCCCAACAATCTTCCATGTAGTATATAGGACACTCTTCCATTGTATCAAGTCCGTAGGCAATACTAGTGTCTATTTCCTCCTCACAGCCATCTGGATAAGCATTTGATGGCTCGCAACCCACTTGGTTCATAGGGGCGACTCTTGGATGCGGGGGCTGCGGTCCTAGCACAGGAGGTGGTAGCGGTGTAGCTTGTACAACATTTTGAGATCTAGGGACCATGTGTTGCGGTAGTTGCTCAACAGGTGGAGTAGGCATCAATACAGGAGCTCGAGGCGCATCCGTCCAGGCTACAGGTGTTCTATTTGCCATCATACGTTTGATCATTAAACAATCCTTAGCTTGGTGACCATACCTACCACATGCGTTGCAAGTTCCATTAAATTTTACTCTAAACGTAGGGCACTCACTAGTGCTATGTGGACCTAAGCAAATGGAACACCATTGTTGCTCCCTTCTTGGATACATGTGACTATTTTGAGGGGGTCGATTATCCTTAAGAGACTCTTGGATTGCCTTGGTGAGGTCTGTCAAGAATGTCTCAAATACCTTTGGCTCATTGGCAATGGGCTTTGCAGTCATGGGTTCATACTCAATGGCTTGTGAGCTAGTGGATCTCGTGTCAGTAGACAGCCTCATGCCTGCTATCATCAAGTTGTCCTCTAATTGGATTGCATTGGCAGTGACATCTTCTCAGGTTGTGATACCTCTAATCACTAGTCCATTATAGATTCCTTCATTCCTCAACCCTCGAATGAATCGATCAAGCAGTTGGTTATTGTTGAAGCGCTCATTTACAGGGCAGCGAGAGTTTAAGTGCTTTAGACGACTAATGAAGTCCCTTACTGACTCTCCTTCCTTACGTTCGGCCTTCTGTAGCTGAGATGCTACACCCCAAAGCACACCTTCTCGTATGTACTCCTTTAGAAACAACCTTCGAAGGGTAGGGTAGATTGTTTTCTCGTCCACCCTTAGGGTCCTATACCAATCTCCAGCCTTCCCACTTAATGTCAAGCTTAAGGCATTGCACTTATGTAGTTCGTTGCGTTCCCCTAAGGAATCACATACTTGTTCAAACACTTCAATGTGTTTCCTAGCATCTTCATCCCCATTGAATTTTTGCGTGAGTTTGGCAATTTGTACTGCCTTACTTCTAGGCTCTCTATCAGATGCATGACGCATATTTTCCGCGATAGATCGACCTATGGTTTGAGCAAACGCTGCCAAGTCACCTATGTGAGGAGGCAGGGCCGGTGGAGGTACTCTTGGAATCATATGTGGGAGAGGAACGGGTACCGGTATTGGCATATGTGTGGATGATGCAGGATATGGAACATAACCGGGCATAGGTCCACTCGGATAAGAGCTAGGGAGCGGCACTCGAGGAGCATAAGCAAGTGGTACAATTGGAGGTGTGGGGGCCATGTGTGCATAAGGGGCTAGAGGCACATATGGTCGAGGCCCCATATTAGGTACTACGACACTAGGTAGTGGCACTGCGCTAACCGTAGATGTCATCGGTACATTCTCTGTCAGGCTTATCCCTGGAGTGAGCACTGTGTTTTCCTTAATAGAGGGTTGAGCCAAGTTAGGGAAGCTAAAGTTTTCGCTCGGAGGCTCAGATTGCATAGAGACCCCAGGTGAAATGACGTAAAATGGGTCCATGGGGCTCATTAGAGGAGTCTCCATTTGTGATAGAGTAGGCTGTTGAGCCTTGCTCGTATCCAGAAATCTCATGGGGCCAGTTGAGAGTATATTTACCCCTCGGTTTTGCCTTTCTGATTGAATAATGCCATGGATAACATTACAGATCATTTTCTGTTGATCTTCGATGCTCGTGGCACTAGAGGTGGATTGTACAATCTCTATCCATCCTACATGGTAGGCGTGGCCAGAGTGTAGATCCGTCAACACCTCAGTGTGGAGATCGTATGTCCAATGATCATTAATGAACAATCCTTCTAGAGTCGACGTGTTAACGGTTTCTTGTGAGGTAGAAGCAATGTTGCTCCCCGTGGTTTTACTTGTCACCAACGGTACTCTAGAGGGAACTTCTGAAGGAGGCAGCTCAACAGGGCCTTCTTGGTAAGAAGTTGGTAGGATATCCACATGGACACTCTTTGGGGGTGTGGGGTCCACGTGCGATGTGAAAGGAGAGTCCACTTCCCCACCCCCTTCGTGTGCTTCATTTGCATCAGGTTCCGAGCGAGTAGCTCTACCTAATGTTTCCATGAAACGGCTAAACATACTAGTACTAGGCTGTGGAGCTTCGGGAGGTGCATGGCCTTCTCTCTCAGTGTTTTGGGTAGGGTATGCTTCCATGATTTCTGAGTCGGAGGAGGAATCACTAGCGGCTATTTTAGGGTCTTGGGTGGTGCTACCTTGTGTCCCCGTTGAGGGTCTAGAGCTTATCGTGGATGGGTAATGGGTGTCCGTATGAACAGAGGCACCCTCAATATGCTCGTGTTCTAGCACCCGCCTAGAGCGTAAGTGCATGTGCTTTTGATACCCTAAGGTGTCAAAAAGCTGCTCTAGGAGGCCTTGTGACTAGTTTTTAGCGTGTTTTTTGTTTGTTTTTTTGCTAGATTTTTTAGAGCGTGTCGTGGAATGGGCCGTGTGATAGCTCGAAACGAGCGTATCGGTCAGAGGGTCGTGCCGTGCTTTACAGCCCTCCGTTTGGTCACTCTATGCCCTCGGAATCCCTAAAACTGTCAATTTCCAGTAGGGAACTAGGCCCAAACTAGAAAGTCTAAGGGTGCAAGTGGGAAGAGAAAGGAGGAGAGTGGAGGACTTGTCCCACATGCTCTCATTCTCTCTTGAGGGAGTAGGGTATATATATAAGAGTGAGTCTAGTATATATCATAAGATTGAGGACTGAGGCCTGGGCCTGGGCTTGGGCTTGGGGAAATGATCCCGATCCATCTTTTATACAAACCAACCCGTCCGTTTTAAAAGTCACGTTTTTTATTTTCGAAAAATTTAACCGCCCGCTCACTTGCGTTTTTATTTTCCGATTTTTATTATTATTATTATTTTTTTCTCAAAAACTTTTTTTTTATTTTTTATTTTTATAAAAATTCAGAAGTGCAGAAAACGCAGAAATTGCAGAAAATTGAAAACGCACAGAGATTGCAGAAATTGAAATGCAGAAACCGCAGAAATTGCAAAAATTGAAATGCAAGAAATGCAGAAAATTGAAAACGCACAGAAATTGCAGAAATTGAAAAAACGCAAGAAATGCAGAAAATTGAAAAAACACAGAAAATGTAGAAATTGCAGAAATTGGAACTTGACAGAAAATTTAACACAGAAAACGCAGAAAATTGCAGAAGTTGAAACTTGACAGAAAATGCATAAAATGCAAAAACGCAAGAAATGCTAACTGTGCACTACAAACCAGAAAACGTAGAAAACGCAAAAAACAGAAATTTCCACACAACTACACACCCTCATTCCCTGCCTTTCCTATGATAGAGATTGCACCACAAAAAAGCGTAAAGTGCTAACCGAGCTTAGTGTAGGGCATATCCCCGGCAGCGGCGCCAAAAATGTGCGCTCCTTGCCGCACTGTCGAAGCAAGGGACTTGCCAATACACCGTGTGCGAGCCACAAACGGCTCCAAGCACACAACAAGCCTAAACTAGCAAGCTCAAGAGAGCAAAGGGTGTGTCACTCGCCGCTCTACGCTCGCCTTCGTGGTGGATTCCTCGCCGCGATGAAGAAGAAGCTGCAGTCGTGCCGCGCTCAACCGCTTCGCCGCCGTCGTGCCTTCGTAATGCTCGATCGCACACACACTCTCCCTCTCTCTCTCTCTCTCTCTCACACACACACACACACGAGGAGGTGAAGAAGAAGAAGATGGAGATGGAGATGGAGCAAGAGCACTCTTCTATTGCACAAATGAGAGAATGAGTAAAAATTAGGTTTAGTTGGCTTTTATAGGAGCTCACCCCATTCACACTTGGGCGCCCATGCTTAACCAACTAATCCCTTGAATGTCCAAGTTAAAGTGCGTCTCTCATCGGCGATCACTCTACCTTTCCCTATTGGTCCGACAAGCCCGGTACCTGACTCTACCAAATACATAATACACGTCCGTCGTAGGTGATAGGGTGTCCGTGAGCCGTGAGGGTTAACAAATCTGGAAGCTTGTAGCCTCGACTCATCAATTACAAAGTTTATCCGAAAAATAAGAGTTACAGTATTCCCGATTCATCAAAATAATAAATGTTTTTTACAATGAGAGCTCTGAAAAATGGTATTCGAGTTAGCTTGCTGCTAACATTCCCCCCTTTCTCGCCTGTGTCATCCCTTGACACAACTTTATGGGCTAAAGTAGTCTTCGGGTTGATGGATGGCGAGGGGGTCTTTAAGTGCATGGAGTTCCTTCTCATATCTGATCTTTCTTTCTTTGTCTGGAACCTGCAAGAATTGCATGGCGACCCTGTTTTTTAGCTCAATGGCTAAGTAGCCTACAAATCTAGAGATTAAGTTGCTGATCACTAGCCCAAAAATATTCATTCACCAAGTGAAAAACCCTATGTAGAACACTTCCTCGGACGCCAACATATTATGAGATGGCAAGAACATGTAGCGGGCTTAGAAGCCATAAAGGACTTCTTCGGAAGTTTGGACGCTTAGGTCGTAGCATAGACCCTTATTTTCCTTGAGTAAGGACATCCACGGTGCTCTTGCTTGCTCTGGCTCGTGAAAGGCTTCAATGCATGTGAGCAGCATTCGGTAAATTTTGTAGAGCATAGCACATGAGAGATCAGGGAGACTTTTGAAGAATGCCATGGCTCCCATTAGGGTTTTCACCATATATTCCTCTGTCGGAGTTCCCTTTTCTGGAGCTGGCAATCGCGGATAATTCAGCCATGTAGGCCGCTTCTTTGTCATTGCTTCATGTGCTTGCCACGTCCTCACTCTTGGTACATGACAAAAAGTCGGGTCTTTATGAAGTGTTGCAGGTGCTCTTGTGAACACAATCAAGTATCTAGGATTCTTGTTCAATAAGCTCTTTCTCCACTTGGGGTGGACTTCATCTGTGCCTTCTGCTTGCATGTATTTATATAGTCATTCCTTAACCTGTAGCAACTCTATCTTGATCAAAGGATATGGTAATGATTGTTGATGCCATTGTGCATTGATTTGGTTGGGAGTTAGTTGAGTAACATTGATAGAATGAAGAACTCTCAACTCCCAATCCATCGCTGCTTTCCATAGCTCATCCATCTCTTAAGCAACCTGCTTCTTAAGTGCATCTTTTTCATCTTTTGACAGCTGGACCATTGGCACTTGATCGGCATCTATTATTGGTACATGAAAGTCTTCTTCTCCACCAAGCCCTTCTGCCGGCTGTGTTTCCATCTCAATGAAAGAGACTAAGGGAATTTCAATGTGGGGTTGTTCTGAAGTGCCTGCTTCTTCCTCCATCTCTTGCTGTCCGTCTTGCAGTAGCTGATTTACTCTCTTGAGCTCTCATATCTCCTTGAGTAGTTGTTCCTCTCTTTGTACCCGCATCAATGCTAGGTCTCTTCGTTGTACTGCTCTAGCTTTAGCTCTAGCTCGAGATATTTATTCTTCTTTTCTAGTGCTTTATACACTTCATCTGTACCTTGGATTGAGGCAACTGCGGGATTTTCTTTTATATGTCGCAAGAAGGTTGCCTGATCGTTGATCCTCTGCTCTGAATATTGTAGTGAAGCATTTTCCACGTCGAGCTGCACTCGGATCTTTTGAACTGACAGAGTTGTAGGTAAGAGTTCATTGGTAACCTCTGTCAGTTGTTCATCCTTGGTCTTGCAGGCATTTTATAACTTCATGCGAAGTTCACCTAGTTCCTCCATCTCCTTTTGTTGCTTCTCTTTGGCTAGCTGATGTTGTTCAGCTTCAGCTATGAGCTCTTGGATTTGTCTCTGTAGATCGGTGATGATAGTCCTTTTGTCCTCTAGATCTCCTTGCAGAGCGTCGATGACCATTTCCAGTTCTCTAGCCTTAGCACTGCAGCTAAGTGCTACTAATCGCATTTTCTAAGTCATCTCTTGCATCTGTTTTGCATATTCATTCACCTATATGATGACTTCATCATTTGTTTGCCAATCTTCTTGCTTTGTGAGCTGCCTAGGTGTTTCAACAGTCTCGGTGGGTGGCTCCTTAGCAGTTACTTGCGGTTGCGGGGGGGTTTGTACCTCTCCTTGAGGCTATGCGGTTGCCTCTGCTACTTCGTCTTCTTGAGGCTTCATGGATGCCTCTATCGTTTCTTGCTGTGTGGTTGTAGAGGATGTGGTTTTTGTTTTTGTTGCCTTGGTTTGCTCAAACTTTGTTGCCTCCTCAGGTTCAGGCTCCTTTTGTTTGGCTTGCTCGCCCTCTGCGGGTCTATCTGTCGGTGATGGGGGAGGGCTTGGCATGGGGTGGTCTGCCCATTCTGTATATGGTGATGATGGTCTGGAGACATCTCACCTTGTTCTTGCTGGGATTCACTTTGTTGTGTCGCTTCAGCTTGTCTCTGTTGCTCCGCCGCATCTTCCTTCGCTTTTCTTTTGGCTTCTTGAGCTTCTTTTAATCATAACGCTTTTGCTTCTACGTACATGCGTTCAAGAAATTCAGTGGGGTCATCTACCTCTTTCCTTCCAGGGTTCTTTGTTTTTGGCCCCTTTATCTCTTTTGGTACCCACTTTCTAGGGTCCTCACCTGCAGCTTGGCGGCTTCTTTGGTAGGTTTCTATTTCCCTTTCAAACCTTGCCTTTTTCTGCTGAGGTTCCTCTTGGTGTGCAGCCACTGCTTTTCTCTTCATGTCTTCAATCCCGGCTCTTCTTTCCTTGTTATCTGAGCTTTCGCTGCTATGTGCTTCAGGAGAGCTCTTTGCAGATTCTTCATCGGATTTGTAAACTCTTTTTGTTGACCTTGTGGTTCGAGGAGATGGTTGTGCAAACACAATCCATGTGTTCTAATCTGGGACATGCGGCAAATTGTCTGCCATGCCGATAGCATGGTATGCTATTCTTGTGAGTACCTCAGGTGCACCCAGATAAGTTATCTTACCCTCCTTCTTGGTTACGTTTAGCGTGGATAGCACATACTAAGTGTGATCAATGGGTTGTCTGGTTGTCGACTTCAACACTTGTGTGAAGGTAGTCGGAATTGCATGATTGGGTGTTGTATATCTTGGTGGTCTCTTTGCTAGAAAGTGGAAGTGTTGGTGATACAACCGTGATGGTTCTTCCACTTGTTTCTGAATGAGATCAGCAAATGTTGCCTCAACAATCTCTTTGGTGAAAGTCCTGCTGTCTTCCTGTCTCTGGTTCTCATTGTCATCCCCTCTGTTGGCAACTTGAGAGCCGAACCTTGGCCACAATTTCTTTCATTATTATCACTTCTATCTTCTGCCCTTGTTGGTCAGTAATCTGGGTTGATCCGTCTTCCTTGATTGTAGACAAGAGCTCGTAGACTTTCTGGAAGTCTACACCACATGGTTCTTGGTCATAGAATTCCCTGAGGCCGAGCCTTCTGTTAGCTTCTTTTGTGTCGGGCTTTGTCGCGACATCATAGATTTCTTTTGGCAGTAGCTGTAGTTCAGCCTGGTGTCCTTCTTCACTTTTAAACCTACCTATGAAAACTGTGGTGTTGTGCTCTTCAAGCTGTTCTTTGGATAGATATGTTTCTTTGGCCGTGTTTAATGAACTGGGGTCCAGTTGGTATGGTGGTAGCTCTTGCAGCTTATCCTTTTGAGAGACCCTCTTCTTGGCCTTCTCCGCAGCTTGCATTGCTCATGTTAAGTGAATAGAGTACCAAAGTTAAAAAGTTCTGACATTACCGCTCTGAAATGTCCTTCAGTCTGAATTGCTGACAAATCAAGTCCAATTTGCTTCAAGTCAATTTTTGAACATGCATAGATGCATAAAAACATGTAAAGGTCAAAATCACGAAGTCCAAGCAAAAATTTGCAACTAAAGTAAATAATCGCAGCTGATGAATTTTTCCAACTCTTTGTAATTTCGGCATCATAGGCTTGAAATATATATCAATTAGATACTCTGAGTGAAGTGTGGGCAAATGTGAATGCACAAGGTAAGAATGGTGCCAGATTTAGGCTTTCTGTCTCTGAAACAGTAGGTATAAGAGAATTTTGAAATTTTGAGGTCCAATTTGTTCAAACTTGGTCACTGTGTTTAGGACATCATGTGTTTTGGTCCCATGAAGGCAAAATATCAATTTCTCCCCATCTTGGCAAAAAAGTAAATAATCGCGATTATTAACTTTTTCATCATCAAAATGAACATTTCTTGGTGCAACTTAGCTCTAGGCATGATATAGACCGTGTGTATGAGATATGAGGTGATTTGGATCAAAAAATGTGACTGATAACTCAAAATTTGCATTGGAAGGGCTTCTTTGCGTTTTTTGACAATTTTCCAAGTCATTATTAATCATTTTAGTTCACACTTGAAATGTGGCATGCAATAGGTGTGCAAAAAGTGATGGGTGATGTGAAGGTACCATTTTCAAGCCAAAAATTTACAAAGGTAAACAATCGCGATTATTTACAACATTCAACTTTTTTGCAAAACTTGACAAATTTTGACCTAAACATATTCAATACACCTAAAACAAGTCCTAAATTGAATTTGGTAAAGTTTTGTCCTATCGGCATTACTTCGTGCTTTGTCGACTTTGAAATCATCGATTTTTGTGAGTACATGGTATGTGGAGTTGGTTAGTCACTTTTGAGGCTATGGACTTGCCCGCTACATAGTCCTGAAGCAACTCATCCAATTTTAGCCCATTTAGAATCAGTTTGAGTTGGTATGTCAAATTTGACGCTTTGCAGCCTTTGAGTTTTTTTTTTTGCTTTCCGAGGGCTTGCCTTGATTGAATTTATGAAATCAACCATACACATTGTGTATAGACCTAGTCTA
Source organism: Adiantum capillus-veneris (assembly GCF_014529385.1). Lineage (NCBI taxonomy): Eukaryota > Viridiplantae > Streptophyta > Polypodiopsida > Polypodiales > Pteridaceae > Adiantum > Adiantum capillus-veneris. The sequence goes on along the minus strand of NC_140947.1, from coordinate 53,515,000 downwards.
TAAGCTATTTGTGGAGGCAGAATCCAATTCTGGCATCTGTAAAAAACCTAGCTTTTCTACTTGGGACCCCCCTCAACCCCTACCGAATGGTCAACTATTGATATAGAAGTGTTCTATTATCTAGGGTTATGCTACACTTTAAGTCTCGTCTGATTTGGTTGAGCTGACATACTGATATGGTTAGTTTTTGGTCGTAGGTCTTCGTGCACTGCTCGGATTCTAGGGTTTTTTCCTGGGGTTGAGACTAGCTACCAGCCGTATAGAATGGATCATTGATAAGTATAGAACTTACCCCTCATGCCTCGTGTGAGACGGCGTTGTAAACAGGCGACTATGAACTCCAGAAAATGCACGCGAAGAAGGTCAAAAAGCTCTCTCTCCAAAGGCGACAAGTGGAAATGAGGTGATTTTAGTCTACCTTGGGTATCTATACTCGGACTTCCCGAACCCTTTCCCCAAATTCCCCTGTTAGTCCTACTAGGCTGTGAAATCTATGTTAGACTCAAAAAAATTTCCAATCGGATTCTTGTAGCTCATTCTGCGAGAATTCTGCCAACGTAGGTGTGGCCGCCTAATTTAGGCTTCCCGCTTCCATCTGCCGATTTGATTGAAACTTTTTGTGCGTGTGCGCGTTGTCCTTCTGATCATCAATGTATCTTCAGTTTTTCCATCTGAGCTCATTTGGTATTTATTATTAATTTTTGACCTGTTTATTGAAAAATCAAAGTGCAAATTCAATAATTAAGAAAATCCATTGAAAAACACAGCTTTATTGTTTTTTGTTGGATTTGTCCATTTTTAAGTCCCAATATCAAGAAAAATGATGAAAATTAACCAAAAAAGACTAATTTTTAATGATTTTTTGATAGTATATACACTATTTACCCTCATCGAGGAGATATTACCAGTTAAATTCCTCTATGGATGATTTATAAGGGCATTATTAGGTAATTTTGAAAAAATCACACGTTAACATCAAACTTTTTTCTCCCTCTTCAAACATTGCCCTTAATTACTTAGTTCCCTTCCACCTCTCCTAGATGGCGTACTCCGGGACGACTGTGTGCATGGGTTGAACAATTGTGTCTATGCATAGCCTTGGTTGGCTCTATCATGCTTTGAAGATCAATGCAATTCAAAGCATCATGTTGTGCAAGAGTTGGGTCTTGAGTAATTAACTCAAGGGTTTTTGATGTCGAGGTTTTTTTATGCTGTCTTCCAAAGAGGAAATCCTGTAGCTTGTGTGCTCTTTGCTTGATTATCCCATTAGGATGCTTTGGCATGCTGATTTCTTGAGCTGTTGGTATCAATATTGAATGTTGTCGAGCTTTTATCCACCATTGATATCTTGGTTTACTTTGTGCAGAATGGTGTGGTGGAGTCTTCTGAGACTTAACTCTCCATTGCTTGATTGGTTTTACAGTTTGCGGAGAAGATAAGTGCTCCTTTTTCTTCCAAATCCATTTCGTGTTGGGTTCCCTGCTCGGAGGTGTTCTTCTTTGTTTCTTGAACCTTGGATCTGGCTTTGGTACTATCAATGATGTTTTGGGCACCCAAATTTGAATCGGCTTATCCTTAAGCTCTGCTTTTGGTACCCAAATTTTCCTGGCTCTTTGCATGCTACATGTAGCATTTGCATGTCAATAGGATGGAGAAGATTGATTGCTTTGTGGTTTGCTCTGTTGGTAACTCCCTTTTCATTCCTCCTTGCTTGGTGCAATTGGAACAATGAGTTGTTCGCCTTTAGGTGATAGCTTGAGCTGATTGGTATCCCAATCTGGTATTGTCTTGTATGTCCGCATCCATGAGATTTCAAGAATCATTGTCTCATTCATGTATTCATCTGGTAAGCATACAAACTGATGAGGACATGAACATCCATGTACTATCACATTTAAGTTGACTACTCCCAATGTTGGTGTTGGGTTCTTGTGGCACCCTTTGATAGTCACTATTCCTGCTGTCAAGGACTGACTTGTTGCTTTCTTGTATGTGGAATAACTGATTGCATTTACTCAAGCTCTTGTATTGATCAATGCATTCGTGCTATATTGTTCAAATGTACTTTGATGCGAAGGTCCATTTCATCTAACAATTCATCATCTGTTGACACTGCATCTTTCTGCAATTCCCATTGTCGATCATCTAGGTCCAGAGTGTTGGTGGGAATAGGTATTTGTTGATTCTTGAGAGCATCTTTCCTTTTGAGTACTTGAAGCTGAGCTTCTTCTTGGGCTTCATCAATAACCTGCTGTCGTTTTATCTTTCTTTGCTTAGCTGCATACATCCTTTCTAGCAACTCATTGGTTAGTGACAGATTGTACTTCTTTAAACGACATCTAGGGTGGACAATTTAGCTGCTCCACTTGGAGATACATCTCCAATGATAAACATTCCGTTTCCCTTTTTTTAAAACTTGGGAATGTGTTGCTTAAGGGAATAGACTAAAACTAAGTCCCCTTGTTTGAAGATTTTTGTAATTAGATGGGATTCAAAAAATTGTTTTTGTTTTCTCTTTTGTGCATAGATGTGAGCTACAGCAGTTAGCCTTTGCTCATCTAGCTTTTCTAAATCTTCAAGTCTCTCTGACAATTCATGTCCAGTCCACTCAAGATCCTTAGCTACCCTTAGTCGACAATAGAAATTCTATTGGCAATATGGCATCAAGACCATAAACAAGGTTAAAGGGTGTAGCGTTTAAAGATGTTTTGAATGAAACTCGATAAGCCCATAGAGCTACATGGAGATTCATTTCCCAATCGGTCCTTCCTGAACTAACCACTTTAGTCAATACCGAGCTAAGAATTTTATTCGTAAGCTCAGCTTGTCCATTTGCTGTGGATGATAGGGAGTTGATTTGTTATGGATGACCATAAATTCATTAAGCAAATACTCAATTACCTCATTCAAGAAATGAGTTCCCCTGTCACTGACAATTCCTATTGGCAGTCCATATCTTATGAACACATACTTATATAAGAATGCGGTGGTGGTTCTGGCATCATTCTTTTGAGTTGCTTTAGCCTCGGCCCACTTGGTCAAATAGTCCGTAGCTACAATGATACATTGAGCTTGGGTTCTATAAGCAGGTGGCTCTATTGGCCCAACAAATACTATACCCCATTTTGCAAAAGCTCTTGCCCCCATCATTGGTCTTATTAAGGGCATGCTATCCACGCGGATTTGGCATTTTTTCTCGTTGACATGCATCACACCTTCGAATATATTCTTTGGCATATGCAAAAAGTGTTGTCCACCATATGCCTGCCATTAAGATTTCTCTTGCAGTGGTCTCACTAGAAAAGTGACCTCCCGCAAATCCAGCATGTTCTATAATAGGAATGTATTCGTTTTCATTTGCACAAAGACGCAAGTTGTTGGGAGAAGAGGGGGAGACTGATTGCTTAAATTATTCAACACATGCTCACAAACATCACCATCAACCTGTCCACTTCTTTTTCCAATTTCCAAGTGTACACATACACACACACCTAGACTATCACACACACACACACACACACACACACACACACACACACACACACACAGAACATAGAATTGACATAAACAAGCTTGTAAGAGTGTGTAAGAGAATTGTAAGAGATGGAGACTAGATTAGAGAGTACACAACAAATAGAACATACCATAAGAGAGTAGAGAAGAGAATCTGCAAGAGAAAGGGCTAAATCTAGCCCCAAACTCCACGGCACCTCTCTTGTGGAGTTCGTATTTGATATATTATTTGTGAGTTTAAAGTGCCAAAAATTGAGGCCTCTCTTTTTACAACCACTTCACTTTTGTAAATGAGTGAAGCTCATTAGTTCTTGCATGACCCATAAGGGGAGTTCCCACTACAACTATTTACAGAACCATAGTGGCTTTTCAAAATGAAATTCTATATACTGTGCAAAGAGTAATTGCCGGCGCCTCTTCATCAACTCCCCGCATTCCACTCTACAAAATCATCATCAACTCAATTAGAAAATAAATAGACAGCACATAATTAACCATTATGCCAGCTATCCCAATTGCAGCTAGCCACTACAATAGGAGGGTGCCCAGACTCATAACATCCCTCCCACCAGGGATAGCAACTGTCCTCAATTGCTCAATAGAGAAATCAAATGGACCGTGAGTGATGGAAACTGTGGAGAAGGTCGGGGAAGTTGCGAAAAAAGCTTTTCAGGCATCCATTTGGCATCCTGTCTAGGGTGGCCCTTGAAAGTCAAAAGGTAGCGGTTATAACCATGCCAATGCGTGTAGTGGTGGTCTCGTGTCAACTATTTTTGCAGGGATGAGTTGGTCTTCTTGGTCTAGAAGTGAAGGTGGGCCTTCATAAATGTGATGAGTAGGTAGGGGTCCTTTGAAAGGTCTTAAAAGACTTGTTACCATATACATGTGGTAGTGATGTGTGTGAACACACTAGGACCGTTGGGGCATTTTTTTCCTCTTTAGGAGGTTTTGTCCCCCGAGCATTGTATATACACCCATCACTCTAGGGCTATCTATCTTTCAATTGCATATTAAGTAACACTCTCTCTATTGTGTGCCTTGAGCTTCCTTCGTCTTCTCCAAGCTGTGTGCGTTTCTCTGCAACCCTAATTCCAACAATTGGTATCAGAGCAGGTTGCATCCTCCCAGGCTTAGTCGCCAGCTGCTCCAGCACATGCCTGCTCATTTTCTTCGATTTCAGTGAGCTTTGGCAAGCATTTGCAGGTCGATAAAAATTTCGGGAGAGCTCATAGAGCTTAGTCTGCTCAGATTTTTGATTCGGGCTCATTTTGGCCTCCATTTCTACTACAGGCTACTAGTACTGCACAGGCTATTTTTTCATTTTGTTCAAAATTTTTGTTAGTGCCGTTTTCTGCATAACAGGTGCCTCATAGTCTTCTACGGTTTGTGCTATATAGCACGTGTTGTTCCTGCTCCGGTTCTCCTATTTTTGGGCAGTTTTCACATCAAGTACAACATTTATCATGGTTGACAATAACACAGATGTGTTCAAGATGTTTGCTACTGAGGACAAGTTGGATGGGGACAATTACCCTATGTGGGCTTATATGATGCAACATGCCCCCTTTCGAAGCTGTTCGTGCAGTCGAAAGCTTAATCCGAGCTATACTTCAAGAGTTGTATTTCAACTCCACTTTTGCTAGAGCTATGGGTACAGGTACAGGTACAGGTACAGGACACATGTGTAGGTTGTTCAGAGACTATTTTGGGATGGTATATAGCTGCTTTATGGCTATTATGTGCTATTGAGACGGTGTTTATGGGCTGATTAGGAGCACTTTTTGGCATCGAGATTGTCTCGGGTTTTTTAGGCATCCATCTCCTCACAGGTTCTTGCATACATACAGGACATCCAGGTTTCTTACAGGTTGCAATGTTTAGCATCAACACAGATTTCAGTGGGAGTATTTGATGCGGATATGCATAGTTTTGGCACTTTTGATAGTGCTTGAGCTCTTTTGAGAGCGGTTTTACTCACTGCAAGGATTTGTTTTACTGCTTGCACATTTCGTTTGGCGCCTATTTGAGCATGTATACTGCACCTTGCAGTATTTTTGATAGTGGATGTAGGTTGAGTTGCAAAAACTGCCATATGTACCTTTTGTGGAGGCGATTTGGCTTGTTTCAGGCAATCCCAACCCTTTTTGAGACTCGGTTTGGAGGCCTTTCTGAGACTGGGCTGGTTTCTTGTCTGCATAACCTTTTGTGAGGGTCGATAGCGTGAGGTTTTCTTGAGCTGGGGGATTCTCGAATGTTGAGATCCTTTCCGTGATACAGTTGCTGGAGTACCCCTTTTTCGTGGCCTCGCCATAGGACATGTATAGAGAGGAATAGGTGCATTTGACGCCGTGTTGGCAGTCTTGGGTCAGCTTTTGACTTTTTATTCACAGTTAGTGGTTGATGCGCCTGTCTTATGCTATGAGAGCATTACTTTTATGTGTTACTGATCTCTTGTGACAGTTTTGGATTGAGATTCTGTCAGTTTTTCTGGGGAAACTTTGCCAAATTTTTTTCACAATTACCAGTGTTTATTGCCATATTATCTTTAGCTTGCAGCCATGTCATCTAGTGGTCAAAAGGATATTTACCATATCTAGAAATTTGATGGGACGAATTTTGCTATCTGGAAAGAGCAGATTCAAGATGTTCTTATACAAAAAGGCCAACTGGATCCTATCATGGAGCGCCTAGAGGGCGAGTGTACAGAATTTGAGTGGGAGAAACTTGATGCTAAGGCCAAATCTACCCTCCGTTTGCATTTGGCCAAATCTGTGTACTTTACTATAGTTGGAGAAAGAACTGCTAGAGATGTATGGGATAAGTTGTGTTCCAATTATGAGAACAAAAGTGCCACTAATAAGGTTTTCTTGATGAAGAAGCTGTTTGACCTTCATATGAAGGAAGAGGGCACTATTTCTACTCACATTAATGAGTTCAATATCATTTTCACTTAGTTGACCATTCAGGGTTTGGTCTTCGATGAGGAAATCAAATGTATATTCTTGCTATGTAGTTTACCCTCGTCTTGGGATACATTCTGTACTGCGATTAACAACTCAGCACCTGGTACTGGTCTAGTGTATAATGACGTCCTTGGGAGTCTGTTTACCGAGGAGATTCATAGGAAATCTCTCGAAGGCAAGAAGGATGGTGATGCGTATGTTGCTAGTGATAGACAGAGGGGTCGCACTCAAAATCATGCCAAAAGCAAGGAACGTGGGGGCTCACGCAGTAAGTCTCAGGGTTCTATGCATAATGTTGAGTGCTATCACTGCCATAAAAAAGGGCATGTGAAGAAGGATTACAGGAAATGGCAGCAAAGCAAGAAGGATAAACAATCCGGTGAAACTTTTAAGTCTGATGATTCAAACAAGGGCAAAGCAAAGTTAGAGGAGATCAATGTGCTAGAGTCTTCAAATGCTCCTATTGTAGAGACTCTTCCAACGGTTGTTATGCCACGTACCTCTGACGTATTGGTCTTCATAGAAGATCTACCTGTCGAGGCTCTTGTTACAGAAGATGCGCAGTATGCACAGTATTGGATAGTAGATTCTGGTGCGAGTTTCCATGTGACACCACATAGAGAGTGGTTCTCTACTTTTCTCACTCTTGTGGCAAAGTGAGACTTGGTGATGCTTATGAACTACACATTGAGGGTGTCGGAACCGTCAAATTGCATCTAATGAATGGCACGCACTTTACTTTATGTAATGTCCGACATGTGTCCAAGTTGACTAAAAGCTTGATTTCTGTTGGCCAACTTGATGATTTGGGCTACAACACCACATTTGGCAATGGTTCGTGGATAGTACACAAAGGTAATCTTGTTGTACTAAGAGGTCAGAAGCATGGCACCTTGTATTCCATGCATGTGTCAGATGTTGGTCATGATTACATAATTATAGTCTAGCTGCCATCTACTGAGTTGTGGCATTGCCGGCTAGGTCATATTAGCCAAAAAGGAATGAGAACTTTGAATCGTTTTGGCTACTTACCTGTCTTGTCTTATGTTGACTTTCCTGTTTGTGAGCACTGTATCTATGGAAAACAGACTAGGTCCGTGCACTTACCATTGGGTCAAAAGCGAGTTGAACCCTTAGATTTAGTGCATAGTGATGTTTGTGGTCCTATGTCAACCAAACCTCTAGGGGGGGCCAACTATTTTGTGACATTCATAGGTGACTTCTACTCGAAAGGTGTGGGCATATCCTTTGAAACATAAGGATTAAGTTCTTCCTGTGTTCCAAAATCTTTTAGCACTCGTTGAGAATAAGTCTGGCAAGAAACTCAAGAGGTTGCAATCTAACAACGGTGGAGAGTATGTCTCCATGGGTTTGACAATTTTTGTGCTAAAAGAGAGATTAAAAGGCAATTTACTGCACAATACACACCAGCTCAGAATGGAGTTGCTGAGTGCATGAATCGTACAATTTAGGAAAGAGTCACAACCATACTTTCTAGGGCAAATCTCACACAAGGCTTTTGGGCAGAAGTCGTCTTGACTGCAATGCACATTATAAATCGTTCGCCTAGTACACCATTGAATTATGAGATTCTAGAAGAATTATGGTCTAGAAGTAAGCCCCACTATGACCATCTACGTGTTTTTGGTTGTGAAGCTTATGCTCACGTGCCTAAACAACTTCGCCAAAAGTTAGAGCCAAAGTCACACAAATGTATTTTCATTGGATATGGTGCAGATGGAGAGATGGGATATCATCTCTGGCACCTAGAATCTCGTCAAGTTATCCGTAGTTCAGATGTGATCTTCAATGAGTCGAAGATGCATAAACAACCTATCAAGGAAATAAAGATTCGAAGAGTCACTTTTGAGGATGTTGCCTCAGAGACAGTGAAATCAACTCAGCGGGCTAGTGATGTACCTTCCACTAGCAATGCTCCAAAGGGAGCGGATATCAATGGTCAAGGAGTGAGATGGTCTACTAGAGTCTCTCGTCCACCTGTGCATATTGAGCTAGGTCTTGATTACATCATGTTGACCGATTGCGGTGAGCCAAGCTGCTACCAAGAAGCCATGATGACGGATGATGTGGTGAAGTGGGAACAGGCTATGGAATCTGAGTATAACTCGATTCTGGCTAATGACACTTAGGACTTGGTAGAACTGCCAAATGATGCAAAAGCTTTACCTTGCAAATGGGTTTACAAGAAGAAATTTACCTCAGGTGATCCAAATCCAAAGTACAAGGCTACTAGCCAAAGGGTTCAAACAACAAAAGGGAGTCGATTTTGATGAAATCTTCTCGCCTGTAGTCAAGATGACAATGCTTAGAGCCATACTTGGTCTTGTAGTGATTGAGGACATGGAACTTGTCCAAATGGATGTGAAGACAACATTTCTTCACAGGGATCTTGATGATGAAGGGGATCGGGGAGCACCACAGACGGAGAGTGTGTGAGAGAGAAGGAGACACACATGATGTGGGTGGGGAGACTCAAAGAGTGAGCAGCCCCCTATACACTTATGCTATGTATAAGGTATACAAGTCAGTGGGCGCCCAGACTCTAGGCGGTCGGGCAAGGCACAGACGCCTATACCCCAACAACCTCCCACTTAAAGGCGACTATGCCTTTAAGCAAGGGAACCTAGTCTAAAGACTACAAAAGGCGAGAGAAAACCGCTCTCAACCGATGCCCACTGGCTGGCTGTGATCGTGTGTATCCAGTTGTCCTGCTCCCGTGTAAGTCCATACACCACCAGACGTACCGCACACGTACTACAAGTATGTACGCAATACCTGCATATCTCCCTCGTGCACTATGCCATCATCAATCAAAAAATGACTGACAACCCCAACTGCAAATGCTTCCACTGCAGCTGCGATATCCGGTCTCAAGATCAACATCTCATACATGAGACCACCGAATGCCGATGCAATGCTAGCGGGCCCTGCTAGCTCTACGGAGCATGCATCAACATATATATCCCTGGCAATAGGCATCTCTGACTGACAAGGCGTGTCAGCCACATGCATCTCCTGACTGTCCACAAAAGACGCATCAACCTGTCGTGCAACCTCAGAGCAAACCAGCTGCTCTAGGTGTCTGCTGGAAGACATATCCTGCACAACTATATCCCCATGCTCACTGTCTAGCATAGAAAGGAATGGCTGCATAATCGCTGACATCTCAGCCTCCTCTGCAATCATCCAATGCAAACATGACCACTCAATCTACTGTGACTCACGAGAGCTCTCATGCTCTAACTCCGTATGCATAGACTCTTGCACAACGTCCTCCTGTCATGACTCACTAGAGCAAGACCGCTCTACCTGTCTATCCTGCATAGAAGTATCTCGCACAACTGACTCTCTGCTTTGCTCAGTCACTAGCAAAGCATGCATGTCTGACTCTGTCAACTCTCTGTGTGACTGCTCAAGTCGTGCCCCAACTGTGTACACAACGAGTTCACTACTCTGCACTCCATGCAAAGCATCCTGCAACCCACAAGCAAAGAGACTCGCCTGCTCTCTCGCTCTCTACCTGGCTGCATGATCACAAAGACAACACCGTCTCTCGCGTGATCCACATGCAATGGGTAACCTGTACCACTCCTGGCACCTCTCGCAATCACTAGCGAACCCAAATGCAACGCAAAAGATCGCTCAAGCAGCGATACCCGACATCCACTATCCCATAACTGTCTGACTGAGATCAAATCCCGTCTCAGATCTGGCACATAACGCACATGACGCAGGGTAAATCTCATACCACTGGGCAAGGACAAACATACGTCTCCTGTACCCTCAATGTCATACACAACACCATCAACCATGTGCACACAACCAAGTCTCCCACTAGAAAACGTGCTAAACCACTCACGATGCGACGTGACATGGAAAGTAGCATCTGAATCTAGTAACCAATGTGAAGACAATGTGCAATCCGATATGCAATCCGTAGACATAAGATCGTCTGAAGACAATCTAGATGTAAATGTGACATCGCCGTCACAAGCATACTCAGTAACCACTGTACTGATCTCACTAGCATCTGTCATGCCCAAATCTGCATCACGCATATGTCGCCACCGTTGTCTCAAACGCCTGAAACATCGACGCCTAATGTGCCCTCTATGTCCACAATGCCAACATGTCAAGTCTCTATGCTGTCGAGACTTGCGTGTGGGATCAATCTCTCCCATGGACATAGAAGTGGGACTAGACTTCCCTGTAGACATGGATGTCGCGTACATAGCATGTATACTCTGCCATAAAGCATGAGTTGTAGTCTCCCTCGAGACCTGCCAGTAAACAGACTCAACCAGATGCAAACAAATCGTAGACATGGCTAACTCATCAAGATCCTGCCAATCATCATCACGCATAGACTTGGGCTTCACCGATAAACCACGCAAGGGTTTATCCTGCCCCAAATCCGCCAATGCAACAAGCATATGCTTCTTCCAAGCAACAAAATCTGCACCATCAAACTGTGTCAGACCATAACGCTGGAAGTCAAATGAAAAATCAGCCATAATGCTCACAAAAGAGCAACCAACAATGAGTAGCAAATGTCAACCAAATCAGCCCTAAACTGGCTCGAATCGCATCAACAAAAGTCTACAAATATGGCTGTAAAATCTGATGCAAAGTTGCACCAATAACCGTGCAAAGCCTTGCACAAAATCACAAGTCAATATGACTCAATCGCGCATAAATATCTGACAAAATTTTGGCAGAGTCTCCTTTGTAACTGGAGCAAAATCTCAACAGTAAACCTCAAAGAGACAATAATATATGCCACAATGGCCAATCCGGGAATAAACTCGACCGGAATCACCTCACAAAGTCATACATATGAGCATACCCGCTCTTGCCGGAGTACCACTCAACGGCACCTCAAATGACATACATGTGAGTGATGATTGCTGCCAAAATACCTTTCAATCAATGACCAAATGTTTGCCAGATAACTATAGCAACATTTCGCAAAACCTTGCAAGATCTGTCGCTATGCGCAATACGAAATACGGCACACAAGGGCATACACAAGTGACTCCAAACTCCAACCAAATGATGACTGAAAATCACCTGTCAAAGTGGGAGTAAACTCAACCACTAAACTGTCAAAGAGCAACCTACGGATACGTAGAAGCTATGGCGAGAACCTGGATAAAATCCAACAGAGTTTCTTCTATAAATTGAGCCATATCTCAAATAATCTCAGCAATAAACAAATACACAAATTCATATATGGCATACATAAACTGCCAAGACCATGGCAACATAGCTCACTCTCGCATGAGTGTCTCTCTGGACAAATGCATATCCAAAAACCTGTGTACACCTATGAATTTGCTGGTTGCTGCAGAAAATACTCCGTGTGTGTGAGATATACCAAAAACAGTGTTTTTGGGACCCGAAAGTGCACAAATAAACCTGCTGCTGTACCTACTGTAATTCAAAGAGGAATTTCAGAAAATAGACATCACCATCGCGTCCGGAGCGTGCCAAAACCCTGACCTAGACTCCTGGATCATGTAGATCTGACTCTGTATGATAGAGCTAAGCAAAAAACTGCGTTTTAGAGCCCGAAAATGGCAAAAACGAGTTGCACACAGTCTTGAACCTGCTCCTGCTCCACTCTGCGTGATGCAATGTCCTCTCAATGCAAGCTCCAACACAAGAGCTCTGCCACAACAACATCCAAGCACTCGAATGTCAAGCTCTCCTCCGTCGAGCACTTCTCTAACGAGCTCCATTGAGCTCAAAAGCTCCTCTCACCAAGGAAGCCGCAACCGCCTCCTCGACCAAGCTTGACCACACCAAGCTCCTAAGCTCCAAAGACAATGCTCCTCAAGCTAAAATCGCTCTCCGTGAAACTCCGCGATCAAACTCCACCGTCGAGAGCGAGCGAGCTATCGTCTCGAAGCTCTCAAAGCCGTCGTGCTCTCCGCGGTCACCATAGCTCTGATACCAATTGAAGGGGATCGGGGAGCACCACAGACGGAGAGTGAGAGAGAGAGAAGGAGACACACACGATGTGGGTGGGGAGACTCAAAGAGTGAGCATCCCCCTATACACTTATGCTATGTATAAGGTATACAAGTCAGTGGGCGCCCAGACTCTGCGCGGCCGGGCAAGGCACAGACGCCTATACCCCAACATATGAGAATGTTTACATGCAGCAGCCTGAAGGGTTTGTTCAGGAGAGCGCATCTCGTGAGGAGCTAGTATGTAAGCTCAAAAAGGCACTTTATGGCTTAAAGCAGGGTTCAATGCAGTGGTATCATAAATTTGATGCATGTATGAGGTCTCAAGGATGTAAAAAGAGCGAAGAGGATCACTGCTTGTACACAAGAAAGCTAGATGATGGCTCGATGATCATTCTAGTTTTGTATGTTGATGACATGCTTATAGCTGGGAAATCCATTGTGGAAATTGCCAACTTGAAGAAAACACTTAACAATAATTTTGCAATGAAAGATTTGGGGGATGCTACACACTTTCTTGGCATGCGAATCAAAAGAGATCGCAAACGTCGTATTCTTGAGTTATCTCAGGAAACATACATTGAGAAAGTTTTGCAGCATTTCAATATGCAGGGGGGAAAGCATTGAGTACCCCAATGCAGGAATTCTTGAAACTCAACAACGAAGATGCACCCAAATCTGATGCTGAGCGAGCTAAAATGGCTAAAGGTACCATATTCTTTGGCTGTGGGCAGTCTCATGTATGCTATGGTGGCCACAAGACCAGACATTGCTTTTGCAGTGGGAGTGCTGAGCCGATATATGGCAAATCCTGGCACCAAGCATTGGAAAGCAGTGAAGCACATTCTTAGGTACCTCAAAGGTACGGTCGGCAGGTGTTTACACTTCAAGAACACTGATGCATCCATTGTGGGTTATGCTGACGCAGACTATGCGAGTTGTGCCAACAATAGGAGATCGACATCTGCCTATGCCTTCATATTTGCTGGAGCAGCAGTATCTTGAAGGTCATGTCTTCAACATTGTACGTCGTCTTCCACTACGGAAGCAGAGTACGTTGCATTGTCGGATGCAAGTAAAGAGGCTGTATGGTTATCTCGCTTGGTCAAAAATCTTGGCATTGATGAGACTCGAGTGATATATTGTGATAGTCAGAGTACTCTTACATTGGCAAGGAATCCCATGTTTCACTCCAAATCAAAATACATTGAAGTCAGGTATCATCTGGTGAGAGATTTCTTGGCCAAAGAGCTCATTGATTTGGTCAAGGTACACACTAACGACAACCCATCAAATGCTTTGACAAAAGGATTAGCTTTGGAGTGGTTTACACATTGCAGTGAGTTGATGGGTATAGGTTGAAGCCACTAGATTGCTTCACGGTTGTACATACCAGGTCACTTGGGCTGCGTTGGCCTTCAAGTGGGAGTTTGTTGGGATTCAGGCCAACTGGCCGGACATCCCACTTACTACTAACCCATCTACTAACTTAACCATGTATACACTTATTCTTTAATACAACAAAATAAGGAGCTGCAACAGGATAATGTTGTTGTGCGCTCCACCCAAAGCAGGTCTCTCTCTCTCTCTCTCTCTCTCTCTCTCTCTGTGTGTGTGTGTGTGTGTGTGCTCTCGTACTTGCACTCGCACACACTTCCCATGGCACCTTCAGTTAGGCAGTCAAAATAAGGTGTAAGTTGGGTGGTCGAAAGAATTTTAAGTGATTGGCTTTGAAGTTTGGTCAAGTGCAATTCTGGTTAGGTAATCGATCGAGAAGGTTTTTAAATGGGACGGCCAATCAAGGGTATAATAGGGTGGACATGCCCTTGAGGATTGTTCCTTGAGTATGAAGTGGGTAGTCAACAGTGTTCAAGAAATATCATTCTTGTAAATATACAAAAGTCTTTTTCTTGAATTTGCTAAGAGGAAATGTTAGGAAATTAGGGTTTTTTTTGAGTGTTTACACTACTTTTCTTTGTTTTGGGGTGGAATTTCTCGTTTTTCCCTTTGCCTCAACCGACATTTTTTTGTGTGGATGTACATCTTGATGCTTCATGCAATATTGAGACGATTGTTTTTAGATCTAGTTTGTTTTCTCTCTCTTAGGCTTATTGAAAAGCTATTCCCCTTTGCACCAATACAAAATGAGGAAGCAAATATTGATTTTTGTATCGATTTGGATGTAAGAGGCACTTTTTAAGATCTAAATACCTTGGAAACAAATTACATAAAAAGATATAAACAAAATTAAATTTAGCTATAATGATTGATCAAGAGAGTCTACATGGTTGTGAATTGTTGTTCTTTGAAGAGAATTCCAAAGGCTCCAAATTCGCATCTTTATCTCCATGGTCTCCATGTTTCCAAGAGCATTGTCTTGCTCTGGTACCACTGTTGGGAGAAGAGGGGAGACCGGTTGTTTAAATTATTCAACACATGCTCACAAACATCACCATCAACCTGTCCACTTCTTTTCCCAATTTCCAAGCGCGCACACACACACACCTAGACTATGACACACACACACACACACAGAGAACATATAATTGACATAAACAAGGTTGTAAGAGTGTGTAAGAGAATTGCAAGAGATGGAGACTAGATTAGAGAGTACACAACAAATAGAACATAGCATAAGAGAGTAGAGGAGAGAATTTGCAAGAGAAAGGCCTAAATCTAGCCTCAAACTCCACGGCACCTCTCTTGTGGAGTTTGTATTTAATATATTATTTGTGAGTTTAAGGTGTCAAAAATTGAGGCCTCTCTTTTACAACCACTTCACTTTTGTAAATGAGTGAAGCTCATTAGTTCTTGCATGACCCATAATAAGGGGAGTTCCCACTACAATTATTTACAGAGCCATAGTGGCTTACTGAAATGAAATTCTAAAATACTGTGCGAATAAAAATGGCCAAGAGTAATTGCCGGCGCCTCTTCATCAACTCCCCGCATTCCACTCTACAAAATCATCATCATTAACTCAATTAGAAAATAAATAGACAACACATAATTAACCATTATGCCAACTATCCCAATTGCAGCTAACCATTACAACAGGAGGGTGCTCAGCGTCGTAACACAAGTGTTGATCCTTACCTCTTCGATATAGTTGGTTTCCAATAAGAGCATAGTCTCTTGCTTCAAATTCAATTGCTCTTTGCCGGTGTTTACTCATATCCTCAGAAAATGTTCGGCTTCATAAGTAAGTAACTAGATAATTACTTCACTTAGGAACATGTGATATTTGGAACAATGTCACATGAGGTATGGGTGCTTATTTTTGGCATTGAGGATAATTTTTTACAAATAAATGAACATCTCTCCTCATAGTTGGCCAAAATACTCCAAGTCTCAAGATCCGTTGCATAGTTTGATCTTCTTCAAAGTGAAGTCCTACTACTATAATATGTGCTTGACTTAGGTATTGGGTTTTCTCCTCAGGATTTATGCACAACAACAATATTCCATCTCGACTTCTTTTATACAACCTTCCAGCTAGTAATTGATACATAGCCGATTGCTCAATTAATTCGATTGTAATAGGAAGTGGTATTTGCAAATCCACTTGAGCTATGGTCATCAATGATACCATATTTTTCGACCATCAAGGTATCATTTTCATGGAGAACAGATAAGCATCTGGTAGATCATCATCTACTCCTTTAGGTGGTTCTCTTGAAAAAATCCTTGACAAATGATCTGCTCTTTGATGAGTAGTGCCCTTTTCTACAACTACAATAAAATCAAAGTCTAGAAGAATGATGAATCATCTCATGATTCTTCCTTCCTCTTGCATGGCTTGTTGATCAAGTACAATAAGGCTTGGTGGTCCACAAAGAACACAAATTTGTTAGCTAATAAGTAATGCCTATACTTTTTGATGGTATAGGTCATTCATAATCCTTCTCTTTCGGTGGTGGTATAGTTTTTCTCTGCCATATTCAACTGTTGGCTAGCATAAGAAATAGAAAAATCAATTTTCTTGTCTCCTGGTTGAGCTAGTATACACCCGATGGCGAAATTGGAAGCATCTACATGTATGTGGAATATCTTATTCCAATCTGGTGCTTTCAATACTGGAGCTGAAGTAAGAGCTTGCTTCAGCTTCATGAAGGATTCTTCACACTCATCAGTCCATTCAAAGTGTGTAATCAAGTTGTACATGGGTTTTGCAATTATAGCGTACATGTAAATGAATCGTCTGTAATATCCACATGTCCATGAAGGCTTGAACCCCCTTGACTGTTGCCGGTCTAAGAAAATCATCGATAACATAAATTTTATCCATATCAGTAGCTATGCCATTTTTAGACACTATATGTCCAAGAATGTTTCCTTGTCTACCCATGAATGTACATTTTTTGGATATAAGAAAATCCTATAAAGTCTATACTTTTTGAATACCTTTTTGAGGTGTTCAAAATGATCAGCCCAGATTGATGAATGTACGCATAGATCATCCATATATACTTCCAAGAAATTCCTAAGATATTCTTTAAAATCATGGCTCATCAATATTTGGAAGGTGATAGGAGCATTAGTTAACCCAAAAGGCATAACCCAATAGGCAAAAATACCCCATTCAGTTGCAAAGGCAGTTTTATGCTAGTCTTTGGGATCAACCAAAAGTTGATTGTATCCCGAAATGCCATCTTACAATCTATAATCTTCTTTTCCTGCAACTCATTCTAACATGCTTAGTGATTGGAAGAGGAAAGTTGTCTCTAGTGGTAGCTACATTCACTTTCTTGAGGTTGACGCACACTCGTAATTTTCCATTTTTCTTGGGTACTACCACAATTGGAGAAACCCAATGTGTGTGTTCAATTTCATAAATGAATTCGGATTCCTTTAGTTTTTCAATCTCTTCTTTGATCTTTCTGGCAAATGTTTCATTATATGTGTATGCCTTTGTCCACTTAGTTTAGCATCATCTCTCATCGGTGTGGTATGATGACAGATTTTTTGGATCAACACCCTTGAGATCCTTATAAGACCAAGCAAAGATATCTCTGTATTCTTTTAGTAAGCTTAACAAAATCTCTTCTTCTTCTTCCATAAGGTCAATTGCAATGTAGGCTAGTCTAGGCTCTTCTCCTGGTTCAGCCAGATCTATCTTTTTTGCGTTTTCAGGTCCCTCGTGGGACTCACCCTGCTTTTGTAGTTCCCTGACAGGTTGTTCAATATGATTTTTCGATCTTGAAGAGTATATTTCTTGTAATGGGATGGAACACTCATTACATTTTTACCATCCTCTTCAGTGGTTTCAATTTTTGTTGTATATATCTCCTTTAGAGCTTTTTTTAACTCTTGATATTTTTTTCTTCGTTCAACTTGTGTCAAGGTTGAACCCTTGTCCTGGTTTTTAGGTTTTGCTTGAGTTTCCTTTCTCGTTTTTCTCAATGTTTTTGATAGTTTCTATTTTTCGTTTAAAGGATATCTACTAGTGATTTTGTCCTTGACACAATCATGTGCATCTATCTGCATCATAAACTGTTCTACTAGAGACTGATGGCATAGGTCTAGCTTTCAAGTTTCTCGTGTTTCTTTTTTGTCTATACCATTTCTGTCTTTTTGGTTTCTGGTTTGGAAAGCCAAAAAACTTTTCCTCTCCTCCTTTTATGAGTAGCTTAGCTCTCACATGTTCTTTTTCTGACATCGAATCATCTAAGGTAGCTGCGTGTTCTTCTAACTCATAGGTTGCATCATAGTAGAGGTTTGAAAAGACTTGTTGAGCTTTCACCAAGTCCTTGGATTTTAGAATTTTGTCTTCAATGTGAAGGGTTGAGATCATTTGGATGGGAATTATGTCATAGCCCTCCTCATTGCAAAATTGAGTAGGCATACACGTGTTCACACATACATCCATTGTTGCTAAAATTTGAGTCCACTCAAATGTCACAAACAAATGCTCTAGAAAGGGTTCAGGTACATAGGCTTCGTCTATGCAATCACTTTCTAAGATACATTCTTCTCATTTTAAACTCTCATT
The DNA here is from genome assembly GCF_014529385.1 of Adiantum capillus-veneris. Classification (NCBI taxonomy): domain Eukaryota; kingdom Viridiplantae; phylum Streptophyta; class Polypodiopsida; order Polypodiales; family Pteridaceae; genus Adiantum; species Adiantum capillus-veneris. The sequence continues at coordinate 53,496,539 of NC_140947.1, read as the reverse complement.
TTCTGAGGCTCTGCACATCCAAATAGTTGTGCTTTACTCAACCAAGATGGAAGCTTAGTTTCAGCCAAAAAGATTGAATCAAATTCTTGTATGGGTGTTTTCATGACATCTCTATAAGTGTGATCTTTTAGATTAACCCTTGTTATTAATCCCACTTATAATTGTTTCCCCAATCTTGGATGAGTTGTACTTGTCTCATGAAAGGTCTTCCCAAGATGATTTTGTAATTGAGTTTCTTTCCAAAGTCTAGTATGGAAAAAGTGTTTTGATATTCAATCCCATAGGAATTAACTATCACTTTTTCAAGCATTCCTAAGGGCTTTTTGATGTGTCCATCAGCCAATTACAACAATTTCATTCGAGTTTGTCTAATGGCTGGTTGTCCCCAAGATTCCCATACTACTTTCGTGGCTATGGCTATGCCTACCCCACTATCCACTATTGCCATGGTTTCTATGTCATTATATCTCACTAGAAGAGTTGTGTTTCTTTCTTCCTCTTCGTATTATTCTCCGAATTTGTTCATTGGAACATATCGAATCTCTTTGTTATCCAATTCGTGTTTCAATTTTCCCAAATTCTTTGCAATTAGCCCTGTTATTCCCACCTTCTCTATAGTTTTCTGTAGATTATTCCATAAATATGGTCTGATTTTTAACAGTTCTCCTAAAGTAAGAGAGTAGTGGATGGGTGTAGACATGATTGAATGGATGTTGTCTACTTCTAGGGTTTGTTCAGCTCGTTTTACTTGTGTGGTTTTACACACTATGGATTCATCTTCATTATCTCCCAAGTAAGAGGATAATGTTTTCAAGGTCACCGATTTAGACACCTGAAGCTTCAAATCCGCAATCCCCATACAAGGATTGTACATCCATGTCCATATCAGGAGGTAGGTTGTCTAACCAAACTTCCTCTATAGGAGGTGACTTCAGAGTTAAGCTCCCATTATTAATCTCTCTAACTTTTTCCCATAATTGTCCTAGCGAGTCTTCTTTGATGAATGGAATTCGGTCTAAGGCATCTTTGCTGTCTGGCACTATAAATTCTGGCTCTTTTGTTTCAAGGTGGGGTTCTACCACCACTTCGGATTTTTCTTTGCTATTTCCTACCACTAGCTCCTCAAGTTTTGCCATACTCTCAAGCTTGGGTTTTTGTTTTTCTAGCATATCTTGTGTGATTCTTACCAAATTTTGATAAGCTTCAAGTTTAGTTGGTTCCATGTTTAGAGAAGGATAGTTTTTCCATTTGTTTTCTATGTTTTGGCCTGCTTTAAGTCCCACTTGGTAAGCTTCCAACACTGCATTAATAGGCTCAAAACTTTTGTCCACCAAAATTGATCCTCCAGATTTCACTGTGATTTCCTTGATTTCACTTCCAGTTTCTTTTACTTTTTCCTGGAATAGTTTCTTTGCTTTCTCTTCGATTTTAATCCTTTGTTTTTGTTTTCTCATCTCATACTTTTTGCTTCCGCTTCTTTTGTTCTTCTGAGAAGAAATTTCAGTATGCTCCGAATCATCAGAGGAGTTATGATTCTTTTTCTTAGCATGGGCTTTGGTGATTACCTTGATTGGAACAATCGGTTCACTCTCAAACGAGCTACTAGGTATCACTTGAACTACGCTCACTACTGTTTTACCCTTGTTTAAAGGATTTTTTGGACAATCTTCAGGGAAGTGTCCTCCCTTTTTGTAACATTGATTGCAATGATCTTCAAAACAACTGGTTTAAGGTTCTTGTATGGCTCTGGGCATTCATTTTTCTAATGATCATCTGTACCGCAGTTATGACAGTTTCCAGTTCTTGGCTTAACCATGGGTCTTAACATAGGAGGTCTAACACCTTGATTAGCTACATAGTACATCGGTGCAAGCTCTGGTGTAGTATAAGTCACAGGTTCTTCCATTGGTGGTGGATGTGAATTATACTAATCTCCTTCTACCATTACTGTAGATGGACTAGGCTCAGCATAGGGTGTAACAGACACTAGTGCTTGTTCATCTATAACTCCCTCTAAATGCATGTACTTTACAGGCACTGCATTATGTCCAGGATATGGAGGTTATTGACCCAACACGGGTTGAGTTCTTTCCATACCCATCAGCGGTCTTTGAGCTGGGGCCATATCATGCTAATATCTGTACATGGGTTGTCCTTGTGGCCTCATAGGCATGTATTGAACATTTTATTGGTCTAATAATTGGTCCATTTATACTCGATTGCACACCATTTTTGTGGCCTAATTGGTTGTCCCTGTTGAGGTATCCCTTGCCTTGTTCCCCTCATAGGTGCTTTTTGCATGTTATTCATCATGTCCTTCATCCTTTTGAGCATGTATTCTATGACTGAAAGCGGTACTACAGCAGCCATTCCCACTTGTGCTGGTTTGGTGGATGTTGTTTTCTTGCTTTGGTTATCCTTAGGGACATCTTCTTCGTTGAAAATATCACAATTCTCTCCTAAGTCAATAGCATCTGACACGCACTCTTCTAGGGTTGTATGCTTCTTGCTATATAGTATAGCATGAAGTTCTTTGTTTAGCAGTCCTTCTAGAAACAATGATACTAGTCATTCTTCTACAGGTATCTCTAGCTCTGGGCATCTGCAATATATTGTTTCATTCGAGTTGCACAATCCCTAACAGATTCACTTTGTTTTTGTTTAAAGCTATAGATTTGAGCTACCATGTTGTGTTTGATCCCCGTTTTGGAACAAGTAGCTACAAATCCTTGAGTTAATGTATTCAAATCCATGATTGACCTTGGTGGAATGTTTTGGAACCATGTCAATGCTTTTCTCTCTAATGTCATTCCAAACCCCTCAAATTGAGTATAAAGATCAAATATGCATTCTGCTCTTAGCACTTCTTGAAAGCTTGCTAGGTGGTCATATGGATCCTCAGATCCACTGTATTTTTTGACTCATTTTTGAAAATCAGCTGGTCTGACACGTCTATTTGGTTCAACCCCCGGTCTTTTGGCAGTTGGTCCTGTTCCAAGTCCTTCAAACCAGTCTGTTGGAAATAGTGACTCATGTAGCCCTGGACTCTGGCTTTAGTGTCACCCGGTTTCCTTCATAATGAGGTGGTTTTTGGTTTCTTAAAATTACTCTTGAAAGTTCTCTCACGGATTTCTTCTCGTGGAATAGTTTCTGGTCCTTGGCCCAATATCTAATCCTTTATGGAGTATCCTTGGTATTTGGTTTGTTCCACCTCCTCATGAGTCATCATAGTAAAGTTATTGTTGTAACAATCCCTAAACAGGTAGGTCGATAGATCTGCTGAATCCTTATCTTTGATTTTGAAGATATAGATGATCTTCATGGGTGTTAGTTGTCCTGATTTGGCATGAGAAGTCCACAAAAGATTTTTAATGTTTCTATCCTCCCAACAATAGAATCCGATCCTAGAATTATCTGTGTTAAGCTGTTTCAAAGGCTTCACATCAACTTGATGGTATCCCTCGAATTCTAAAGTCGGTGGTCCTTCCTTGGCTTCCATATATGGAATTATGGTATTTACCTCTAACCCCCATTCGTCTATCACGTCAGGCTTTTAGACTTGTAAATACTGAGTTCTGTTTCTATCCATGTACATTTTTCCTTGTTTGTTTGCCCTGATTTCCCCTTCAAACTCAATACCATGGTCATCAATGCGAATAGCATACTCTTCATTAGGATCAAGGTAAACCTAAGCTCCATGGCGATTAGTCTTATAAAAAGAGAGTATATGCTTAAAGCGCACTGTCGTTCAGGTTTTTGAGTGAGTCGAATAGGAAGACATTTTTGATGTTGAATCTGAAAAAGTGTCTGAGACTTCTTCAAGGATAGTGTGCAAGGGATTTGGCTGATTCACACTTTCTTTGGTGGATACTTTACTAGCGGTCTCCCCAAATATGCCTTGATTTGCTAGTATATGACCAGATCTAAGGTCATATAGACTTGTGAAGTGCTTTTTAGAGTACTTACCCTCAGATTGACTTGTTGTCAATATCTTCCACTTGACTTGATTGCAACTTCTATCAAGCTGCGAATTCCTTGTCTGCAACTTGATTCCTGTATCAATTTTGATCAAGTAAGCTATTCTTCACAAAGATTGTACAGTTTTTGCTAACTATTGTGACTGGTCTATGTGTATCATTTCAAATTGAGTAAGTGAGTCAGCAGTTGAGACTTTCAGATTCTACTTTTGCGAAAAGCCAAAGAATTAATTTGCAACCTGAAAAACTGAGTGAACATGTACCAATTTGGATTCGATTGAACCCAAAATTGCTCGGTGGCCTTGTATTATATTGGTCTAAGACTGTACAAGTTTAAAAGTAAAAAATTGTGTCTCTCTATAGCAATTGTAAATAATCACGATTATTTACTTTTCTCAAATTTTTACACTTTTTGGCTTGTTTTGCAAAGTATAGAACTTGTTAAGGTCTCTGGACACACTAAGTTTGAACAAAATTTGTTCAAGTTTAGCAACTATTTTGTGTCCGCAGACTCACTTTTCAAGAATCTAGCTTAAGTCTCACTTTTGTGATCCAAATTCCACCAAAATTGATTTGTGTGGTCTACTTGATATGCTTGACCTTGTGGTATACTCAATTGTGTAAGATTATCAATTTTTGAGACAGATGTAAATAATCGCGATTATTTACTCCATCTATTTTTTTACAAGTTTTTGCCCCAATCTTGACACAGATCTATTAAGTATCTCGACTTAAGCTCCTTAGCTAGGTTTTATCAAGTTTGGACAATTTTTGTTCAAATGGTTTTTATGGTTTTTATCGTTTTTCTAATTTTTATGGTTTTTTGAGCCTTGATCTTAAGACTTGTCTCGTCCTTCAATCATTCTCAAAACCCTAATCTAATTCTACAATCCTACAATCCTAAAGGTACTCAGCAAGTATAATTACTTCCAAGCTACCTCTACACAGCAAAAGACGACAATCTTAAGCTATGCGGTTTTAAAATAAAAGTTTTGACTCTATGAGATCCTAGAGGAAGTTAAATATGTTTTTTCCTAGTTTAGGTCTCTTTGATCCCCGGCAGCGGCGCCAAATGTGGGACTGGTGTCTAACGTCACTCCTATCTTATTGCAGATGTAACGAGAACCACGAATAAATTGTCAATCCATGGGACGAAGTTAACTCGACTAGTGCATAGAGGCTACAAGAGGTTGTCAATCTCTTGGAAAACAACAAACAACTCGCATCTAACTCAAGCTACACTCAGGTGACCAAAATCACCAAAAGCCAATCGCTCATCTGCAAACAAATCACATCCGTTATAGCATCAAATGACATCCAAACGTGACGAAACTTCTAGGACATGTTTATAAGACCTAAGTACACATGATTACGGTGTCAAATATCACTTTAGGTCAAGTGTAAAAATCATGATTATTAACAGCAATGGATTTTTTACTTAGTCGTTTTCAACCCAGAATGCATCTAAATGCTTAGCAATGATGCCCCAATACCGTGCATATGCTTAGTTTTTTATTTTGAAGTGTAAATTCCTACTTATGATGAAATTAGGCCGCGGGTCAGCGACGCCAAAAGCTACGAAATACCGTGAAATGCTTACATCAATGCGTAGAGCTCTTACTTGTGGTTGCAACACAACAGAAGCGACTGCAATGTGACAACTGAGGAGGGAGTAGGAAGCACGAGAAGGAGAGAAGTGAGCGCCGTTAGCTCACGCTGTGTATTTTATTATCCAAAACTTAATAATAGCGTACAAAAATTTGATTTTATACCTGAGCCAGAGTTTTTTGGTGGTCAAAACTAATAATCTGGGAGCTCTAACTAAAGACATTTTGATACAATATGGAAGCTTGTAGCCACGGATCATCAACTACAAAGTTTATTTGGAAAATAGAAGTTACAATATTCTCGATTCATCAAATAAATGTTTTTACAATGAGAGCTCCGAAAAATGGTATTCGAGTTAGCTTGCTGGTAACATGTAATCACTCAACAAAATCCACTTGTCTTGTTGCATGGGAGGATCCTTGATCCTCAGAGACCCTGTATCCTTTTTGTTTGCTATGATCAAAGGTTGTTGGAAGAGGTTCAATAGGGGGTGGTGGTGAGTTGGGTTCCTTGGGGGGTGGTAATTTGGGCTCATGAGGGGTTGGCTTGGGAGACTTGGTAGCTGTCTTGGAAGACATAAATGGAAGATTGAAAGGGGAGCCAAGCTCTGTCCCCTTAATTTCTTAGATGAGCGAGGCTTTTGAACTTTGAATTTGAGTGGTGAGTGGGATGGAGGGCCTTGCAAGAGCTTCTCCCTTGGAAGAGTTCTTCTCCTTGGTAGATCTCTTCCTTGTATGGATGTTTCTCTTTGCAAGGCTCTTCTTTGTAGGGATTTTCTTCTTGTCCTCTCTTTTCATGTTCCTTTGTAGTTGCACACTTGGTGGATTTACCTTTTTTTGGTGGCAAAGGAGATTCTAGATCATTTGGGCTTATTCATCTTTCCAAGACCATATAAACAGCCTTCTCCCTCACCCCCTTACCCAAAACTCTAGATATTCATGCAACTGTAGCAAATAGAAGAAAATTAATGAACATGAGTACTTAAGTTCAAGAATAAAAACCAATCAACAATGGCACATGTGATGCACACTTACAATGCATATAGTCCTCTGAAACCTTGACTCAAGGAATCCCCATGCATTAGCAAGCACCATCATGAACCTTGACTCAAGAAAGATCCATGTATTAGCAAGCACCATCCATTCACAAGATGTTGAGTTTGTATGTAAAGTAACTTCTTGATTGTAGTACTTGAATGCTTCTATCTTGTAATCATTGTTAGTGGTACTCAGGTGACTAAGGATAAGTTTGGTAGCATTGCAAGTAAAAAAAGGGAAATCAAACAAAGTTGAAAATAAAAATAGGAGGGGGGCACTAAACAGAGGCCACATGACTCATGCTTACATTTTACTTCTCATGTGAATGCTTGGACAATGAATTCATGAATATTACATCTCTATTCAATAGATTGAAGAGAATTAGACTCCAAGGGCCTCTACAAGAAGAGAGAAATTAGTCAGGAATAACACCACAATATTAGGAAAAAAATATTGGGAGTAAGACTTACACTTCAACATAGAGGTATACTATGAAATTTCTTGTCAGCATGTCAAACTCTACAAAAAAACTTGAAAGTGCCCCCATCTTGTAGAATTGGCATTGTGCAACTAGAAGATCAAATATGGGTACTTGCATAGCCATAGGCTCAGGAAGATCCCTCAAAAGACACTTGGAGACAAAGGCATTACATCCCCTAATGAGGCCTATGTAGGCATGCACCAACAAATAGCCAAGGGAGCAACACAACCTGAGACATACAAATAACACAATGTTAGAAATCTCAATGTTGTGCTTTACAAGCATACTTGTGGCTTCAAGGGCTATGTCATAGTACACCTCATCCTACCCATGCATGGAGACATCCACAACCATTTGGCGTGTCACATTTTCAAAAAGGAGGAGTTGGGTGCCCTTAGAATGTCTTCTTGCTTTGTCAAGATAGCATCTTTTGAGATCTTCTCTTGCTCCTTGCCTTCTTTGTTATCACGGGCCTTCCTTGTATTGTATTACAAGTGTGAAATATCTTCAGTGACAACACATGGCTTTGGTTGTCTTGCAGAAGGAATATTCAAAATCTAGTAAGCCTTGAAGTCTTTACGAGGAATGGGTTCAAGAACCTTGTCAAACTTGTACACGAGCCTTAACACAAGCACCAAGCCTTTGCTCATAAGCCTAGGATTTCCACCTCACTTTGACTAGGGTGCTACTTCTCATCATGCTGATCAACCTATCGAGATCTCCTTGACAACCCTCATAAAGGGCAACCTGGGAATAAGTAGACAAGTTGACTTTTGTGCTTTCCTTATCTCTAAGAGACTTCACATAATCGTCCTCTTCCTAGCATTGGGCTTGGCATGAGGCTTTGGAGGTGGTTTCTCTTGTTTGTTTATTGCTTCTCTTACTCTTTTGGTGCCTTATAAACCTTCCTTGCCATTTGTTTTCTTTTAGCCATGTGAGAGAAAAGGAGGCAAAACAAGAGCTTGTAGAAAACAAAGTTCAAGGGGGCAAGGTGAGACTCCCAATTGACATGTGGGGCTGTGGTCTAGAAAGTAAGAGGCTGCCTTCCCTGCGAGAGGTGGGGTTCAAGATTGCAAGACAAGAAAGGAGCCCACACGGTGTGAGGGGGGGTTCAAGATTGCAAAACAAGCTCCTATCACGTCATGCGGGGGGTGGTGTGTGAGGATTGCCCAAAAAAAGAGAGAGGGGGGTTTCTTGAATATCTTGTACATTGCTATCGCATCATGCATGATGACACCCAAAAGAAGCCAAGACCCCAAATGAAGCAAGAGGAGGCATTCTTGAATTATCAAATAATCGCTATCACGTCGTGCGGGGTGAAACCTAGATGAAGAAGGTAGCTCAAATGATGCAAGGGGGAGGGGGTTTCTACAAAGTTCAAGGCTATGCTATTGCACTGTGCGGGATGAGGGTGAGAGATTTTAGGAAAGCACAAAAAGCAATGGGGAGACTATTACAATCGATGGAAAATGAACGCGTGCTAAAGTTTTATATATCGTGCACATGACATACGTGCATTGGTGCCATGTGGTATCAATGGACATTTATTCAATATGTATCTAAGCCCCTACTGCCAATGCGCTCTGACTGTCAATGTAGATAGTGTTGGCAGTGTCCTGTCCAACACCCAAATCAGCCATAGGCGTCTGAGCCATACACACTTAACCGTAGCTATGAAGACTGCCCTGTACTCAACCTCACAACTCGAAGTGGCCACAATAGGTTGCTTCTTGCTCAACCATGATATACATGAACTGCCAAGCATGAAACAAAAACCACTTGTGGACACTCGCGTGTCAAAACAACCAACCCAATGTGAGTCCGAAAAAGCATGTAAGTCTGGCGGCAATGATCCCCCCTTGGGATAAAACAAGCCAAGATGTAAAGTGCCACTATGGTAGCAAAAAATCCTCTTGACCGCCTGCCAATGCTTGTTGAAGATGATGAAACAGGAAACAGAAGGAAGACAACAACTCAAAGTAGGAAGAAGATGGAGAAGGAGAAGACACAGAGCTTGCGTACGAGATCTCTGTAGTCTCTCTCTCTGTATTAGAATAATAGTGTATACAAACTCAGAGCTACAAAGCTTATATGAAACCCTAAGAGATAAGGTGTCCTTTCACACCGGATGTCCAGGGGGAAAAACCCAGTGGGAGAAAAGTGCCCCTGGTGAAGCGCGTATACACACTAACACTACTACATGTCTACAAATCCCCCCTGTAGTGATAGTGTGAATCCGTACAAGGTAGCAGATCATCATGTGTATGAGAGTAAGCCCAAAGCTTTTCGGAAAGCTTCAAACTTTTCTCGTGATAACGCCTTCGTAAATAGATCTGCAATGTTATCCTGTGTAGGACAGTAAGTTAGTGTGATCTCCCCTACATATAGCCTTTCCCTGACATAGTGGTAGTGAACCTCTATGTGCTTTGTTCTTGCATGAAATACTGGATTCCTTGCAACTACCATAGCACTCTGACTGTCAGTGAAAATGGTAGTGGGTGCCTGTTGACACTCACAAAGATCTGCCAATAACCTGCGTATCCATACACAATCAACTGTTGCCGTGAAAGCTGCCCTGTACTCAGCTTCACAAGTTGGTGTAGCCACTGTGGGTTGCTTCTTGCTTAGCCAAGATATACATGCATTTCCCAAGAAAAAAAAATTGCCACTTGTGGAATGTCGTGTGTCAAAATCACCAGCCCAATTTGAATCGTTGTAACCAAGAAGCTGCATAGAATTGTGCTTTCCATACATATCCCCCCTTGGAAAGAACATGGCAAGATTAGGGGTACCTGAAAGGTAACGAAGTATGCGCTTCACAGCCTGCCAATGATGCATACCTGGGCTGTACATAAATCTGCTTGCTTGTGAAACCCCAAATTGAATGTCTGGACGAGTGTTGCCTGCCAAATATATCAAGCAACCAACGGCTGCTGCATAAGTATGTACATCAAAAGGTTCTCCAGCATCGTGCATGCTCAACTTTGATCCAGTTTCTACAGGTGTAGAGATTGGTTTACAATTTTGCATACCAAACTTGTCCAAAATTTTATGCAAATATTTTGCCTGCAACATGTATATGCCATCCTCTGATTGCACAAACTGAAAACCCAAGTAATAATGTAGCAAACCAAGATCAGACATCTCAAAGGTTTTTCTCAAAGCATCTTTATACGCTTCAATTTCATTTGCATTATTTCCTGTAAGAAGCATATCATCCACATAAAGTGTTAGCATAATGAGAACTCCATCTCTCTTTTTGACATACAAAGTACTTTCTGTTGGACTATTCTGAAATCCCTGGCCAATCAAATAAGTATGTATCTTCTCATACCATGCTCTTGGAGCCTGTTTGAGACCATACAAAGCTTTACGCAATCTACATACCTTTTTCTCTTGATCTTTTACAACAAAACCACTTGGTTGAATTACATAAAATTCTTCCTACAAATCACCATTCAAAAAATCAGTTTTGATATCCAACTGATGCACTTTCCAACCATGATGAGCAACAATTGCAACTAGTGATCTAACTGTGGACGCACGAGAAGTAGGAGCAAAGGTTTCATCATAATCTATGCCTTTCTGTTGCGCATCGCCTTTTGCCACAAGCCTTGCTTTGTACCTGTCAACAATACCATCTTGTTTCCTTTTTACCTTAAAAACCCACTTTGTACCAATAGGCTTTTTTCCTGTAGGCAAGTCCACTAGATCCCATGTATGATTCTTATGAATAGAATCAATTTCTTGCTGCATAGCATCTTTCCACTGAACACTCTCTAAAGCTTGTTCAAATGAATCAGGCTCATCTGCATCACAAAGAGTGCTAAAGCAAGCCAAATCTACTTGCTCTCTGCCAAAAGTAGTACCAGCACGTGTTTTTCGTGGCAACGGTGCATCCAACTTGCTATCCTGCAAAGTTTTCTGAACCCATTTAGGCAAGGTTCTTTCTTCCCTGAGAACTTCTTGCTCTTCACGCACAATTTCCTCTACATCATGAGGTGTCACATGCTGATCAAAAGATTGATCAAGATTATCAACCTGTTGTGATTCTTGATTCTCCACAAAAGAAGGAAGCAAACCTTCAAATACATCATGTGTCTGCATATGAGGTACATCAAAAGCAACCATAGGTTGAGCAGTAGTTTCTGCAAAAATTACGTCACGACTTTCAAAAATCTTGTTTGTAGCAGGATTGTAAAGTCTATAACCTTTACTTCCACTACTGTACCCCACAAATATACATTTGATTGCCTTATCATCAAGCTTCCCACGTAACTGCTGAGGGATGTGAGCATAAGCAAGACAACCAAAAACACGAAGATAACTGACTAAAGGTTTTCTGTCATACCAAGCTTCAAATGGAGTAATGGTCTTCAAGGCACGAGTAGGACACCTGTTCAAAACATGTGCTGCACAAGCAACTACCTCCATCCATAGCTTATGAGGCAAACTCTTAGCCTTGAGCATACATCTAGCCGTCTCCATTAAAGACCTGTTCTTCCTTTCTGCAACACCATTCTGTTGTGGTGTGTATGGCATAGTGCATTGGTGTTTAATGCCTTTCTTTCCCAAAAAATCCTTAAATGCACCTGACATGTATTCACCTCCTCGATCGGTACGAAGAGTCTGTACTTTGCAACCTGTTTCATTTTCAACCATGGCGACATAATGTTGAAAAACTGCAAACACATCTGACTTTGCTTTGAGTGGATACACCCAACAAAACCTGAAAAAGTCATCAATGAAGGTCACAAAATAAAGTCTATTTCCTATAGATGGCGTCCTCATAGGACCACATACATCACTGTGTACAAGCTGCAACTTTCGTGTCGCTCTTACTGAACCATCCTGTGAAAATGCAAATCTGTGCATCTTTCCAAGAACGCAACCTTCACATACATGTCTTGGTGGCATCTCCAATAAAGACAAATCATGCACCATATTATGACGTTGTAAAGTCATCAAACTGCCATAACTAACATGCCCAAATCTAGCATGCCACAACTCAGCATCCTGCATGGCCTGAGTCTTTGTTTCTGCAATACATACCTGAATCTGCTTTTCATAACAATCTAGCACAAATAGTCCATTTTCTAGCGTACCTGTAGTGATAAGAGAATAACCATTCTCTCGATCTCGTACAACACATCTGTCATCCTCAAAAATGACCCGAAGACCATTTTTTGCAAGAGAGGATATAGACAACAAATTATTCTTGATCCCTGGAACATATAAGACATCTGGCAAGCATAAATCTGAACCATCTGAAATGGTAATCAAAATCTTACCAACGCCTTTGATTGGATAAGAAGCATTATTTGCACATGTCACATTCTTTCCTGCTGGAGCTGCATCCAATGAACAAAACAAATCCTTCCTTGACGTAATATGCATGGATGCACCACTATCATAGTACCAAATCATTTGTGTCTTGTCAACACTGTAAGCAAAAAAATATGAACATACTACGAAAGCATAAGAATCCTGCACAAAGTTTGCAGACTCTTCTTTAGCTGTAGAAGAATCACCAGAAGCTAAAACAACCAAACTTGACTCTTTCTTCTTTTCTTTAGCAATTCGCTTTTTACACTCACTAATGTAGTGACCAGGTTTTTTGCAGTAGTGACATTTACCTTTCTTCTTGGACTTGTCGGAATCACCTTTAGACTTCTCTGAAGATTGTCCTGCACTAGACTTGGAGTGATGAGCACTCTCTTTATCCTTGTTTTTGTTCTGTACAACAAGAGCATGATCCATACCATCCACCTGTAAAGACTTGTTCTTACGTGATTGATCCTCCTGCAATAGCAAAACCACTAATTCTTCAAAATGAAGAGGCTCAGGATTAGCTCGCAAAGACAGAGTCAAAGAAGTCTGAAAAGTCAAATAAGATGGTGGTAGTGAATTGAGTGTTTTGGAAACCAAGTCCTTCTCTGGAATCACTTCATCAATGCTAAGCAATTGCTCTTTAAGATCCCTGATTTTTGTAAGATGCTCGACAATATCGTCACCTTCGTCCATCTGTATTTTGTCAAGTTGTTTCTTCAAAAACTCTATTCTGGCAGCGTTTCTTCCTCCAAACATAGCTTGCAGAGTGTTCCAAGCATCCTCAGAAGTTCTGCAAGATCTGATATGTGGTGTGATTGTCCTCTTTATGGTTAAGGCAATCACAGCCATAGCCTGTGCATCTTTAGTATCCCATCTCTTTTGCTCTAGAGTGACTTGTGAGGGTCTTGCACCAACAGGTGCACCATGACCAGGCGTGGCAGGTGCAATGCTACCTGGACGAACTTCATCTCCAGATACATAATCCCACAATCCTTTACCAACCAAAACATTTTTGGCCATAAAAGACCAAAGAGAATAGTTGGTACCATCCAATTTGTCTTCGGATGTAAACGCACCAAAAATCTCTTTCTCCGTAGATTGAGCCATACTGTGGATGCACACAAGAGAGCAAAAGAACCTCCAAGAGATTCACAAATCTCCTCTCCAATCCAAGCAAAACTCTACACAAAATCTCAGCACAAAGCTAAGACAAGCTGCTTCCCAAAAGAACTGTTTACCTGAAGAAAATCTGTCAAAAGGCACACCCTCTTGATCTAAACGCCTCCGAAAAGTAACTTCTGCTACGCTACTCAGAACAAAATTCTGAGGGCTGGAACGGCTTCGAAAGGGGGGTAAAACCCAAGGTCGCCTGATTAGAATACTCCCAGAACTTCGAGGATGCTCCCACGAGTAAATTTTCCGAAAACTGCCTGAAAACTGTGATTGCGCGCGCGGACGCAAAAACGCAAGTAGAGGCTCTGGAAATCACCTCGCTCTGATACCAATTGTTGAAGATGATGAAACGGGAAACAGAAGGAAGACAACAACTCAAAGTAGGAAGAAGATGGAGAAGGAGAAGACACAGAGCTTGCGTACGAGATCTCTGTAGTCTCTCTCTCTGTATCAGAATAATAGTGTATACAAACTCAGAGCTACAAAGCTTATATGAAACCCTAAGAGATAAGGTGTCCTTTCACACCGGATGTCCAGGGGGAAAAACCCAGTGGGAGAAAAGTGCCCCTGGTGAAGCGCGTATACACACTAACACTACTACATGTCTACAATGCTTAGACCCTAGGCTATGCATAAATCTGCTGACCTGTGAGACTGCAAACTGAATATCTTGCCTTGTGTTGCATACATAAATGAGGCATCCAACAGCAGTTTGGTAAAGAGTGACATCAGCAGGATCACTAGCGTCATGAAGACTTAATTTCAAACCTGTTTCCATGGGAGTGGCAATAGGTTTGTAATCCTCAAGTCCAAACTTACATAGCAACTCTATGTAACTTTTTTGACACAAGGCAATACCACCATCACATTGCTTAAACTGTATGCCCAAATAATGATGCAATAGTTCCAAATCTTTCATCTTGAAAGTAGCATTCAAATCAGCTTTAAATTCAGCAATATGCCTCTCATTTGGTCCAGTGATCAGCAAATCATCTACATAAATAACCACAATTAGAAGTACATCACCCTCACGCTTTACATACAATGTGCTTTCTGTTGGACTGTTATGAAATCCTAGTTTGACCAAATGAGTGTCAGCTTTCTCATACCAAGCACAAGGAGATTGCTTCAACCCATACAGAGCCTTCTTACATCTGCACACTTTGTCCTCTTGTCCTTTCACGACAAAACCGCGAGGCTGCGTTACATAAACTTCCTCAAATATGTCACCATTCAAGAAAGCAGTAACAATGTCTGATTGATGTACATCCCAACCAAAATGATCTGCCAATGCACATAGAAAACACATAGTAGTCATATGAAAAGTGGGAGCAAAAGTCTCTTCATAATCTATGCCTTTTTGCTGTGCATAATCCTTTGCAACAAGTCAAGCCTTATGGTGATCGATCTCACCATCCGGCTTGCATTTCAACTTGTAAACCCACTTTGTACCAATGGCCTTTTTGCCAGGAGGCAAATCACATAAAGTCCATGTGTCATTTTCTATAAGTGCATTGTATTCTAATTGCATGGCAGCCATCCAATTTTTTGAATTCTGTGCTTCATTAAAAGACAGAGGCTCCTCAACATCATGTAAGCTAAACACAGCCAAAGCATAACAATCTGATGCATAAGATGAATGGCAAGAGCCTGAACGAGTACGACTAGACAAAGGTGCATCCAATTTACTGTCACGTACCAACCATTTTGGCATACCTCTAGCCTGCTCATTTTCAGCCCTTTCCTCATCAAGTACATAATGTACATCTGCATCAGTAATAGGCTGATCTGTAACATTTTAAGAAACCCCCATAGGTTGTACATTTGCCTCATTGGAATTTACATTCGAACTTCCACCACTGAAAGAGGCAACAAAGTGTCATAAATGTCCTGTGAGCTTACATTACTGTCTCTAGTACATGACAACAAGGGCTGAACAGAATCTTACACAAACACTACATTCCGTGAAACCAGAATACGCTTTGTTTGCAGATGATACAACATGTAACCTTTGCTTCAGCACTATAACCAACAAAAACACATTTGACAGCTTTATCATTCAATTTTCTGTGCTGTTTTTGTGGCACCAAAGCATATGCCAAACATCCAAAAACACGCATGTGCTCAATAGAAGTCTTTCCATCATGCCATGCTTCATATGGAGGAATAGACTGCAAAGCTTTTGTAGGATACCTGTTTAGTACATAAGTGGCACACATGATGGCCTCAAGCCAAAAGGAATGCGGCAAAGCTTGACTTTTGACCATACATCGTGCCATTTTTGTAAGTGACCTGTTTTTCCTCTCAACAACACCATTTTGATGAGACGTATAAGGCACTGTACATTGGTGTTTTATCCCATGACTAGCCAGAAATGCATTAAATTCATGAGACATATACTCCCCCCCTCGATCGGAACGGAGGGTGCCCATAGTACATTTCGAGACATTTTCAGCCATAGCCAGAAATTGTTTGAAGCACATAAAAACTTCGGACTTTGCTTTAAGTGGAAACACCCATGCATGCCTGGAGTAATCTTCAAAGGAAGTCACGAAATAAAGGTAATTGCCAAAGGACGGAGTTTGCATGGGCCCACAAACATCACTATGCACAAGCTGCAACCTGCATGTGGACCTAACTGAACCATCCTTTGGAAACTTAGAACGCTGCATTTATCCAAAATACAGCCTTCACAAACATGTTTGACAATTGCTTCAAGAGGTGGCAAAGAAGCAACCATATCAGATTTCTGCAAACTGGCAAAAATCAGATGACCAGAATGTGCATGCCAAAGTTTTGCATCTAAAATAGCCCTTGAATCTACAACTACATTTGCAAAATATTTTCCACACTTGTCATACAAAGTGAGCTTATACAGCCCACGGTACAAAAGCAAGATGCAACAATTTCATTACCAAAAATGAGATCATGAATTGTACATCTGTCATCCACAAAGTTGACTACAAGTCCAAGTCTAGCAAGTGCAGATACAGACAAAAGATTCTTCTTGATCCCATGTACATAAAGTGCATCAACAAGTGTGAAAGAATTTCCATTTGTAGCAGTAAGCACAATCTTTCCAACTCCCTGAACCGGATAAGAGGCATTATTGGCACAAGTGACTGAATTCCCATGAGGGACAGACTCAAGAGAGATGAACAATTCACAATGTGAGGTAATGTGCTTTGTAGCACCACTGTCGAAATACCACACATGTGAATCTGCAGCAACAACTAACATGCATGCATCATGGACAACAGGATTGTAAGTACACTCTATACTAAAAGCCCATTCTGCATCAACATCAGCATTACGGTCTCCTTTTACAGAAGACTCAACAATGACTGCATTTGTAGTGGAACCACCCTCTTTCTTTTTAGCCTCTTTGGCCTTCAACTTAGGACACTGCTTAATCAAGTGATCATTAGCTTTACAATAATGGCAATGCATCTTCTTTTTGCCCTTATCACCAGAATTTCTAGACGAAGTGCTGCCTGCAGAAGCATTAGGAATAGAGTTTTTGCCACTCGCAGCAGAACCATAAGAAGTGGCTGCATTGTTGTTACCACCCTTTCTTTGAGAAGCAATAAAAGCCTATTCAACTGCACGTTGTCTAGTCCTGTTTTTTTTTTTGGAAAGTGACTCTTGCAACAGCAATGTGCATAATGCATCAAACTTGACAACTTCCGGATGTCCTTGGGTCATAAGTCTCCAAGTACTAGCAAAAGTCTGGTAAGAATCTGGTAAGGCATCAAGAACAGTCTGCACAAGGAAACTATCTGAAATGATTTCACCTGCACAAATAAGTTGCTCATTGATATCCAAGAAATGTGTCCATATCATCCTCCTCATGCATAATCTTCGACTCCAGCTCTTTACGCAGCAAAGCAATTTTAGCCTCATTGCGGCTTGCATAAAGACCTGCTAGAATATCCCAAGCCTGTTTTATAGATTTTTTTGAACTGATGTGAGGAACAATGGTGCGCTTCATAGAAAACACAATCAATGCATGAGCATGTGCATCCTTTACATCCCAACAAGATTGTCCTATCGTAGGAAAAACAACTCTAATAGCAGCAATCCTTGCAGCAAGACCTACAACATCCTCAACATCGCCTACATCCTCATAACCAGGACGTACATCAATGCCCTCCACAATATTCAAGACGCCCTTTGACACAAGAACGTGCTGCATCATATAAGCCCACATAGGGTAATTGTCCGCATCCAACCTGTCCTCAACAACAAACATCTTGAACACATCTGTGTTGTTGTTAGCCATGGTAAATGCTGCACCTGATGTGAAAACTGCCCGAAAAGAGGAGAAATGGAGCGAGAACAACACATGCTATATAGCACAAACCATAGAAGACTGTAAGGCACCTATTATGCAGAAAACGACACTGGAAAAAATTCTGCACAAAATGACAGAATTGCCTGTGCAAACCTACCTGTAGTGGAAACGGAGTCCAAAATGAGCCCAAATCAGAAATCTGTGTAGAATAAGCTCTACGAGCTTACCTGAAATATTTGTCGACCTACAAACGCTTGCCAAACCTCACTAAAATCGGAGAAAGTGAGCAGGCGTGTGCTGGAGCAGCTAGCGACTAAACCTGGGAGGACGCAACTTGCTCTGATACGAATTGTTGGAATTAGGGTTGTAGAGAAACACACACAGCTTGGAGAAGACGAAGGAAGCTCAAGGCACACAATAGAGAGTGTGTTACTTAGTGTGCAATGGAAAGATAGATAGCCCAAGAGTGATGGGCATATATACAATGCACGGGGAAAAAACCCTCCTAAAGAGGGAAAAAATGCCCCGACGGTCCTAGTGTGTTCACACACACCACTACCACATGTATATGGTAACAATTACACATGTGTAAAAGTAACTTTCCATAGTGATCCAGCTCTTTTCTAATCCATTGAAGAACGATCATACAAGTGAACTTCCTCCAACTCCCTTGAAATATATGACATATCAAATTGTTGAGTATCATGTTGCAATGTTTTTCTACGAGCATTCATATCCCCAAATACAATAACATCTCCTTCACCTTTGAAATAAGCAATGTCCTCTTCTAAATAAAAAAATGGCTGATCTCTATCCATGCAAGCATAAAGGGGGGAATCATGATGAGGAATGTAGCAACCGACTACAAAAATGGGTGCTCTTTTTGGTGTCATAATTTTCAGTCATACATGGCATTGATGAACTAACAAGCAAAGCTGATGTTATACTTGTTGAAACTTGGGAGCATGATACACAAAGGATTAACGGCTTGGAGAATTACAATGTACATTCATTGATGTGGTCAAAGAATCATAAGCAACGAAGAGGACAAGGAGGGGTAGCATGTATGGTTAAGAAAGGATTGGAAGATTTTGTATCAACCCCCATATTCCATGGGTATCCATTACAATTCCAAAATTATATTTTAAATTGTAACACGGTCTCATAGGTCACACATCCCTATTTTCTCGAGGGACTTACCTCCTCCTTGGGCACATTTTCTTCATGAGAGATCGCCTTGTTTTTCTTATTCTTTTCCTCATACGCCTTGAGACGCATATTTTGCTGCTTAATAGTGCGATCTTCACATACAAAACAATTTTTATCCCTCAAATAGATCCAACTATTATCAAGGATAATCTTTTGCTTGGTCTCATCCGGCATGGTGCATACAATTGGCCGTTCTCCTGAGCGAGGAGCTCCTTGCTTCCCCACTCTATGTGCTCCATAGACCATAACTCGAGACATGCCAAAGTGGGTTTTGAAGAAATATTCGATAACAATGGCAAGAGAAGGAGGTGTCTCTAGCTTCTCTTTGGGAATTCCACGAGTAACAATGTTCTTAGAACGCCGCTCCCGTTCCTTCACGCCTCCACATCCACATTCTCAACATTCTTTGTTTGAACCATATCTTGCATGAGTGAGGAATTAGAAACCACATTGCTACCACATACATTAACCCAAAACTTGTTTGTGCATACATTTTTCATGCCGCATACATCCTGGCTCATGGTGTCAAATTTCTCCTCTTTCAATACATGGTCATGCTCTACTTTGCTCATCCGCTCTTTCAAAGCATTCAAGTCCACAAGAGAGCGTTTACATTCCTTGACTTCTTCTTCAAGTTGCATCAAACATTTTGTTTACATCTCAAGTGTCCTCTTGAGATTCTCATTCTCAACCACAAGTACCCTTAGTGTGCCATTCTCCAGTGCAAGTGCTCGTAAGTCTTCGCCTTGTTTGTTTACGGTTTCTTGCAATGATACTAAGTATGCCATGATCATGGTTTTAGATGTTGTTGGTTGGGTGGTTGTGTTGCTATCTACACAGTGAGGAGATTTTGGATCATTTTTCACAATGGTTGTGAACCTTGTGAACCCTTGCGAGTGCCGGAAGACATTGTATGTAAAATAAGAGAGGAGAGTCAATTTTCTTGAACCTGTTCACTTCGAAAATACTGTTATAGAAATGTCTTCCATAACTCTGAAATTTTTTTGTCTTGACATCAATGCGTAGAGGGTTTTGTGCTCTTCGATTGAGTCTATCGATCACCCAAATCGGAGTTCGGATGAAGAAGTTATGATCAAAAGAGTGAACTGCTGTTTACTAGGTCAACAAACAGCTGTGTTTCTTGTTAGAGAGAGAGAGAGAGAGAGAGAGAGAGAGAGAGAGAGAGGAAGGAAGAAACAATTACAAAATTTACCCAAAGTTTATTCAAAGCTTGTTCACAATAAGTTAGAATTATTGCCTCTCAAGGCCTTTATATAGGCATCCACGTGCGTCTACTCGTCCATTCCCCCTGTCTCTCTCTACCTCCTTTTTGTTCCCTCCCTCCCCCCCCCCTCTCTCTCTCTCTCTCTCTCTCTCTCTCTCTCTCTTCTAGCACCCCCTCGACGCAAGGAAAACAGAGAGAGCCTTCTAGCACCCGCTCGACCCCCTCAACGCAAGGAAAACAGAGAGAGCCTTCTAGCGCCCCGCTTGGCGAGAGAGAGAGAGAGAGAGAGAGAGAGAGAGAGAGAGAGAGAGAGAAGTACCTCTAAGAATTTAGACCCCAAATCACACAAATGCATCTTCATTGATTATGTTGTCAATGGAGAAATTGTACCATGTGCACAACTTTTTTTTTACGCTCTAGAGCAAAATTTCCCTTGGGAGAATCCTTTTTGCCGTGCCCACTTCCCATGCAAGTAAAACATAACATTTTTCTTTGATTTTTCAAATCCCTTAGCTCAAAGATGACCTCTAGGCCCCTTGGGCTTTTTGGACGCATCAAATGATGCAACCATAATTTTTGTTTTAGTATATGCTTGAGGATTACCATGAGATGCACATGCGTGCAAACTATTAGGCATATGTGCACTATGCAACGAATTTTCATCTCAAGATAATCATGAATATGTGCTTGCACTATGGCTTCTTCAAGTGTTTTGAAAACTTGGGGTCCACACCTCTCATACTTGAATTTTTTCACAAAGTTAGAAGGGGGAAGCCTTTACACGAACTTGAATGCTCAACAGCAAGCCAAAGATGAGCAAGTACTTGGAATCATCATCACAACACTTGAAAATGACTTCATCCACCACATTGATGATGTTACATCCGCTCTTTCATTCTTGAAAAATCGTAGAGCGTCCATTTCGTGGTCAAGGTAAGCACTCCAAGATAAGCCAAAATAGAAAACTAGAAGTAGCAAAGGAGCGTTTTCTACCTACTTTAATCTCATCCTCTCAAACCTGCATGAAAATAAACCTAGGGTGATTCCCAATCCTAGTCCCATTGTGTGACCCTTTTCCTCCATTCCTGAACTGCTACAGGTATTGAACTTATTCCTTCTGGGATCATTCTAGAGAAGTTTTTATCTCACAAAACTATTTTGACGTTTTGATAGTCTTTGGAAACTAGAATCCTAAGGACGCCTTTCGATCCATTCCTCTCGCTTGCGAAACATGTTAGGCTCATAAAATCCATGGTTCGGAGACATTTCCGAGCCGTTTTGACTCCCATAACACTTTTTAGAGTCCATTCAAAATTCACGAGTGCCCTTAGAATGCTTCGGCTCTCTATGGAATTTTAAAGGCAACTTGGACATTGCCACATAGCTCAATTGTAGTTGCATAGAAATGTCCCTAACAAATTTAGGATAATTTTGGAAACTTGTCAGCAATGCTTGAAAGCGCAACATGGCCATCCTTGCTTGACGACTTTGATTTAGGCATTACAAAGATTTCCCCCTTAGTAGATTAGATAGAGAAAATCATGTCTATAGCCTCAAATTTTTATCTGGATCACAAGTACGTACTCATGAATGTGGGTTAAAATGGAATTTTTATAGGTAGGATTCCTTTGAAATCTTGACAAAATTCACATTTGGTGACACAATAACAAGAATAGTGCTTGATCGTTATTTCTTTTGTTTCAAGTTACAAATTGTGGTTTACATGGATAAATTTTTACAACCATGGTCATTAGCGGAGCCTTGAAAACTTAGGCAACACACTCCCAAATGTGGGCCAAGATATGAAGGTGAATTGTTGCGCATGCATCATTGAGGAACTAGAACTTCCTAATTGAATCCCCATGGTGTGGCAAAGGATGGCATGAAAGTGCGGAGGTTGGTAGAATGCTAGGAGCATAGTATCTAAATAGTGCGCATCTATCACTCTCTAACTTGAGCAAATCATCTAGTATGCACTTTTATGGTTGCAACTATGGCCAAATGTGTGTTGAATACACAAAAACCCTCTTATGGCAAGTAACGTTCATATGGATAGGAGCAAGAAGCAAGGGATCATCACGATATGCTCTCTCCTTGCCAAAAACACTTGCAGGAACCACAGTCGCATGTAGAGAATCTCTTTTGGGTTGACTTGGGTATCGCGTTTAACAGGACCTCTACTCCCAGGCCCGAAAAGTTAAAGCAAAAACAACATTTTTTATATATCATCAATACGAGTTTAAAACTTGCTCTTGTTCAAATACAAGAATGGTAAAAAGTTTGTCATTGGAGGTATCTAAACTAACATAATATGGCAGAAGGGGGAGCCCCTTACACTTGTCTTAATCTGTGACATGAAGGCTAAACTCCAAAACTGAAAGAAGTCCATGTGCACGCATTAAAGAGGGAGAGAGAAAGAGAGAGGCTGCCGAAGCCCGAAGGCGACCGCCAGCCGGCCGTCCTAGTATAGATATATAGATATATGCCATTGTATAGATATCTATAATATATATTAAGGAGACTAGTCGGTTTTCCAGTGCCATGTGTCAAACTTTGCTGCATCCGGTGAGTTCCGGTATATATGAGTGAGGGGAGATGGCGAGTGTGCCCCGAGTCTCACAAGTCAGCGCGGCGAGACAACGAGCGCGACACACACAAAGTGAGCCCCATCGGTGACTGAACGAGACACCTTCAAGAGAGAGAGACTGACGATCAGATTTGCAGGCCAGGTGCACTCTCTCTCTCTCTCTCTCTCTCTCTCTCTCTCGCCCGCACCGTTCAATGCTGAGCATACAGAAAGGAAACCGACTACGAAATGCAAGAAGCGAAGGCAAGGGATCTGTCGCCAGCAGCAGCAGGCATCCTAAAGGGGCTGCCCACCAGAGAGAGAGAGAGAGAGAGAGAGAGAGAGAGAGAGAGAGAGAGAGAGAGAGAGAGAGAATCCCCCGTCTGTGTATTCGCACATGAGAAAGTGTGTGTGTGTGTGTGTGTGTGTGAGAGAGAGAGAGAGAGAGAGAGAGAGAGAGAAAGAGAGAGAGAGCAAGCCGAAATTGACGATTGAGATATATTAAGATCGAGGCCAAAATAATGTAGCGAAAATCTATTTTGTGGAAATTTCCAAAATAAATTTCGTAAACTCCCAAGAGTACTTTGTCATAAATTCCCAAAATGCCTTTCAAATTTTCCAAATTTCCAAAAAACCCGTGGGATTAAATTTCTCCAAAGATGAAATTTTTTGTAGCTTTTCATAAGAAGATTGATTGTCTATCAATACAAGATGCTATAACAAGAATTTGAGTTGGTTATGTCGCTACGCTTTGGAGATGAATTGCTTCATTATTTTTGAACCTAGTTGCCTTTTTTGCAGGATAATTTGTGACAAATTACATGCTACACACTCAAAAACGAATCTCAATTGTCAAAAAAGAATAATGATTAGAAAATCTTGATCAATCCAACCAAAATAGATACAAGGGTGTTTTGTGAATTTTTGAAATTTTAGGGGTATTTTAAGAATTTTCACAAATTAGAGGGGTATTTTGATAATTTTTCCAATAATATATTAACATCTTCAAGAGGCCAAAATGACCTATGAGACGTAAACTGGTGAATCAGATGTGTGTGTGTGTGTGTGTGTGTGTGTGTGAGAGAGAGAGAGAGAGAGAGAGAGAGAGAGAGAGAGAGAGCGCTAGATCATCATTATCAACAACATCATCATCACGCATAGGTTTCCTCTCTCTCTCTCTCTCTCTCTATTTATATCGTTCTAAATTTTTTTTAATGGTTTTAGAAAAAATAATAATGTTTTTAGTAGATTTGTGATCTTTTGTGATGGTTTTGAAGAGAGAGAGAGAGAGAGAGAGAGAGAGAGAGAGAGAGAGAGAGGGCCAATTAAGAAAGATAGAGAAGTTGATATATATATCTATACTATAGATACTAGGGGGAGGGATTTCGGCACCCTCTCGGGCCACGTGGAAGAAACTAAATTAAACAGCGAGCACGACACACCCACACCCACACACACAGAGAGTGAGTGCCACTAAACGTAGCAAGACGTGACTATAGACACGTGTACACACTTACAAGGTCCATGTTCGTGATCCATGTGAAGCAAGTTGTGAATTGGGTTGTTGCTGGAGGATATCGAGTTTGGACTTTGCAGAAGTTGTACACATGTTCCAGATTGTTATGTATAGAGTTACCTTCACATCTTTTTGTTCTTTTGGTTGTGGCTTAGGGTAGTACTACATGTAGTGGAAAATGCACACATATTCCACTGAACTGCTATGCTAAGTGTTTCCACAAGATTTGTCACACATATGTAATTACACGAGTGGGGTGCTTCAGGAGTCTCCTTGAACTCGATCTTCTTATGTTACCTCTTTGATTATATCCATTGCCTGATAGAATACTTCTCCTTTTCGAGAGACAGAGGTGTATCATCCCCAAGTTTGGGTCATGGCAAAAAAGCATAGGGTATGGCCATCAATTAAGGCAAGGATAGGAAGCACTAGGTTCTTTGCACATAATCTAGACCCTGGAGTGAGGGTCTCTCTCTCTCAATGTAGTGCCTTCAACACCTTGAGGAGGTGGGCAAGTGATATCCTATTAATTATAGGAATTAGGAGTTGAACTACTTCGACAAGCCCTCTGTCATCTGTACTATTAAGGAGACTGGTTTTCCAGTGCCATGTGTCAAACTTTGCTGCATCCGGTGAGTTCCGGTATATATGAGAGAGAGAGAGAGAGAGAGAGAGAGCGAGTAAGACACCTAGCTTCTTGGATAACCCAACTTCCAAGAAAGCACATCATACCTGTCAGTTTCGCAGCCCGGCCTGAAACGTCGCGGAGAGCAGCAAGAGGCGATCAAGCACAGAAGGGCCGAGGAGGTGGTCACATTTGCAGGTGGGCTTTAGCTAACAGCCACATGGAGATGATCGTCCTAAGGCAACGAAAGAGGTGAGTAGGGTAGGTCATCTGAGATGGAGAAACGGTGGTGGGATAATTAGTGGAGGCAAAGGCTGTAATAACTGTTTTGTCATGCGGCTGCACAATAGTTATAGTACTGTGTAGAATGAGCAGCAGGCACATAAGTAAAGCTAAACGACGTGCTCAGGAACAAGAAGTTGTAAATCATAGGGGAGACATCGACAATAGTCATCCCAACGATATTATCACAAGTATTGTCTGCAACAAAAACCCTACACATTGCAACCAATGCTCACCAAAAACTTTATTTGAACCAATGGAAAAAGAACCCAATGAAAATCACCCGATTTTTTGTTAAAATTTTAGGATTTTTATCAGTTTTTACACTAAAATCCTCCAAATTTAGTCGATTTCCGTCAAGGCGATCCTCCAAATCAGTCAAGAATTTTGAATTTTTGTCCTTAAAAGTACACTAAAGGCACTATATTACTCCAGCACACAGCTATTGCAACTAAATGCGGCAACCCCATAAATTGTGTCATACCAAACCCAAAAGGTGCTTCACGTAGTAGCTATAATAGAAGCAAATTTTGAGCCCCATTTTCTAAGGGAAGATGATAAGTGTTATAATATTATTGATGTTGGTGATGATCTACATGATTAGTGTCGTGCGTTAGTGCAAAGAATGCTTGCGAGTTGCTCCAGGTTGCAAACTTGAATACTATACAATAGCAACATAATTTCCCTCAATAGCAACTGATTATTCAAACTTGATGCCATCTAACAACACATATTTAGCAACATTCTCAATGTGTGTTGCTCGCAAAGGCAATATATATGGCATGATCATGCACACGCTAAGTCGAATAGGGCAACACTTGGGACAACAGACATTGTAGTAGAAGGCATGCAGGGGATGGTGGCGAGAACCTTTATCCAATTGTGTGTGTGTGTATATGCACGTGCACATGCACCTATTTCATGCGTGTGTCAGTAAAAAAGTGCAGAAAGGGAAGCATTGGCAACTACTGGCCCAACATGCCCATGCACCTTACTGACAGCTTTGGTGACACACCCCCTTTCATTATGTTCTAGCATGCATGCTCCGTTCAATCGTGGCGCAGGAAAGATATTGAAGACGTCTCCTACACATGAAGGTCGTCTTTTTGCATCCGTTAGTGAGGAGGGCCTATTTAGTTTTGAATGTGCATGTATGTTTATGCAAGTGTGTTCACATGATATAAGCATCTATACTGCATGAACATCTATATTAGTGCAAAGAGTTTGATAAAGGTTCTACATGATATCTTAGACATTTTTGCAAAGTAAGAAGATGTACTCTTGATACCTATTGTACTTTTGCTTCGAAGGCATCACATACCTTAGGTCTATTATTATATAAGTTAATGATACACACACAGATAGGCCTTGCAAAACACGTAATCCTATAACCAACACACCTACATACACGGTTGTGTAAATACATAACCACATTAACAAAAGACTATAAAACCTTTTTCGCTTTGTCTAACAACCAGTTATTATATCTATTCAAAAATTCTAGAAACCTATACTCTTATCATCTTTATGAGATCATGTATTAAAAAAGAAAACTTTAAAAGCAATTGCAAAGCATAAGCGTGATAGTTAGAAATCATGGGAGGACAAAGAAGTGAATGTATCCAAGGTCTTTACAAGTCTAGCCTGAGTAAAAACATGAGAGAATTAGGGAAAATCAGTCACGGTAACATGGATTGCATTGCTATGAGAACCATCAAGGTGAACTCATTCAGCTTATCGACAACATGATAATTGTTCTAAAGTGTGTAATTCAACCTGCTTAGTGCCAATGCAGGTTTAAATGTCAGAAGTCAATTATAAATATACTACTAGGTATTTTTAGTTCTTTTTTGCTATTGAACGCGACGTAACACAACCTCTTGCTCTGCAATATTAACTGAAGAGAGTACATAGGCGCACGAGTGATTTAACACTGGGGAGAGAGAGAGAGAGAGAGAGAGAGAGAGAGAGAGAGAGAGAAAGAGAGAGAGGACCACCCACGAGAATTGGATATAGGATTGTGTGTGTGTGACAACCATTCAAAGAAAGAGCTACTCAGAGTTTTGGCATGTGTGTCGTTAATTTAATTTGTGTCATAGTAAGCGTTAGGCGGGGGCCACGCAAGCTAGTGTATATAAATGCACACATTTCTCTTGCAAGTTATTTATCATAAGCCAAAGCTTTCTACAGATAAAGTTGAGCAGCCACGAGAGTGAAGGGAGTGAGGAGGGAGCTGCAATGGCGGCCTCCACAGCGTTCACGCGTGTGCCTGCTTGTTCGTCGTCCGTCTGTGAGGCTCGTCATGGCCAACATGCGTCGCGTAAATTGG
Source organism: Adiantum capillus-veneris (assembly GCF_014529385.1). Lineage (NCBI taxonomy): Eukaryota > Viridiplantae > Streptophyta > Polypodiopsida > Polypodiales > Pteridaceae > Adiantum > Adiantum capillus-veneris. The sequence goes on along the minus strand of NC_140947.1, from coordinate 53,468,886 downwards.
CGCACCGCCTGTGCTTCGGAAGCCGACGGTTGGATCTGACGCTGCGGCCACAGGGACCCAGCGCCTTCAGAAGTCCCCTTCTCTCCATAGCTGCGTCGTCAGAGTTTGCTAATAAGGTGATGGCCCCTTCCTTAAACACACACACACACACACACACATTTTGTGCGCATGAATGCCTGTATGTATGTATGTATGTTATGTATGTATCCGTATCTGCTACTCTTGCTTGAAGAGAACAATGCAGTCTATATCTATGTAAGCATGTCTTCCATTTTTGCTTGAAAGGATATGCACATATGCATTTATATCTTCCATTTTGTCTTGAAGATATGTATGTATGCATATCTTCCATTTTTTCTTAAGGAGAAAACACTGCTAATGACTAAGTATACTAGAGAACACTTTTGTCGCTTTACACGGCCTGGTGCTTGCGAAAGTTGCGCTTGTTTCTTTGACAATGCATGCTTGAATAAGCTAATCATTCAGCTCATAGAGCAGAGATGACTGAAATTAGATTGCTCTTTTGCATACGCTTAACAGATATCTCCTCAGTTTCGTGAGTTTCTTGCTGAGGAACTTGGGAAATACGACTATCTTTCAGATGCCCGTGGACGAATAGCAGAGGTTTGCGCAAAGGTACTGTCCATGCTCAATGCAAAATGCTTTTGGCCGAAAAGCTTGAACAACTCTTGCTTTGCTGGTGCAACTGCTGAATGATGATGTTCTATCTTGCAGGCGCTGCATAATTATGCGTCAACATATTCTGGTGGGATTGACGCGAAGCCTGTCGAAGACATGAAAACAGCTCTCATAGAGCAAGGTCTTCCCCATCAGCAAGCCTTGCTTTGCTCAGTTTGGTGGCTGCGAGTGAATCTTAGGAGGGATTGGGAACAATATTGCGCAGCCAAATGATTAAGTGTAGTGTAGTTTGGGTCTTTTGGAGTCTCGTAAAGCTTATGCCCTTTCTTGTTTTTCATTTTGAGCCATGGAGACTTCATTTTTTGAATGACATGAGATTGAACTTTGAGGCGGCTCAGGTTTTGTCTCATGTGCTGAACAGTCGTTTTTGTTGTTATAAGTAATCAAGAGTGTGGATGCTGTGTTATAAAACCACCAATTTGTGAACAAGATTGTGGTGTTTTTTTTGTAAGTAGCGGAGCTAGTGATATGGTGTATTGATATGGAAAGTGTCCTTGCTTTTTGGGGCCATGATTGAATGTGTTTTGAATGATAAGTATAATTGCTAATATGTGATGAATTTTTCTTTCTTTTCTCTAAAGAAAAAAGTTTGGCGATGATCATGAACGGGGTAAAGATGCGCAGACTCAGGTCAGAATATCCGACTTGTACAAGTGGATATGTAAGCAAATATGCTTCACATACTGTCAATTTCTATGCACATTTCCTATTACTCCACTCTTGAATCTTATCTCTTGCCTCACTCAAAGCATAGCATTTACTATATAAGTGACGAGCCAAACCTTACGGAAGCAAAGCTGAAGGTTTGAGACTGTCGTCATCAGTCCGGTATGGTCAGCCACACATTAATACTATTATTGGGTAGGTCAAACTGTAGAGAAGATGAGAAGCAACCATGCCTTGATGATGCATGGTGTCTGGGGTGAGGGAAGAAGCTAAATGAGGGGTGCGTGAGTGTGTGCTGAAAGGGGGGGGAAGGGTACCTTTTAACCTTTAGTTGTAAGTCGCATCTAAATGGAAGAATTTTTACCTAGTTATGTGATCGATTCTACTATATGATCTTCATATGATACTTGCCCATGGTAAACATGTAATAGAATTTTCTCCTTTGCCATGTGCTGTTTGCCCATACCTGCATTTTCACCCTCTAACAAAGTGAAGCCCATAAAGGCGATCAAGGCCTATAACTGGTGGTAGTTATTCCTATCAAGGGCTAGCCTGTCAAAACAAATGCTAGGAGAAACTATGTCAATTGACATGCTAGAATGGATAAGTCATCTGTTCTTTTTCATGTGAATATACATGTGGGTGTGGTAGAGAATGTGAAACTATGTAGATACTTGTCTTTCTTAATACATCTATGTGCACATATCATGTTACACAAAGCATGCTACAGCAGCATCTGGAAAAGTACCTACTGTAAAAGTTTAAGCATACATGTAAGGCCTTGAAGGAGATTCACAAGCAATTTCTAATAGAAAGTATATTTACAAATTTTATGAAAATTGTATACATATGTTTCCACGATTTTAAAAAGTTTGTAAGATATAAGAATCTTTGAAGATGTGAGCACTCTGGAGGGTGAAGGGGCCGTGTGGTGTTGGGCAAGGGGTGCATGTAGGAGGCGCCAGGGAAGGGCAAGCGTAGAAGTGGGGTGACGATCGGACGAAGGCGGGGGCAGAGCATGAGGGCCCTGCGCGTGGAGGATAGGACAGGCACAAGTACTTTTTAAAAATATGTAAGGCTTCAATACTGCGACACCAAGCAGCTCTGGTTGGGATGGTCACAGCGATGAATAGTTCATAGTTGCCTCCAGGTTCGAATCCTCACGATATGAAGAGCTTTTGCTCCACATAAGGAGAATCGAATGGATCTCAAAGGGATCTGTGAAAGATTCAGGGGCAAAAAGCCACCAATATACATATTCAGTTCTTACTTTCATTTCTGTGCTGATCGAAAGAGCCTTCGCAATTCTGTGTTGTCTTTTGAAAAAAGCAAGAAGAAATAATTTGAGGCAAGAGTACAACAATTGATTTTGCGTTATGATGTAACCTGGTTTGCAAGTTGCTATCAAATCTGGGGCCAATTACACCTGATAATCCCGAAAAAACTGCATGAAAACATTATTATCTAGCATTGAATCAAAGGCAATGTGAACTACAAATCAAAATTTATTTACAGCACATTTTAGATTTAAAATGTGAGGTAAGCTACAATAGCAATCAAAAAAGTTCCAATGAAACACTTCACTTTGCTTAATATACATATTGAAAAATGTAGGGTGTCAAGTGTATTAGTCCCTAAACTTCGTTGACAAGTAAATTTGGGCCCAACAAGACAATGGCGCTGAATGTTTTAATTGTTAAGAGTTGTAATATACAAATTGGATCTAAGTAATAAAATCTATCAAACAACATTCAATACTGTCAAAACATAAACCGTTTTTGCAGAAGTCCAAATCTCTGTGTGCGCATTCTTACTCAATCACCAAATAACAACTGAGTTGTAAGATTCAATGTGCAGATAGGCTTACATGTGAGAATTGCACGATCAGTACAAGCATAAAAATATCAAATCCCAAGGGCAAAACTTTACCTATGACATCTCAGAAAGAGCTAAGAACCCCCTACTAAAATATTTCCCGCTCAAATTCTTCCCCTGCTTTAAACCTCCTTGCCTCAATCAAGAAGGCCTCTTTGATGATTTCCTGTGCTTCATGCACTTAAGAGCATTGAAAGAAAAGAACTGCCATAATTGAGTGAGCACAAGCACTTTGTGGTGCCACCCTTTTCCGGATAGCACTACAAAGCACTTCACAAAGGGCACAAGCAATTTCTAGTGCTATCCTTTGTTGGATATCACTTGCCAAAACAGGGGGCAATTATCGCCTTTTCCTCGCATTCTTCAACTCCAACTGATAGGCTTGTAAGTTTTTCCTAATCCACAACCGCTTCCAAACAAGATCGCGCTTTCCTGTTTCGCCTGTCAAAAAACAATTTTGTATAATCAAGCAGGGATGCCAAATACCACTCGAAAATACCAGTCATGCGCGTCACTGGAAATCAATAAGGCATACAGTTTGTCTTGACTCACTCATGATCATCCAGGAGGCATAAGGAATCCTAAGGCATCTTCTGGTTAGGAGAGCAGCATCTTCCCACGCATATGGTGCATTCTTTATCCAGTACCTCCAAATCCAGCAAGCTTGCCAATACAGCAACTGTATAGCATTAGGAAAGATAAATCAGCTCAATAATCTCTCTCTCTCTCTCTCTCTCTCTCAATAAAAATGGGGCTTTGACGGATGACCCTTTGCATTACATAAAAATTGAACATCGGTCCATTTACATGAAATATGGGGAAAACCCTGAAAGATCTACAACGAGATCATGAAGAAAAATCCCTCAACAAACCACAGGAAACATTTGGGTATAAAGAAACCCTAATCACGTGGTGAAATGTAGCTATCTGGATAGTGATCAAGTCTACACAAATCTGACCAAAGCTCTGTCCACCTCAAGCAATGTAGCGAAAACCACAAGGTCCAGTGCTATATATCTGACTGATATAAAGCATTCGCTGTGAAAACCTCCTGCAGCTCACAAAAGCCAAGGGACTGTGAAACCCCTTGGCAGTTCCCGCAAAATTATGTGCATCCACTCCAACATTTACCTCAAAAAAGGATGCAGATCTACAACACAACCAAACTGTAAGAGAGACTGTCACAAAGTGATGACGTGGCGGACAACAGAAACCCTAATTTCTGCCAGAAACCCTAAAATTCCTGCAAACCCTAATTTTTGCCAAAAACCCTAAATTCCGGAAATCGCGGAGGCGGATTATTATAAAAAAAAAAAAAAAAATTTTTTTTTTTTTTTGGAAAATGATGAGCGACGCGAATTTTGCTTTTGCTTTTTTTTTTATAAAAAAAAAGAGAAAAGACTCTCTAAGAGAGAAAGAGAACTGATGCTTTTGATTTTAAAAGCTTTTGGGGCTCTGCTTTTGGGCATCCCTTGTAACCTTTAAATTAGTGGTGAGGGCCTCACTTCTCAGAGCATCTGGACGCAGAGTCTGAGAGTGAAACCCTAACCGCTCTCTTGTACTTTGATGATTGATTAATACAAAAAGAAATACCGAAAGGGGCGCCAGTCTTTGGGGCCAATATCTCTAGGCACGGAACTCCGCCGGGCCAGTGCAAATCTATTGTGATCTGTGAATTGTTTTGAAGTGGTTATTTGGTGCTGTCGCGGTTGATTCTTGACTTGGAGTGTCCAAGTTTGTTACAGTGGTATCAGAGCACGGCCGATTCCTCTTCTACGGGAAATCCGATCCCCGAAATTTTTTTCCGCGGCACCTATGGCTTCAGGCAATGATCAGTCGACTCCCTCTGCATCTGGAGATGCGGGCTGGGATCACAACGAAGATTCAGACAAAGAGTATGGCCCGCCTTGGCCTACTTAGGCGGAGCGGCGAGAGATAGAGCGTCGCCAGTTGATCGGCGATGCAACAAAGATGATGCTCAATTTTGCCAAGGACCCGAAGATGGCAAAATATATGAACCAGACCCCTTTGGAAGAGGTACAGATGAAGTGGCAGAGAACCACAACACCACTCCCGAAACCTGCTCTCAAGAAACCTTCTACCTCCAAGAAATATACGGAGAAGGAACTGGAGAACGTGGTTGATGCACGGATTGCTCAGCTTTTCGACGTGCAAAAGAAAGGCAAAAAGCACGGCAAAAAGCAGGGCAAAAAGCAGAACAAAGGTACTGACTTCCCGGGATATTTGGGTCGTCAGTCGACATTCGACAAAGCAAAGAAACGGAAGAAGCGTGTTCGATTTGAAGGAGTACCCAGTTCTTCTTCTTCTTCTTCTGACAGTTCTTCTAGCTCCTCGGATTAGAGCGAAGAAGACAGAAAAAAAGCAAAAAGCGAAGCAAGACACAAAGCTTCGGAACGGGCAAGAAAAAGGCAAAGAAGGCTACATATCGCCCAGAGACTGACAGTTCTACTGAGGACTCGTCTACAGACAGCTCAGATTCCGATGACGGAAAGTTTTATGCGAACAAGAAGAATTTTTACAAAGCCAACCAGTATGACTTTCTCGAAGATAACAGCAAGAAAGTCCGAGAGTTTAAGGAAGGTGGCCACTCGATCAAGTTTGATACTTTTCAGGATACTCAAATGCTTCGAAGGCTTTGTCTCTTATACAGCAGTTTGACATCGCTTTCGCGGGAGGACGCTATTCAGAGCACTCCAAGATTCGGAGAGCTGCCTCTTACTCTGAGGGGAATGCTCGTACTTGGTGGTCCACGCTTCTATTAAGCAAGACTGTGCCAGTTACATGGCTGAAATTCAAGAGGCTTTTTATTTCTTCTTGGTTGACTCAAGAGTTTGAGCGAGATATACGAGCTGCTTGGAACCATCTCCGGATGACCAAGAGCGATACAGTGAATTCTTATTGTGAAAGATTCTGGAGCTCTTTTCTACCCGCCTCTTCATTCAAGAAGATCTCGTTCAGAGAACAAATTGAGCGGTTTACCTTGGGTCTACCTACAGAGATCCGAGATCACTGCTTGGAACAGAAGTCAGCTTCTATTCAGGAGTTGATGAGTCATGCGAAGCGGGGCTTTGCCATTCACTCTGGCAGTCTGACTTACCCCACAAATGAGGCCATGACACAACGAGCCAAACAGACTTCTGGGAATGAAAGTAGAATGAAAAAGAGCAACCCAGAGAAAAAAAAAGGATGCACGACCCAAGCTTACTCCTGAGGAGAGAGCTCGCTTCATCAGAGAGGGGAAGTGCTTTGGATGCGGGAAACATGGACATATTTCCGCAAAGTGCCCTGATAAGGCACAGAAAGAACAGAATGATAAAGACGACGACAGGTCTGAGAGTTCGAGAGCAGCTGAGGAATGTGGCAGAAAAGGCAGATAGAAAAGCAGAACTGGTACCACATGGCGTGGGACTTGCACCGAATCAAATGAATGAAAGTACAAACTTTGCCGTTTTTTTTTTGGGGCAAAGTGAAGGATGTAGAAGCTCTTTTGAAGGAGCCAAGGCCAACTTCTTTTCACTTGGAATTGGCGGCTCGATTTGGAACTGCGCCCGACAGACTGACGCCACTGGCGGAGGTAGTTCGACTGGCACCCGGATGGGATGTTGCCATTACACCGAGCATTGGCAAACTTCGTTTGCAATGACAGGGGTGTTCAGGGCACGTGAGTGACGTTCTACTCGAGATCCCTTGGTACCACAAGAACTACGCCGTGGTTGACTACCGGGCCGAGAAAGCGACTTTGATAAATGAAGGGCTTAGAGATTGTACTTGATGAACTTCAGTTTTCTTACTCATTCTTTTGGGAGAACTGAACCATGGATAAAAGTTGAATATGTTTTGACCTGAAGAAAAGAACGCCAAGATTTTTTTTCTCCACGCTCATGCCGATTGCTTTTGAGAGGGCCTGAAGATCATACCATTGATCTGATATCTGGAAGCACACCACCGAATCGGCCACCTTATTGTGTGAGCCGAGTACAGAATGAAGAGATTATGAACCAAGTGAAAGACCTCTTGGAAAAGGGTCTTGTCCAGCCTAGTACTTCACCGTATTGCTCTCCAGTGTTGTTGATTTTGAAGAAAGACAGATCTTGGAGAATGTGCATCGATTATAGCACTCTCAACGAAATCACCATCAAGAACAGATTTCCGATTCCTAGGATCGATGATATACTCGACAGGTTACAGGGATCCTCGTGCTTTAGCAGGATTGACTTGAAGAGTGGATATCATCAGATCAGGATAGCGCCAGGAGATGTCTACAAGACAGCTTTTCGGACGACTTTTGGGTTATTTGAGTTTTTGGTGATGCCTTTTGGCTTAACCAATGCTCCTGCGACATTTAACCGGATGATGGACAGGATTTTTCGAGAGTACAGGCTATTTGTTGGCACTTTCTTTGACGACATCATTGTTTTCTCGAAGAATGAGGCAGAACACAGAGATCATCTGCTTCAAGTCTTTTAGGCATTACGAGATCACACGCTAGTGATTAATGCAAAGAAAAGTGAATTTTTTTTCCTACCATGGATACACTTTTTGGGACACATTGTGTCAGCAACACAACAGGAGTGCAAATGGACCCGGCCAAGATAGAGACTATCCGTGATTGGCCCGATTTGAGGAATGTCCATGAAGTTAGAAGCTTCTTGGGACTATGTTCATACTACAGGCGGTTCATACGAAAGTTTGCAGAGGTTGCTTCCCCTTTGCATATCTTGACACAGAAAGGAGTACCTTTTTCGTGGGGACCCACAGAGGTGACTGCCTTTCAGACATTGAAAGAGAAATTGACTACGGGACCTATTTTGACTTTGCCGGACTTGCAGAAGTCATTCGAAGTATATTGTGATGCTTGTGGTCGTAGTCTGGGTGCGGTCTTGATGCAAGAAGGCCATGTCATAGCTTACGAGAGCCGTTTGTTCTCTAGGCCGGAGATGACAGCACAGATTTATGAGAAAGAGCTTTTGGCGGTTATCCATGCTCTTACTCAGTGGCGGCATTACCTACTCGGAGCGGATTTTATTGTCTTTACAGACCATCAGAGTTTGCGCTACTTCTTGTCACAGAAGCAGCTTTCGGAAAAGCAGATGCGGTGGGCGAACATCTTGTCACAGTTTCACTTCCAGATTGTCCATGTGCAGGGACAGAAGAATGTGGTGGCAGATGCTTTGTCTCGGAAACCGTTGGTTCTGGCTATTTCCGCGATACATCATAGGAGCTTCGAGGATATGGTCGATCAGTGTGCCACAGATACAGATTTTGCAGATATTTTCACACGGATACGGGATGGGGAGACAGTAGCTGGATACTCCCTTCGGGAAGGCTACTTGATGAAAAAGACTATGTTGTGCGTTACACAGCCGTTGAGGGATAAGGTTATGACTAAATGCCACTGTCCACCTTTTACGGGTCACCGCGGCATTGCTACCACCATGAAGGGGGTAGAGAGATACTTCTTTGGGCCGAGACTCAAAAAGGATGTGGAAGAGTTTGTGCGCAGTTGCTTGGTATGCCAGAAGGTCAAGTTTGACAGGCATAAGGCACAGGGATTGTTACAACCTTTACCCATACCCACCCGCCCCTGGGAAAGTATAGCGATGGATTTCATTTTTGATCTCCCGAGAACACAGAATGATCACGATGATTTTCCGATTACATGGCACGTCTGAGACGATTCTCTCCGACATAGACCCCAGATTTATGAGTTGGTTTTGGAAGGCAATTTGGGAGAACATTGGCACGTAGTTGCAGTTCTCGTCATCGTTCCACTTGCAGACTGACGGGCAATTTGAGATTGCCAATTCAGTGATTTTAGATTTATTGAAGTCTTGTATCTTGGATTAGAAGACTCAATGGGAAAAGAACCTATCTTTGGTGGAATTTGCCTACAATAGCACGATACACTCTTCGACGGGGAAGACGCCATGTGAGATTGTTGAAACTGCTGCGAAGGTTCCATCCTTCCTGAGCACGAAAGATTAGAAATTTGAAGCGGATGAATATTCGCGAGATTTGGATACGGCTTTTGCCAAGGTTCGCGAGACTTTACAGAAGTCTCAAGAACGACAGAAAAAGGCAGCGGATCGCCATCGTCGCGACTTGAAATTGAAGGAGGATGATTGGGTGCTCTTACGTTTTGAGAAGGCACGCCTACGAAAGAACAAGGGAAAGGAGAGGCTTTTTCCAAAGCTTAGTATGCGATACTACGGCCCTTTCCAGATTACTGAAAAGATAAATGAAGTCTCCTTCCGACTGAAACTGCCAGATACTTGGAGGATTCACAATGCATTGCATGTGAGTCTCTTGAAACCTGTTAAGGGTGATGTGCCTGATGATGGGGAGCCTGATGAGCAACCCGAAGTGGAAGAAAACGAGGAGATCCTTGTTCCTGAACAGATTTTGGCACATAATGATACGAAGAAAGGTAAAGTCCGAAGGCGGTTCTTGGTTAAGTTCAAGAACTTTCCTGCATTTGATGCGAAGTGGATGGAGGAGGAGGACCTAGCAGATACTCCTCGGATTGTGAAACTTTACCTCGATGTTTTGGTTTAGCATAGTCTACTCCAAACGGAACCCAGAAACTCAGCTTGGCCGAAGATCTGGTGCAGTGGGATGCACAAGAGGGGAGTCGCTCCACTCCTTTGTCAACAGATGCCTCGATTTTGATACTAAAGTCACTGATGTCTCTTTGAGCTTCAGGGATACTGAGAGCTGACAGTATTCTGCTGGATGACTTTATGAAATGGAATTCCTGATTATGATACTGATTTGTTCTTGACTTCTTGTGAGTACAGGAACTGATAGACGAAATGACTGCAGCATTTTGGTCTGATTGATCTCGAATAGACATGGTTGCAATAGGGGTTAGTCAATCGGACATCGATGAGGTCCCGATTGGACCTAGATGTGATTGCTAGCTACATTGCCGATAAATCATGGTCTAAGATCCGAATGAATGTTGAATGTCATGTGATGTCCTGTGATGTCTGGTGATGTCCTGTGATGTCGTGTGATGTGACTGTCGATTTTGTACATGTGCTAGATGTGTGTTCCTAGTACGTAGGTACTAACAATCAGTGTCTGCTAAGACGGTTTATGGCTTTTGTCGGTTTTGCAGGCGTAAATCGCGGTCGATTACAATGCTTTCAAGAGGGGGGTATGTCACAAAGTGATGACGTGGCGGACAGCAGAAACCCTAATTTCTGCCAAAAACCCTAAAATTCCTGCAAACCCTAATTTTTGCCAAAAACCCTAAATTCCGGAAATCGCGGAGGCGGATTATTAAAAAAAAAAAAATTTTTTTTTTTTTTTTGGAAAATGATGAGCGACGCGAATTTTGCTTTTGCTTTTTTTTTTATAAAAAAAAAGAGAAAAGACTCTCTAAGAGAGAGAGAGAGAACTGATGCTTTTGATTTTAAAAGCTTTTGGGGCTCTGCTTTTGGGCATCCCTTGTAACCTTTAAATTAGTGGTGAGGGCCTCACTTCTCAAAGCATCTGGACGCAGAGTCTGAGAGTGAAACCCTAACCGCTCTCTTGTACTTTGATGATTGATTAATACAAAAAGAAATACCGAAAGGGGCGCCAGTCTTTGGGGCCAATATCTCTAGGCACGGAACTCCGCCGGGCCAGTGCAAATCTATTGTGATCTGTGAATTGTTTTGAAGTGGTTATTTGGTGCTGTCGCGGTTGATTCTTGACTTGGAGTGTCCAAGTTTGTTACAGAGACTGGAGAGACCCACTCACTATCCACCTCAAGAGCCAAGGGAAGGTACCAAGATGCACATTTCTCTGACCAAACTAGCTTCCCTAAGGCTTCTCTATATGACTCTCAAACAAATCTGCAAATTGTCTGATATCCATAAAGTAATTGGCATCAACTATTGTTTGCTCCTGAATGATATCATAGATAGCCTCCCTTGTCCAAAAGGAATTATGATGTAAAACCTGCACTGTAAAAATGTGATCATGGGAGCTCTCTTTGGACCGAGGAAAATATGTCGTGCTCCTGATAGCTGCAAGAAAAACATCCCACTCCTCAAAGAAACATCTGGAGATCTTAGAAACTCAAACATCTGCTGGAGATGCAAAAACTGCTCAATAGTCAAAATCCTCTGCAAACTGGAAAGATTCACTCTTCTGCTCCCCCTAAAGAGCACCTACTGTGAGAGGCACTTGCGAATAAATCTCCAAGAGATCCAAGGTCTGCTGGACTATCCTATCTTGGACAACTTAGGCTGCTCCTGGATGGCCATCGACTGCTGGTCCTCCTCTATCCCTCTATCCAACTGCCCTAGAACCTCCTCTCGATCCTGATCTGATATCCTCTCCTCTGGAGGTCTGTCGGGAGGTTGCTCTACCTTTGCCGACTTTTGTCTCACTACCTGTCTGTAAACAAGAATAGGCTGTGCTTGTACTTGTCTACCTGCCTGTCTCTATCCTTGCCTCTAAGTCTGATGAACATCGTGCTGCTGCTGAGCACTATGCTGGTGCTGACTGTGACTGGTTTAGGGTAATTAGTTTTTTTGTGTCGAGGTCATAGACGGATCGGATCAATGCATTCGTTTGGCCCGCCCCTCCCTAGGAAGGTGGTCCATCCCAATCTCTTGGTCAAAGCCGGAATCCTTTGTTCCATGATCAGTTTTTCTATGTGAAATTTGCATTTAAAGACATTTGCATGACGCTAGGAAAATTTGTGTGACCTTCGGGTCTTGGACTAACTTGATTGAGTTTTGTAGGAACTTGCCGAGAGGCCTAAGGACTATGAAACGAACAAGCGGAGAGGACCTCCCGGCTAAACGGACCGCCTACAGACACGTCGAACAAACCACCCGACCATAGCCACCATCCGAAGCTCCCCTGTGCTAGGGCCAGCGTTTGAGGACGTAGGTGTGCACCTGTAAGACCGGGCATCCCATACCACCCGGCCTCACCTCCTCAAGGTGACCTCGCGTACTCTTAGCCTCACGGGCTAGCCATTGGCACTCTGCCAGTGGGGGTCTTGGCTTGGGCCCCCCTTTTATAATAATGGCGGGCCACACTGGCCAGGTTCACACTACGTCCGCCTCGAGACTGGACGCCCATCCCGGCGGCGTCTAGGCTAGATCCCCACTCCTATAGCATACTTCTCCTGTCACGTGACACATCCAACCCTATGTGTCCGTGGACAAGCTACAGCACGACAAGGGTTCAATCAGTCCAGTCAGTCTAGATTTAGAAGTGTTTTGGCACTTTTTGTGAGTCTATTCGCACACCGTGCATGCCCAGGCACTTAGTGTAGATACATATCCTCTGGTTGCACACAGCACGATCATAAGCATTCCCATCAAAATCCTTCAGGGAAATTTTCCAGTGCATTTAGCCTAATTTCCCTATTTTTGACATTTTTCACTTATTATTTTTAAGTGACTTTTGTTGGAAAGTAGGTAGGGCAAATTGAGTAAGTTTGTATATAAGCAAACCTAGACTAGCACTAATTGGCAGAAGAGGTAGCAGGAGCACCTTGCTCAACAGGCAACTTCTCAGCAGGACCAACCCCCGCGACAACTCTGGCGTTTTCTCTCAACAAAAGGCCTAGCGTTTTTGCACCAGATCACCCAACGTTTTTGCACTTGCAGATTCCCGGCGACAGTAGACAGCAGATCAGCCCTAGCGTTAGCAGATTCCCACAGCAACACAACAGATTTCCTAGCGCTAGCAGATTTCCCCGCAAGGTCAGTTTCAACCCTAGCGTTTTTGGTTTGCAGATCAACCTCAGCGTTTTTGCAGATCTTCGCGACAAATTCAGCCCTAGAACCAGCGTTTTCAATTTTCAGCAGTCAGACATCGGAGAAGTAGTCCCGAACCTCGCAGATCTCACCTTCCCGCAACAGATCCTTGCCGCATAGTCACATCCAGCGAATTTCGCAGTTTCAGCCCGGAAACCGCAGATTTCAGCATCTGCGTTTTCAGCACGTCGTCGTCGCATCGTCGCCATCGACATCGTCTCCGACATAGTCAGAATTCAGCAGATAAAGATTTGCAGATTTCAGCCATAAGCGTTTTCAACTTTCAGCCCGTCTCGTAGTCATCCTCATCGTCGGCAAGTCCAAGCATTATAGAGATTTGTGCAATCATAAGTAGACCGCTCTCGCAATAGAGAGTGGGGCCTTCGGAGGAGGGTTCAGTCTCATACACTTGTACGCACAGTGTCCATTCACTTTCTTATGATCATTGCACTCTCATTAAGAACGGAAGGCTCTCCCTTCCATAAGAAAAAGGAACCTTGAGCACAGTTCGGAGCACTCATCTTGAGCAAAGTTCATTCATTCCGCTGCACCTAATGTCACCAGCGTGTGACTACTATCTATCCTTTTTGTTGATTTCTTTCTTATTATCTATTTACTTTCACTTTTTGGAAACACCCCTCGGGAAATCTAACTGCCCTGCATTGCATAGCTAGTGTGGAACTATCCAGAGGGAGTCCAGGCCTGAGGGCAAGAGAGCACTAAGGTTGGACAAAGACTATGGTTAGCCAAAGTGGGGTCATTGACTAGCCAAAGTGGAATCCTTTGCTACAGAGGCTACATTTCAGTTTTGGGTGTGGCTGCAGTGTACAAAGGGGGTCAGATGACCTAGAAAGATACAATGGCAGCATCTCCTAAAATTTAGGGAACTGCTATTTTGAGACCTGAAAATGTGTTTGCGTTATTACCTCCGGAATGACAAGGGGAACATTTTCTTACTCTGCCGTGAAGTCAGCTGGGCAACCGATTGGGAGATTTTTAGGTGGCAACCCCGAAACGGGAAAATGCTTATAAATGTGCCAAGTGGCACCTTCTGGTGCACTTTCCTCATGCAAGAGAAGGGGGTGCTGATTTTAGAGAGGAGAAGGGCTCATTTTCAGTCTGTCACAGGTTAAGAGCTATGGAGTGCTTGCTTTCCCTCTTATGCACAGTGCGGTGCCAGGAGTGATGCCCTGCACGCTACGCACTGCCCTCTCTCTCCCCTATGGCAGTATGTTATGCCCCTCTAGTGGGCTCTTCATTTGACCAATGTACAGTTGTGTGGGTTCATGCGCGATTGCCGAGGCAAGAGCCTCTTGCACAGGTACTGGATTAGCTAGTGGCTAATCCCCCGCAGGTACAGGTGAATTCGGAGAGGTTTCACGCTAGAAATCTCGTCCGATTCAAAGGGCAAGTAGCCCTACAGGTGCGGGAGCGAGGACTTGCTACGGATGCGACCGGCACGCGAAACGGAGCCCGAAACAGTAAATTACAGCCTGCTGTGTATTTTTGCAAGTTTAGGGTTTTGGCCCTAAACGGTCCCTAATACCCCCAGGAGGTTCGGGGACGCGAGGGGACCGCTGTACAGGTGATCTGGCGCATTTTCGGGGCTGAAAACAGAGAATTCAGCGTGCTGCAGATTCTCGCCTGGTTTTGCAAAGTGCCCGTATGCGTCGGGAAAGTCATCCAATGCGTGGGAATACTGACTGTGAAGGGTCCTAGTACAGTTATGTTGCCGAAATCAGGCCGGAACAGTTGAAATTCAGCCAAGCTTGTGCGGGGCAGCTTGTAAGGAACCACAGCGTTTATTCCCTCTTTTAAACAATAAAGAAATACCGAAAGGGGCGCCTAAGTTAGGGGCCAATCTGGTGTCGGTCTACTCATACAAGTGCAATCTAGCAGCCTGTATCCCTCTCCCCTTTGTTGTGCCTTGAAAGTTGAAAGTACAGGTAGAATAGACGACTAATAATGGGTGAAAGCTAAATCAAGGTTTGAGGTAAAGTTTACCGCCCTTTTTGGATTGAACAGGCCGGTTACATGGTTCCATCGACCGGATTAAATCACTTTTTCCCATAGAAGTGAGCCTTGGTCAGTTTGAGCTTGAAGACACAGGGGATCATATATCAGACACACGAAATTGCAATTATGGCTGACAGACCAGATGATATGGCTGAAGAGGTTTCCTCTTCACAGGGTCAATAGACACATGAAGTGGGTGAGTCTTCAAGACCACCACAGACGGATGATGATATATTCAGGACCCAGTTGGCTACTGTTGTGGCTATGTTCACACAAGTAATACAGAACCCGAGGTTTTTAGCCTTTCTGCAACCTCCTGTTCCGTCTCAGCAAGTCGGGTCACTGGATCATATTCAAAAGCCTGTTAAGGCTCAAGCACACGTGATTCATACTGCAGAGTCAATGGAAACACCTGTACACTTGACGGAGAACATGCAATCTCCTCAACCTGTGCCTAAGGTGCAAGAACAGGTGGCTGAGATGCCAATCTTTCAAGCTGTACCAGTTCAGTCCGCCACTTTTCAGCAGCCTATAGCTGGTTCTAATGGGCAGGGAAGCAACCTACAGGCTATGCAACAGGTCTTCCCACCACCTTCAGTACACCCTGGCTATTTTGGAGGTGGATCGGTATTCCAGAGCATGGCTGGTCATGCACCTGGAAATCAGTTTTACACGCCAGGAACAGTGTTTGGGGGTGCTCAAACGATGATGCCTAACCCCATGTATGGTGTCACGGGCATGCTATCAGGGTTTCAAAGCACTCGGGGCCAATTTGGGATGCCACAGGCAAATTTTGGTATGGTAGGAATTACAAATCAACAGCCAAATATGGCATTTCCAGGTCAACTTAATAGCGGCCAAGGAACACAAATGAACCCTAACAGTGTTCCCATGTTTCAGTCACTTCCATATGACAATTTAACGCCGCTGGAGAGGCCAACTCCGTACAAAGAAGGTGGCAAAGGTGTGACTTTCACGACCTTTACAGGGTTTGATGACAGGAAGAAGGCTCTCTCATTCCTCCAGCAGTTTGACAAGGCCTATGCAGGGGGGAACTTTACAGAGGCTTCAAAGGTCCGCAAGGCAGTCACTTTCTTGACAGGGAATGCGGGACAATGGTGGACAACTTTATTGCTTCAGGGCAAGCTCCGTCCACATGGATTTACTTCAAGCAGATTTTTGCAGCAGCAAGGTTATCTGATGACTTTGAAGCAGATGTCGTGACAGAATGGCACCAGCTTAATGCTGCCACTTAGAATCTGGATGATTACAATCGGAAGTTTTGGAAAGCTCTACTTCCAGTAACTTCCTATAGGTTTGTGCCATTGACAGAACAGATTGAAAAATACTGTTGTGGCCTACCCAAAGGATTGAGAAAATACTGCACGAAGACCAAAGTCACTACTTTGACGCAGCTCATCGAGGTAGCAAACACTGGCAATGGTTTGCTCAAGGGAGAGGATTGTGAATTCAATACTGGCGTCAAGGAAGGATCAGCCAAGAAAAATTCAGCGAAGAAGTATGTTCCCAAAGAGGTTCCTAAAGTTACTCGGGAGCCAGTCAACGCAGGGAAAGACAAAGCTACGGCTGAATCACAAAAGGGACCAGCGAAGAAATGGAAAAGACGTTTTCCTCGCAAGTCGGAAGAGCAAAAGAAGGTCCTGAGGTCAGAGAACAAATGCTTTATCTATGAGCAGCCTGCCACATTGCTTACAATTGTCCTACAAAGAAAAGGCCAGCTGATTCTGAAGACAAGGAAGACAGGAAAGGAAAGAAGCCCATGGCTGGTCTAGTGCCAGATATGGTGGGCGATAAGCCAAATTCAGATGCAAGTGAGCTTTGCAGAGCATGGGGAAAGGTCAGGGATCAAACAATGCTTATCTTCTTTGATCCAGGGGCCAAAGCCAACTTCATTTCCCCAGAATTGGCTTCAAAGTTGGGAATCAGACCTGAAGAGATGGGGTATACAGCAGAGGCAGGTTTGGCATGTCCTGGCCATACAGAGACTGTGACACCCATCATTGGAAAGTTGCACCTACATATCCAGTCCTATGTAGATGCTGAAGAATTTTACATCATACCACTGGACGGATGTGATGTGTTGCTAGGTATTCCTTGGTTGTTTCGTGTACAGGGAATCATGGATGCCTACAACAAAAAGATCACTGTACAGAGCAGGGGAAAGACTCACATTCTGGATGTAAAGCTTAAAGGGGAGTCTATTCCCACTGTATCAGCTTCTGCTATCACTTCTGTAATGAAAAAGCATCTTTCTGCGTACTTGGTTTTTCCACGTGAAGTGTCAGATTGTGATGAATCAAATTTATCTCTGCTAGATAAAGAAAGGTCAATGTTTTTACAACAATATAGTGACTGTTTTTCCGATTCATTACCGTCTCAATTACCGCCACAGAGACCCGAGGACCATGCGATAGATTTGGTGCCAAGCAATAGCCCACCAAATAAGCCTCCGTACAAGGTTAGTGTGGCTCAGCAGAAAGAGATAATGGGCCAAGTACAGGAGCTGTTAGAAAAAGGGCTGATTCAGCCCAGTTCATCCCCATTCTGTTCTCCAGTGTTGAAAGGATGGCTCATGGCGTATGTGCATCGACTACCGTGCACTGAACTAGAATACCATCAAGAATAGGTTCCCTATACCTAGAATTGATGATATTCTAGACAAATTAAAAGGAGCAGCTATGTTTAGCAGGATAGATCTAAAGAGTGGGTACCATCAGATCCGCATTAGATCAGAGGATGTGCACAAGACTGCTTTTAGAACAACGTTTGGCCTTTACGAATTTTTAGTGATGCCCTTTGGTCTCACAAATGCTCCTGCTACGTTCAATAGGATGATGGACAGAATTTTCCGTCCACACCAGCAGTTTGTTGGTACATTCTTTGATGACATGATAGTCTACTCAAAGAATGAAGAGGAGCATAGGCATCACTTGGCCATTGTGTTCGAAGAGCTACGCAGTCATAGGTTGCTCATCAATGCAAAGAAAAGTGAATTTTTTCTGGAAGAGATCCACTTTCTGGGACACATTGTCTCAAAGGATGGTGTCAGAATGGATCCTGCAAAAGTTGAAGCGATCAAGTCATGGCCAGATTTGAAGACGGTGCGAAGTTTCTTGGGACTATGCTCCTATTACAGAAGGTTTATCCAAAATTTCAATGAGATTGCTTCACCTTTACATGCTCTTCAAAAGAAGGCAGTCACCTTTAGATGGACACAGAAAGAGATTTCAACTTTTAATCTCTTAAAGGAAAAGATGACTTCAGATCCGGTCATTGTGTTGCCAGATCTTAGGAAGTCATTTGTGGTCCATTGTGACGCCTGTGGTAGTAGCATTGGTGCAGTGCTAATGCAAGATGGCAGGGTAGTAGCCTATGAGAGCAGAATTTTGCAAGGGCCAGAGATAACCATGCAGGTCTATGAGAAAGAGTTACTAGCTGTGATTCATGCGCTCTTAAGTTGGAAACACTATTTGCTAGGTGCAGACTTTGTTGTCCAAACGGACCATCAGACCTTGTGATACTTCTTGACACAGACAAAGTTATTTGAGAAGCATATGCGATGGGCAAATATCTTGTCCAATGTTCCATTTTCAGATTGTGCATGTGGAAGGCAAGAAGAACGTTGTGGCTGATGCCTTGTCAAGAAAGCCACAGATTTCAGCTGTGTCAATTCCTTATCATCATGAACTTGATGATATGAGAGAATAGTATGCAAATGATGAAGATTTTGCAAGGGTCTTCGAGCAGCTAATGGATGGACAACGTCATGAACACTATCTTCTTAAAGATGGATTCATGATGATGCATGGCAGATTGTGTGTCACAAAGCCATTGCGACGCAAAGTTATAGAAGAGAGTCATGTCCCACGTAATGCAGGGCATCGTGGTATCGATGCTACAGTTAAAGCGGTTGAGACATTCTTCTATTGGCCTACATTGAGAAGAGATGTGGATGCCTTTGTGCGAGAATGCCTAATTTGCCAGAAGGTCAAGTTTGACAGGCAAAAGGCACCAGGGTTATTGCAACCACTACCTATTCCAGATAAACCATGGCAAAGTATTGCTATGGATTTTATCTTTGATCTTCCGAGAACTGGCAAGGCACCCTTTGAGATAGTTGAAGGTGGCAAGAAAGTTCCTCCCATACTGCATACAAAGGACAAGATATTTGAAGCAGATAAGTATGTTCAGGACATGGATGAAATGTACAAGAAGGTCAAAGTGGCCTTAGAAAAGACTCAGGCAAAGCAAAAGAAAGCAGCTAATCGTCACCGTCGTGAAGTGGTATATTCACTTGGTGATTGGGTGCTTTTGCGCTTTGAAAAGGCAAGGTTAAAGAAGATGAAGGGCAAGGAAAGACTGTTTCCAAAGCTCAGCATGCGTTACTATGGGCCTTTTCAAGTATGCGACATAATCAGTGATGTTGCATATAGGCTGAAATTGCCTGACAGTTGGAAGATTCACAATGCGTTTCACGTGAGTCTTCTCAGACCCTATGTGGGTGATGTGCCAGAAGATATGCCAGCTGAAGATCAGCCGGAAGTCGAGGAACTTGACGAGATCTTGGTCCCGGAACAGATTTTGGCACACAAAGAAAGGAAAGTGAAAGGCAAGGTTGCTAGGCGTTACTTGGTACAGTTCAGAAACTATCCACCAATGGATGCTAAGTGGATGGAAGAAGGTGAACTTGCAGAGTCACCAACTGTGTTATCACTTTACCTGGAAGCCTTCGATTTGCAACCTACCTTGACCCCTTGAGTTTCAAAGCTAAATGGATTGTCAGTGTGACAATGGCTTCTGAAACAAATGATGTACATGGTATTTAAAGTGAGCTCAAATCAAATACCTGTTACATGAATGTTAGAGCTGTACAGATTGTCAGTTTGGCAATTGCTCTTATGGAATGTCCAAAAGTTTGGTTAGTGCTATAGAAGTGAGTATTTCTTGTCAGTTTGTCAAGGATACAGTGATCGCTTCTATTGAAGAGTACATGTGTAACTGCATTCTTAAACTGTCGGTTTGGGTATGCTCGAAAGTGTTACGGGATCCAACGTGTACTATAAGACAGTGGCAAAATGTGCAGCTACCATTTTGTCATTGGAAAGTTAGTGACTCAAAGCAATGGCAGAGTGCGAAGCTACCACTATGTCATTGGGACAGGGTTCACACGCAAGCAATACATGAGTCGACGAGGTGTTGAATACACCAGGGTTGACAATGAGCATGTATGTGTCGTATATGTGTCGACAGGTGTTGAATACATCAGTGTTGACTAGGAGCATGTACGACATAGATGCAAACGAGGACGTTTGAGATTTCAAGAGGGGGGTATGTCACCAGCGTGTGACTACTATCTATCCTTTTTGTTGATTTCTTTCTTATTATCTATTTACTTTCACTTTTTGGAAACACCCCTCGGAAAATCTAACTGCCCTGCATTGCATAGCTAGTGTGGAACTGTCCAGAGGGAGTCCAGGCCTGAGGGCAAGAGAGCACTAAGGTTGGACAAGGACTATGGTTAGCCAAGTGGGGTCATTGACTAGCCAAAGTGGAATCCTTTGCTACAGAGGCTACATTTCAATTCTGGATGTGGCCGCAGTGTACAAAGAGGGTCGGATGACCTAGAAAGATACAATGGCAGCATCTCCTAAAATTTAGGGAACTGCTATTTTGGGACCTGAAAATGTCTTCGCGTCATTACGTGCAGTTTGACATGGGGATCATTTTGTTACTCTGTGGCCAAGTCAACAGAGGCTGCAGGTGAGATATTTTTAGACCGGAGGGTCTAAAGCTGGAAAATGCACAAATGAGTGACACTTGGCACTCTGAGGCCAGTTTACTACTTATAGAGAAGGCAAAAACGTGATTTATAGCTGGGAGGCTCATTTTGCAAGTTCCTGTCACAGGTTAAGAGCTATGGAGTGCTTGCTTTCCCTCTTATGCACAGTGCGGTGCCAGAAGTGATGCCCTGCACGCTACGCACTGCCCTCTCTTTCCCCTTTGGCAGTATGTTATGCCCCTCTAGTGGGCTCTTCATTTGACCAATGTACAGTTGTGTGGGTTCATGCGCGATTGCCGAGGCAAGAGCCTCTTGCACAGGTACTGGATTAGCTAGCGGCTAATCCCCCTGCAGGTACAGGTGAATTCGGAGAGGTTTCACGCCAGAAATCTCGTCCGATTCAAAGGGCAAGTAGCCCTACAGGTGCGGGAGCTCGAGGACTTGCTAAGGATGCGACCGGCACGGGAAACGGAGCCCGAAACAGTAAATTACAGCCTGCTGTGTATTTTTGCAGGTTTAGGGTTTTAGCCCTAAACGGACCCTAATACTCCCAGGAGGTTCGGGGACGCAAGGGGACCGCTGTACAGGTGATCTGGCGCATTTTCAGGGCTGAAAACAGAGAATTCAGCATGCTGCAGATTCTCGCCAGGCTTTGCAAAGAGCCCGTATGCGTCGGGAAAGTCATTTAATGCGTGGGAATACTGACCGTGAAGGGTTCGAGTACAGTTATGCTGCCGAAATCGGGCTGGAACAGTGGAAATTCAGCCGAGTTTGTACGGGGCAGCTTGTAGGGAACCACAACGTTTATTCCCTCTTTTGAACAATAAAGAACCCAGTGTCAGATCAATAAGGCAGAGCACCTTAGGAAAGCTGGCCTACTTCCATTGGAAATCCCAGATGCCAAGTGGCAAAGTATTTCCATGGATTTCATCGTTGGTTTGCCAAATACTAGTTAGGGCAATGACGCCATTTGCGTTGTGGTCGATAGACTCACAAAAATGGCAAGTTTATATCAACGAAGTCGATAGTAAAAAGCCATGAGTTCACGGTTTTATTTGTCGATCAGCTTTACAAGCTATATGGTTTGCCAGAGGATATCGTCAGTGATCGAGATACCAAGTTCACTTGGCGATTTTGGCGAGATGTGTTTGCTCATTTTCAGACAAAGTTGACTATGTTGTCCTCTGACCATCCCGAGTCCAATGGACAAACTGAGAGGATGAATCAGATGTTAGAGGATATGTTGAGGGCTTACGTCTCTCACAAGCAGTCTGATTGGGAAAGATATCTTCCACAATTAGAGTTTGCCTACAATAGACGTGAGCATTATGCTACTAGATTTAGCCTGTTCATGCTGATGTATCAATTTGAGCCTAAATCCTCAATTGCTATTGGCTTAGAGAAAGTCAAGGATCGCCAAGCTCGTGATTTCTTGTATGACATGCAAGAAATGCTCGAATTGGCTAAGGATAGTATAAGAACGGCTCGTGATCGAGTCACTACTTATGCTAATTGATACAGATCTCCCAAGACTCTAAAGGTGGGACAATGGGTCTATCTGAAGATACCCCAGGATTCCAAGATTATGCGAACGGGAAAGCATTATAAGCTTTCAGCTAGATATTGTGGTCCATTCTTGATCATAAAGAAAATTGGCCAGGCTACCTACAAACTAGCTCTTCCTTCGGATGTTAGTGTAAATCCAGTGTTTCAAGTCAGCTGCCTTAAAGAAAAATTAGGTGAAGCCGACGTTGTTGTGCCCATCGAGGAAAATGTATGGCAAGATATGCAAACTGAGTATATTCCTCGAGAACCAGAGATGGTTTTAGATCATCGTACCCATCATTCGCACCAAAAGGCTAATGACGAGTACTTAATTAAGTGGAAGGGTCAATCTGAACAGTTTGCTACTTGGGAATCGGTCAGAGCTTTGAAAGTTCAGTATCCCTATAACCGGCCTGTACAACGTAGACGGCGGTACTATTTTAATTACCTGTTAACTTTACACAGAGCACTGAGAAGGGAAGAGAACACAGTTGCGTCCAGTGACTAGAATGTCACTGCGCACACGAGACCGACACCCTGTAGGCCCCAAAGACTGGCGCCCCTTTCGGTATTTCTTTATTCAAATTAAGGTAGATGATCCGATGAAACCGGCCTGTTCAATCCAAAAAGGGCGGTAGACTTTACTTTAAACCTTGATTTAGCTTTCACCCATTATTAGTCGTCTATTTTACCTGTACTTTCAAGACACAACAAAGGGGAGAGGGATACGGGCTGCTAGATTGCACCTGTATGAGTAGACGGACACCAGATTGGCCCCTAACTTAGGCGCCCCTTTCGGTACCAATCATCACTTCTACAGAGGTATGGGGTCAATATGCATCATCTCTCTATATAGTCTTGGGGCAGCCACCTCTTCCAGGTCCACCAGAGCCATGCCCACATACATGTGCTTTCTTTACAGCCGAGATGGTAAAGAAATCCATTGAGAGGATGAGAACCAGGAGAGCATATGATCACGATGGCCTAGTAGCAGATCATTTTATACATGCCAGAGATCTACTTGCAAAGCTTCTAGCAGTGATACTTGGAGTTTGTCTACTATCATACCTATCTTCAAGTCAAGGACCCTATGGAACCTGGGAACTACCGCACTATCATGATTGGACACACATTGGCACAGTTGTACACATTCTTCCTTGAGCAGCAGTTGAGTAGATGGGCAGAGAGAGAGGCTATACGAGCAACAGGACATGCATGTTTCAGGAGAAATTTCTCTACTCTTGATCATATTCTGACACTCAGAGCCATTATTGAGGAAGGGAGATCATGTGGGAGACGGCTCTATTATTGCTTTGTGGATTTCCGCAAATCGTTCGATACAATGCCCAGAGCTAGATTGATGCGCGGACTCCAGGAGATGGGGGTACCCACATAGTAGATTTGGGGGATCATGGCTCTATACATGTCAGTAGTGGAGCATGTACGCACTCCAGAGGGGATTTCTGATTTGGTTCACTCCACTATCGGGTTGAAACACGGTTGCCTGCTATCTCCTACACTATTTGGCATGTATGTGGATGAGGTTGCTAACTACATTGAGAGGGATGTTGATAGAGGAGCACACTTGGTAGGGACATGGATCCCACTATTGTTATATGTGATGATATTGTGTTGATTTCAGACTCCCCGCAACGTCATTTAGATGCTCTGTACACATTTGCCCACGATAGTGGATTGTTTGTTAACCTGGAGAAAACCAAGGTTATGGTGTTTAACACCACACCACAGTGGGTTAGGAGGTCAGCACTCACTTTTACATATGGCCAGGAGACGGTGGAGTATGCAGATGCATACACCTATCTTGGGGTAGTCTTCAGTGGACCGGTGTTTTCATTGAGGAGATCAGCAGAGACTAGATTGACGAGAGCTTATGCAGCCTTGGGAGGATTGTAGAAGATGTGTTCGCGGGTTCAGTTTCAGGAACCTCAAGACCCCCTAGCCATTCATTATATAGGCACTAGGGCCTTGAAAGCTACAAAAAGAAGAAAATCTAATAGTTACAACTGGCCCTAACAGCAACTCGACCCAATAATCCACATGGGGAATTGTACTGAAAACCTTGCATAGATTATTTTCCACATAACCAGCAAGTACGACTATACACAACAAATATTATTACACATTACGAAAGAGAGAGAGAGAGAGAGAGAGAGAGAGAGAGAGAGAGAGAGAGAGAGAGAGAGAGAGAGAGAGAGAGAGAGAAATGAAATGATATATTAACGTCTACAACAGGCCAAAATGACCTATGAGACCAATAAGTTACAAACTGGTGAATCTAATACAAAGTCTGTGTGCTGAAAGAAAGACTAACGTCCTAAACAAAATGAGAGAGAGAGAGAGAGAGAGAGAGAGAGAGAGAGAGAGAGAGAGAGAGAGAGAGAGAGAGAGAGAACCTTTCCAAGCGTGTATGGAAGGAGAACAATCTGTACACCTAAAAGTTTCCATACAACTGGATGCTCTGCTCCGTCTATCTGCAGCTCTAGCTCCTTGCTGAGGTCACTAGTGGCGCTTTCCCTGTAATTACAGTGGTATATTAGATTCCAATTGGAAGTCAAGAAACTCTTCACAATGTAAAGCATTGACTATACGACTTTCCCTAAAGATAGCAAGCACTTAAAAAAATTTATGCCCAAAAAAAAAACTAAAAAGGTTCTCTTTGATCTCTCAGCTACAGCAACCAACCAAGTAGCACCTGATCGTGGTGTAGACCAGAGAGCATGCACAAAGCAACAAACGCCTTCTCTCAGGTTATCTTCTTGGGCAATAAATATTTTGAAGGCTTTCATATCTCAAGCCTTGGAAACCATGTAGAAATCAAACGTATGAGACCAAAGTGTTTTTTAGATGTTGAGACTTATGTCTCCCAATGCACGTAGTGGGCTGATCTTCCTTAGCCGGACATTAACATGCTCTTGTCAGGGAAACCTCCATGCTATTGGCTTCATTAGGTAAAGACCAGAACTATTATGCAAAGGCATCATATATACTACTTGTAACTGGTGCCAGCAGATTTATGAGCAAAATACCATGTTGTTCCTAAGCCACCTCTCTTTTCTATGATAGGAATGTGCTTTTTCTTCTTTTTAATTAAAGGATCAGCTGTGTCAATATGCCTTCGGGTCTCCTCCTATGTCTCCTTTTTTAAGCATCTCTTTTCTTACCTCTTTCTCCTTCTACTTCTTTTACTTTCGACTGGTTGAGGTTACCAACTCCATTGTTCATTGTTTCTTATCTAGAGATACTCTGCCACACATACAATCTCTAGCAAGATGACCCTTCCGAAATAACGTGAAAATTGGTGGAAATTCTTTCTGTTAATATCAATCCCCTTACAATAGTTGCTGTAAAAGTTATTGCAAAGCAGTTTTGTACTGAGCCTGACAGGGATTATCCCCAGAGTGACTATGTGATTCGTAGTTTTCAATCACACTGTTTTTGCTAATCACAGCTACCAACCTTCTCCCTTTCTCATGGTTGTGGATAGAAACTCTTTTAAGTCCAAGAAATCTAGTTGCTACCTGGAGTCCACAATCCCACTCAATATGCTTTACTTTCTTGTACCAATTTTCCAAAATATCCCATAGGAAAACTCCATGGAAGAGGCTCACAGCCTTTCTTTATGCCCCAAGCTCCGCCTTGAACACTTTCTTCTCAAAGGGGATACATTCACAATGATAAATACCATACCTGCTGGCCTTTATGAAATTCTAAAGGAGCTACCAGAACATTTGCACACTCGGACCCCAGTAAGGCAACTATACGTCTAATTCCCTTTTTGGATGCTTGCAAAAACCCTAGAATAGGCCATAATAGAGTTTGACTTCTCAAGGCCACCTGAATCTAATCCGAATTTTAAATGAGATATGAAGGGTTGGTGTGACACGTCCCAAGTATCAAAGGCCCAATAATAGAAGTAACGTCCGAAACAGCTCTATTGAAGAATCCCAACCATTGGCATTCTCTTTCAGATAGAAACTTTTACATTCTCAAGCCAACTTTACTACAGAAAGCTCTTCAATAACTTATAAGACCTTGAATCAAGTAGCAAATTAAAAACACAAATCAGGTGAACAAAAACATGCTGCACTCCTAAATAAGATAAACACCTGTTCTTTGCTTTTAAACCTTTCTTCTTGCCCTTAGAAACAGTATTTCTCTCGAGTTCAAGCGCTTTCAGTTTGTTCTTATAAACTGGAGTCTGCTTTACCATGTCCATCATCTATATAAGCCAACATGTGTCCAAGATGTTAGAAAGACCTTGACAACAACAAATATATGGTCTACAAAAAATATTGACAGTGTACACTTATTCATTGCACAAGACAACAACAAAGAGACTGGATGTAACATTTAATGGCCTAGTAACTTGTGTGTAGCGGAAAATAGCATGAACATAGTGAGCATTTCATTAGAATAGATTCCTAATGAGATTAACAAGAGTGCTTGGGTGGAGAAAGCAACAAAAAGCATAACACCTAGTTAGATAGCATGAACAATATTTCAAAAGAGAGATAAATTAAGCAATTGACAACAGTTGAGGACCGGATTTGCATGGAGCCGGTCCCCCCTCCAAAAGGCTTTGTATTATGGTTTCTCCCATCAAGAGAGACATTTTACAATACAATTTCTTGTGTTCCTTCAATACTAGCTAGTGCAATGAAGATGGAAACTTCATGCACTATGCAAAACACTTATCAAACACAACATCAATTCCCTCACGGTCTCAGACCCAAGACCTCACACACCTTCAAAGATGGTGAGAGCTAGCGGGGTATGAGAGTAGATTGAGAGGAAGAAAGAGTATTCTTACAAGAAAGATGTACATCTCCTCACATAATCACTCATATTAGCATAGCTTAGCTTAGTAATTAGCATGGTAGAGGAGATGAGCATGCATAGAAGCTTGGCTCTTGGTTGGATTTGCATCACAAAGCCAAGAGTTGTTGGTGTAGGCCTCCCTTCTCACAAGCTTGGAGTGGGTGATAAGCTTTCCATTAAAGCTGAGAAGGAGAGAGAGTCTTCTTTTCTTCACACATGAGCTAGTGTGAGTGTGTAGGTGATAATGCCTTTGAAAAATCAGCCCCCTCTCTCTCTTGGTCGACCCCTCTTGCTAGCATCCAATTGGACCTCCCCAGGCTTATAGCCAATGGTAATTAAGCAGCATAAGTGATAGCCTTCTGACATGTGTCCCCCTTTCCCCTTTTGTGAGAGCTTTAGGTAATTATTTAATTCAACTAAACTCTCATTGGATCCCTTTGCCTCCTGGCCAATAGGAATCAGGCAAGCCATTGGGATGCTGAATGCTCATTGGTCCCCTTGGGAGACTGTCCAATAGTTTTCTAGAGAGCTTAATTCTTATTGGTTCTTTTATTAAGTGTTTTTAAATTAATTAAACTAGATTTACTCTAGCCTAATTCTCATTGGTCCACCTCCAAGGCCATCCAATAGGAATTGGGTACACCTTGTGGGCATCTGGGCTAGGGAGCTGACATGTCTCTCATTCCCTTTGTGTAAAGGGAGCTTGTGTGTGTGTGTGTGTGTGTGAGTTTCTCTGTCATCCCCTACTTGCAAGGCTCGCCCCCTCCTATGTAGGGATTGCTAAAGACTTTTGTGACACACACAAAGCATCCAATTCCCCCAATGTTTGACCTTTGGACACAACCTTTGAATTTTGGAACCTTAGCATTTTGGAAGTCTTAATGGGCTGAACCTTAGGGTCATTTAAGCCCATTGTTGCACATGGCTCTTTTACAGATGGCCCCCCCTTTGAATCCCTATTTTCCCTCCTTTGGATCGCTACTGTGGCCGGTCTGCTAGCTTAACCAATATTCTAGCTTTTTCTCCCCTGACACTTCCCCATATTAAATGATCAGTTTAACATGAGAAAATCATTTAGGAGAATTAGATATTGATTATTATGACATTACCTCTCTCTTGAAATCATAGTCGTCCTCGACTATGGGGTAGAGAAGATAAAGCATATTCATTAGTCCTTTTCTTAGCGGGTAGAGGATCCCTATGTTACCCTACGACATCATTCCACAATGGATGACTAGTCCATTTGGCGCTTGAGAGCCTGAGGCTGCCGCAAGCATGTCTGCACATTAGTCCTATCATCTTCAATGGTAGAGTGACAAGCTCTACTTGGTATTTGGGAGACGTCGTCTCCGCAAACTTGATCTAAGCATGCATACTACTTCATTTTTGTGCACAATAAAGAAAAAGAGAGTCTTATAAGACAAAAATTTTATTCATTTTTAACATTTGTACATTTGCTTACTCTTGGGAAGCATTGTAAGCATTGATGAGGTTTAGGTTATCCTTTAATTGTATGCCTTGCATCCATCTAGCATCTTCAAAAGGATAATTCTTAAACATAATAAGATATCGTCGGATAGTCCTACCGCCACTTAGTACCTTGTCTTCATGTCGGAGAATGGACTCGGGCTGCAGCACCTCTTCTTGGTCCTCGATCTCCGGTGGGTCTTCTATAGTTGGTTCTTGAGGTGGCTCTCCTTTGTAAGGCTTTAGTAGGCTCACATGGAAAGCATTGTGTATGAGCCAATGGTTGGGCAACTTGAGTTGATAGGCCATCTCATTGATTGGTCTAAGAATCTGGAAGGGACCATAGTACCTTTTTGCTAACTTAGCATAGTACTTTTGGTGTCCCGTAGGATTCTTGCCCGCCGTGTGCCTTAATCGAGCGTTGGGAAATTTGAGTAAGACCCAATCATTTTCTTTAAAGGCTTGGGCTCTTCTGTGCTTGTCAGCAACAGCCTTTTGCCTTTGTTGTGAGATAGAGATAGCATCCTTATCTTTTGGAAAGATTCTTGTAGGTCTCGGCTATACTCATCTGCAGCGAAGATCTTCCCGTGTACCTTAAGTAGCAAGGGACTTTTTGATCTTCCCTCAATTACCTCAAAAGGTGCTTTTCCCATGGAAGTATGTACAGTGTTATTGTGGGCATACTCCACTAAAGGTAAGTACTTCTCTCATTGGGATCTTTGATCTACTTTCGTTACATAGGCTTTTAGTAGATCGAGAATTGTTAGGTTAGCTATTTCACTTTGGCCATCCATTTGCAGGTGATAGGCCGAAGAGAAGTTTAGCTTTGTTCCTAAATTCTCAAAGAGACCCTTCCAAAAGTTACTTGTCATTCCAGGATATATATCCGACACTATGGACATTGGCAAGCCATGGTACTTGAAGATTTGCGAAATGAAGAGGGTTGCCATTTGATGGGCTTTGATAGTCCTTGTGACAGGTTTAAAATGAGCTTGTTTACTGAACTTGTCTACTATCGTCCATATTCCCGTATTCCCATGGATAGACTTAGGCAATCCAAAGATGAAATCCATGGATATGCTCTCCCATGGTGAACTACGGATTGGCAAAGGTTGAAGCAATCCAAGTTGCTTCCCTCTATCAAACTTCGTCTTTTGGCATACCACACATTTAGAAACATACTCTTGTATGTTTGCTTTCATGGTAGGCCAATAGAAATATGTTTCAATCCCCTTTAGGGTAGACTGAATCCCTCTATGTCCTGCATAAGGAGGAGCATGAGATTCATACATTACTTTCTCACGTAGTGAGCTAGTAACGTATAGTCTATTGCCATAGAGAAGATAACCATCTTGTAAAGTAAATGGTTCCTCTTTCTTCCCTAGTGCAAGGGCTGAAATCACATCTTTCAAATCGGGATCAATAGCATACTCATCTATCATAGAAGATAGATCATTGTGAGTTGCTATGGAAACCGCATTCACTCTCGGCCGTCTTGAGAGTGCATCGGCTACTTGATTATGCTTGCCAGCAATGTGAGCAATATGAAAGTGAAATTCCGAAAGGAAATTTGTCCACCTCATTTGTTTGTCGGAGAGCTTGGTCTGTGTCATGAAGTACTTAAGACTTTGGTGATCCGTTCATAGAATGAAAGGAGTTCCCAATAAATAGTGCTTCCATGAGTCATGTAGAACTGCGAGGAGTTCCTTTTCATATATGCCTAGAGCTTGCTCAGCAGGGTCGGGCCTTCGACTTTCATAGCCTATGGCGTGCCCTTTTTGAAGCAAAACAACTCCAAGGCAATCACCACAAGCATCACATTGGACCTCAAATGGCTTTGAGAGATCCGGTAATGTAAGCATAGGTTGAGAGAGAAGCTTTTCTTTCAACTTTTCGAAAGCATTGTTCTCCTTGACAGACCATGTGTACCTAACGTTTTTCTTTGTTAGGTCATGTAATGGTCCTGCTATTAGTGAGAACTTTTCTATGAAGCGTCTATAGTATGCACACATACCTATAAAGCTTCTTAACTCATGAAGATTCCTTGGTTTAGGCCATCCTTTTATTACCTCTAACTTTGATGGATCCATTTGGATGCCATCTTGAGAGAAAATGTGACCTAAATACTGAATCTCTTGCAAGAAAAATTCACTTTTCTTTCGATTAACATAAAGTTTATTCTCTCTTAGAACTTGAAATATTACCTGGAGGTGTCGCTTGTGTTCATCTAATGAATTAGAGTAGATGATGATATCATCAAAGAACACTCCAGTAAAGGTTTAGTGAGGCCTGACTAGCTTCTCCATCAAGCGGTTGAATGTGGCTGGTGCATTGGTCAAGCCAAAAGGCATGACAGTGTATTCATAAAGACCAAACGTAGTGCGAAATGCGGTCTTTACAATGTCTTGATCAACTATCCTTATTTGATAATAGCCACTTTTTAGGTCAATCCTACTGAAGTAGGTGGACCCTTGTAGCTTATCAAATAGGTCTTCTACCCGTGGAACGGGAAACCTATTCTTGATGGTGATCCTATTTAGTGTTCTATAGTCGACACACATACGATATGTGCCGTCTTTCTTTTGCACTAGTAGCACAACAGAACAAAATGGAGATGAGCTAGGCCTAACCATGCCCTTCTCAACTAACTCATGCACTTGCCGCATAATCTCCTCTTGTTGAGCTTGAGAAACTCTATAAGGAGGTTTGTTAGGCGGTGGACTTCCTGGAAGAAGTTCAATTGCATGGTCATCATTGCCTCGTTTAGGAGGTAGCTCACAAGGGATGTCGTCAATAAAGACATCTTGAACCCCCTTGAGAAAATTGGATAACTCTAATTCCTTTTGGTTGTGTATATTTTCTTTTGCTAAAACATTAGGTTCATTTTGAGAATCTTTAACAAAAATCATGTACACGGAAATAGAGCTCTTTATTGACTTGTTGAAAGCTTGTGTATGTACAATGTGTATAGTGTTACCCATTTCCTTAGCATCTATATACATATCTTTTTCCCTGAACTTAAAGGAGATTCTGCTTTCAGGGAATTTAACATTGGTAGCCATGCGATCAAACCATGGTGCCCCTAGGATTACATCCTCATGCTTGAGAGGAGAGATAAAGAAGTCCTCTTTGTCCACATAGCTTTGGACATGGAGCCTCCATTTCCCGATTAAAGGAGTGACTGAAGCTTCTTGCCCCTTGAAAGCACCGTCTGAGGGTAGGACATCTCCCATCTCGTAGGCTTGTATGCCTACCTTGGTGGCCAACTCTATAGATATAAAATTGTGAATAGAACCAGGGTCAAAGAGAATAAAAGCATCATGTTCTCTTACCTTTCCCCAAGCATGGCATAGAGGAGATCCTTTGTGGTGAGTTTCCTCCTCTTGGATTTCGACCAAGGTAGCTCTAGGAGGATCATGGCGGTTGTTCTTTTGGGGACAAGTGCGGTACGCATGCCCTTGTTCGCCGCACTTGACACATCGGTTATCCTTGCGATAACGTTCAAGCTCTTTAGGAGAGAGTTTATTTTTGCCTTTGTAAACTACCTTCTCCTTAGCTTTGTTGGAATTGCCCTTAGGAGACTTTTGGACATTGTCCTTCCCCTTAGGCTCATTGGACCCCTTGTTTTCAGGGGGCTTAGAATTCCTCTTAGCCCCTGTTTGGAGATTGATTCGAGAGGCCACCATAGTATGATGTATTACCGCCGATATGGTGCGTGGCCTTTGGGAGTTGACATACTCCGTCATTTCTTCGGTTAAGCCCGCACAAAATTGCTGCTTTTGCTCTCCAAAATCCAACTTTTTGAAGACAGTGGCTTTGAGTTGTAGGTCCCAAAACTTGTCTACATATTTGTGGATGGATTCATAGGGAGAGAGCTTTAAGCTTCGCCATTCGGTGAGTACTTTGTCTTTGGCATCGGTGGCCAAAAACTGCTTCATAATGGAAGCTCTTAAAGCTTTCCATGTTCGTGGAGCTTCACCGTTGGCCCGGAGGCTAGACCACCATTGCCTGGTGGACTTTTGAAAGTGCATAGCTACATGGCGTAGCTTAGAGGACTCTGTGAAGCCCTCATCTCCAAAAGCCACATCAAATTGTTGGATAAAGCCCAAGACTTTGTCCGTAGCACCAAAAGTGTCATCGTAGGTAAGGAAAGAGATGCTCTTCCCTCCCTCTTTGAACTTCTTGAGCTTGGATGACCTCTTCCACGCGGCATAGGATTTCCTATGGCCTCTTCTTTTTGATGGTTCAAAGGTTGCACCATCACTTTCTTCAGAAGATGAAGAATTTGAGGAAGATGGAGAAGAGGATGACCTCTTTCTCGCCTTTTTCTTGCCTTGATCTTCGTTGTCTTGACCATCACTTTCATAAGAGGAAGAGGATGAAGAAGATGGAGAAGAGGGTGTCCTCTTTCTCGCCTTTTTCTTCTCTTGCTTTTTGTCATCCCTCTTTGCAGTATAGTGTGGAGAAGTATGCGATGGTCTTCTCCGTTTTGGAGGTAATGGAGAGCGTTTAGCTCGCCGTCTTCGCGGAGCCATCTCCGCCGAGGTGGCGGGAGACTCAATTCTTTCTCGTTCCTTCGGTGGAGGCTCTTGAATTCTCCTTTGAGAAGGAGATGCGTCATCAAGGAGCAAATTTTTGAGCCCTTCATAGGGATCCTCTTCTTCTTCCCAAATCGGAGAGAGACCTCTTTTGGAAGTCTCGCAAGGAGGCTTCTTAGGTGTTCTCTCGTCATGGTGAGGAGCTTGGAGAATCCCATGAACACGAAGCTGCCGTTCCACTTCACTTTGGAGGGATGGATTGCCCATGGCTTGTTGAAGCCTAGAAACAGGATAGTTAACAAGCATCGGGGCATCATTAGTAGCTTGCTCATTAGCAAAATCAAAGTTATCAACATTATTTTCACTCTCTTTACTATTGTCAGCCATTCTAACAACTTTTAGGTGTAAACTTTTTAGGTGTACTTTGGCACTTCAAGCCCTAGTTGCTACTCCTCTTTACCCCTTTAGAAAAAGCACTCAAGCTACTGTAGCCGTGGCTCGAATAACATTAATTGCAGGAATAGAAGAGAGGGTCGTTCAACACCAAAACAGCACCGGCTCTTGTCAAGCTTCTAATAGTTCAATAGTGATTAAGCCGTAGGCAAGCCTCGTAGGACTCCACTATTAAGACCATAGCTCTCAACGGTGATGCCCCGTTAACTACACAAAGGCAGGCGCACTACAAGGCTGAAAAAGCCCTATTCTACTTACTCACATGCAATTAATAGTACCAACCATTTATAGCTAGCTTGAGGACCTCCCTTCTTGAGCAAGAAAAGAGAAACCTTGTGCTCTGATACCAATGTAACATTTAATGGCCTAGTAACTTGTGTGTAGCGGAAAATAGCATGAACATAGTGAGCATTTCATTAGAATAGATTCCTAATGAGATTAACAAGAGTGCTTGGGTGGAGAAAGCAACAAAAAGCATAACACCTAGTTAGATAGCGTGAACAATACTTCAAAAGAGAGAGAAATTAAGCAATTGACAATATTTGAGGACCGGATTTGCATGGAGCTGGTCCCCCCTCCAAAAGGCTTTGTATTATGGTTTCTCCCATCAAGAGAGACATTTTACAATATAATTTCTTGTGTTCCTTCAATACTAGCTAGTGCAATGAAGATGGAAACTTCATGCACTATGCAAAACACTTATCAAACACAACATCAATTCCCTCACGGTCTCAGACCCAAGACCTCACACACCTTCAAAGATGGTGAGAGCTAGCGGGGTATGAGAGTAGATTGAGAGGAGGAAAGATTATTCTTACAAGAAAGATGTACATCTCCTCACATAATCACTCATATTAGCATAGCTTAGCTTAGTAATTAGCATGGTAGAGAAGATGAGCATGCATTGAAGCTTGGCTCTTGGTTGGATTTGCATCACAAAGCCAAGAGTTGTTGGTGTAGGCCTCCCTTCTCACAAGCTTGGAGTAGGTGATAAGCTTTCCATTAAAGCTTGAGAAGAAGAGAGAGTCTTCTTTTCTTCACACATGAGCTAGTATGAGTGTGTAGGTGATAATGCCTTTGAAAAATCAGTCCCCCTCTCTCTCTTGGTCGACCCCTCTTGCTAGCATCCAATTGGACCTCCCCAGGCTTAGCCAATGGTAATTAAGCAGCATAAGTGATAGCCTTCTGACATGTGTCCCCCTTTCCCCTTTTGTGAGAGCTTTAGGTAATTATTTAATTCAACTAAACTCTCATTGGATCCCTTTGCCTCCTGGCCAATAGGAATCAGGCAAGCCATTGGGATGCTGAATGCTCATTGGTCCCCTTGGGAGACTGTCCAATAGTTTTCTAGAGAGCTTAATTCTTATTGGTTCTTTTATTAAGTGTTTTTAAATTAATTAAACTAGATTTACTCTAGCCTAATTCTCATTGGTCCACCTCCAAGGCCATCCAATAGGAATTGGGTACACCTTGTGGGCATCTGGGCTAGGGAGCTAACATGTGTCCCTCATTCCCTTGTGTAAAGGGAGCTTGTGTGTGTGTGTGTGTGTGTGTGTGTGTGTGTGTGTGTGTGTGTGTGTGTGTGTGTGTGTGAGTTTCTCTGTCATCTCCTACTTGCAAGGCTCGCCCCCTCCTATGTAGGGATTGCTAAAGACTTTTGTGACACACACAAAGCATCCAATTCCCCCAATGTTTGACCTTTGGACACAACCTTTGAATTTTGGAACCTTAACATTTTGGAAGTCTTAATGGGCTGAACCTTTGGGTCTTTTAAGCCCATTGTTGCACATGGCTCTTTTACAGATGACCCCCCCTTTGGATCCCTACTGTGTTCGGTCTGCTAGCTTAACCAATATTCTAGCTTTTTCTCCCCTGGCACTTCCCCATATTAAATGATCAGTTTAACATGAGAAAATCATTTAGGAGAATTAGATATTGATTATTATGACACTGGAAAAATCACCATGATCATACGCAAAAAAGATAGATAGCTACTGCCTCACAGCCATATGCTTTTGTGAAGAATCTTCAACAGCTGCTATAAAACTTTGATAGAGAAAGGGGAAAGTGTTGGCCAAAGAATAGACAACAATGACCTTTGTGAGGAATCTTCAATAGCTGCTATTAAACTTTGATAGAGAAAGAGCAACGAGTTGGCTTAGCAGTAGTACCTGTTATACATCGTCTATATCCCATGCACACTGGCTTTGAGTGCCATGTGGGCATGCTACCCATGGACTACAAAAGCCTAGGGGAACTTAGTGTGGATGGATCCATTCGATTGGTGAGGACCTCTATAACCTTCTTTGCATAAATCCCAGCAAGGTCAGAACCTAAGAGCCATATAGTTTTTGATGTCACAAGAGACATTTGACGACCAAAGATTCTATGGTTATGAGTTTATTAACGAGAGGGATTTTGAAAATTTAACCTTTTTTGTTTTCTATGAAATCCAACAAACATAAATGTGTAACTCGGTACATTATTTCTTGACATTATTAAATCATTGAGATGAGCAAAATAGCTATTAATGGAGCAGGTTACCTGCTTGTATCGAGTCCATTGATTCAAGTATTGAAAAGCTGAAAGTATGATGAGAAGCCCGGCAAAAAGAACCCTCAGGTCCTGTTACCAATACAAAATAAACCTAATCAGCAAATGAAATCCAAAAGATTCAGTACAAATTAAATAATGTGACATAAAGTTAGCACGTACTGTCTGTGGTCCATAGTAAGCTTGATAATACCTTGCTGTGTTGTAAAAGACCTATCAACATCCCAAGGAAAAATGAATTGGGCCATAAGACCAAAACAATGTGAGCTGCAGGAGTACAAAAGTACCTGTTCAGGGTGAGCTAATGCATAGTCATACTGTTCTCGAGTAGTCTCATCCTTCAGGATCTGCAAAAACAGAATTTAAACTAGGCACCTTTTTGACTCTCTTCATCAACTAGGATAATCCACGCATAAGTATATATCTAGACTCCCCGCATAACAAATTTTACTGTATAAACACCGAAGATCATACAGCAGCTACTTGATTGTAAAACACTCAAACATTTCTAGCCACCGACTGCCAAGGTTTTGGAAAAAATATGCACACACACAAACCAGATCTGAAAACTAGGCCACGCTCTATTAAAAGAACCTTCCAATATTTGACGGCCAAATGGACCCACATTCAGAGTGTAACAAGTCATAAAAAGTGATTCCGCCCACTTTATTTCCAATAATGAGCATTTGAAAACACAAACGAAAAGAAACATTGTCCCCTTGAGAAAACCCAAAAACCAAGTTCTCTTGCCACCAACTGAAACAGTAGAGACAGTTTACAAAAAGCTCTAGATAAGCATATAACATATAAAAAATTTCAGCCATGTATGCAAACTTAATTCTTGCTTTTAGAAAATCTCAATGAAATAAAGGTGTGCATATGATCGGTCACAGCCATGACAACAAAGGAATAGTAACATGTTAATACCTCGTAAGCATTTGCAATTTTTACAAAAATCTTCTTTGCCTCTGGGTCTGGATTTTTGTCTGGATGGCTACATATAATAAGAAACATTGACTTTTCACTTGAGTTTAGACAATATATCTTTGCAGTATGAAAGGAGTCAATCTAGGAGATTGAAGTAAAAAGCCTACTATTTCAGGGACAATTTGTAGTAAGCCTTCTTGATGTCAGCAGTGGTTGCAGACTGCGTCACTCTGTAGCACAGACATTGATACATTTCATTTCATTTTCGTACTTCTCTCTCTCTCTCTCTCTCTCTCTCTCTCTCTCTCTCTCTCTGTGTGTGTGTGTGTGTGTGTGTGTGTGTGTGTGTGTGTGGATTGTGAGGTAGATTAGGTGTGTGATTTCGCGACCAAGTTCTGGTGACGTGAAAGAGTGTGCGCGCTGCCCTGTTCTGCACCCTGCACCCCCTGAGCACGTTTTGCCTGCCTGCGCGCTGCCCTGTTCCACGCCCTGCAGCCCCTGTGCGCTGCCCTATCCTGCGCAGTGCATAACCTGCGTGTTTTCCAGTTCTGCGCAGCCAGACCCTACGACCTGATTTCAGCTGCTGGTGCTCGCTTAGCTGTGTGTGGGTGTGTGGGTGTGTGAGTGTGGTGTGTGTTTGTGTAGCGAGTGTGTGAGTGTGAGAGAGACCAACAGCAATTTAGCCAGCCAACGTGTGTGGGTGTGTCTATGTCGGGTGCATATGTGTGTACGTTCGTGGGGGATTTGGGTGTGTGGTGAATCCTTCGGCCACTCGTCTGTCGCGCGACTCTGTTCTACACAACATCTACCCTGTGCAGGCCCTTTACAGCGCGTCGGGGGTTGAAGTTTGATTTCGCCTGCACGCGGTCCTTCCGTCGTCTTGTGTGAGAGAGAGAGGTG
This sequence comes from Adiantum capillus-veneris, assembly GCF_014529385.1. NCBI lineage: Eukaryota > Viridiplantae > Streptophyta > Polypodiopsida > Polypodiales > Pteridaceae > Adiantum > Adiantum capillus-veneris. The sequence goes on along the minus strand of NC_140947.1, from coordinate 53,430,820 downwards.
TGAGTGTTTCTGTACAGCTAGCCGGTGTGTGTGTCTGTCTGTGTCTATAGCAGTCATATATCAAAAACCTCCCAAACAAAAGAGTGTGTGAGTGTGAGAGCTTCATATGTGGATTCGACTGATCAATGTATATAAGCGTCGGAAAGCCATGGAAACTTCAGAGATGAAAGCTTTGAGTCTTATCAAAGAATGTTTGCATGAGGACTTCGAGGATGCACGTCAAGCCTGGGAAGGATCCGCTCCTGTGATGGAAGTGCGCATCCCTATATAGGAGCTTATGGATCCTGTTGCTCAATATGCACTTAATGCGGTGATTCTTTTTTTCCCGGGTAGAATGCCTACGGCTCAGGATGTAGGTCAATGGGTTGATTTCCTACTCAAACAACAAGCAATCCGAGGGGTTTACTTTGGCGCGCGAGGGTTCTACGAAGTCTTGCTGGCTGACATGGATGCTCGGGATGCTTTGCTAGAAATTCTCCTCTTTTCTTTAATACGCACATGACTCATGTGCTGCCATCGGCTCTTACCAAGGACTATCAAAGTCTCATTCTTCATAAGTGTCCCGTTTAGGTTGAGGTGGTCGACTTTCCTCGCACTTGGCGTCATTTTCTTCCTTTGTTGGTTGCTCAACTGGGCAAAGTCATTTGCCCTCCTAAGCTAGAAGCAAACACAAACCGTTTTTGTATTCTGTGGGACACGGATATCCCCACTCCATCAGGTATTTGGATCGATTCCGGGGATGCAGTGGTTGGAAAGCGCCCATTTAAGCTTAAATGGGGCAAGTTTGCAAATTCTTGCTTCTGATGTGGCAAATTTGGTCATATGCAGTCCGAATGTCCGGAACCAAATCTGCAACCACCTCCTTCAACCGTCCCTGCTCCTCAACCTCGCTCGCCTCCGAAATCTTCTATTGAGGTTCAAACTAAAGGAGTTTCACCCTCCTCCCCCACAACTGAGGCGTTTAAAGGCAAGGGGAAACAATTACAATTGTCTGCACTTTCTGCTTCTCCAAATATTAAAGACAAAGGAAAAGAACAGGTTTCGACCTCTCAAACTTGGCTAGTACCCAAGAAACCCGCCAAAGCTGCTACAGCTCGTGTTCCGGCATCTTCTCGTAATTATATGCCTCCTTTGAAGAATGTTGCTCAGAAAAAACTCCCTTGTAATGACAACACTTCTTTGGCTGAAGATTGGGACAAGGTGGTTCGCTCTTACAAGGGAGTTGTTACCGGAGAAGCTTCTTTATCGCAAGGTGCATTTACTTTCAATTATCTAGGTCCAGGTCTTGACCCACCTTCTCAGGCACCTACAGTTGGGTAGGATGTGTCGATGGGCACTGGTACTTGAGTTTTCTCCCCCCTTTCTTTTCCTGTTTCCTCGTCCACTGTATATACCATATAGAATGCATAGTTCTTTGAATTGCATCTCCTATAATGTGCGTGGGTTATGTAATCAAGACAAGTGGCGGCTTACCTGGCACTATGTACATACATGTAAAGCAGACATTGTGGTTCTTCAAGAGCATAACCAACATCAATTTGCAGGACAGACTTCTTACTTTGCGGGCTACTGGATAGCTTATGCAGGATCAGCTGGCCATTCTGGAGTGCTTATGTTTGTTCGACATGAACTCTTCCCGACCTTTGCTTTTAATGACCCGGTTGGGAGATGGATGGTCATCCAATGTATTGTTAATGGGGAAGTTTTCGAATTTGGAGGATTATATGCATACACAGCTTCTGCAGATAGGGCACGGTTGTGGAGTGCTATCTCTTCTTATTGTTGGCGTTCCAATGCCTTTCTCTGCGGAGATTTTAATAATGCACCAAACCTTGCGGATAATACTACTCGCCATTCTCACATGCTTCATATGGAACGACAATCATGGGACCAATTTATGTCGACCTATAATGGGCTTGATTTGTGGCCCTTTTTGCATCCAACTGATCCAGGATTCACTTTTCAGCACATGCTCAATCTATGTATCGCGCTCGGCTGGATCGCTCGTATCTTTTTCACATGCAACAATATGATGACTTTGTATGCGAGATGAGGATCGATTATGCTATGTGTCTCTCGGATCATTTTCCGTATGCTTGAAACTTCGTTTCTGCTCTTTTGATGTCAATGATCGCCTACCCAAGAAGAGACTTTTGCATATCAATAATGCTTATCTCAAGCATGAGCCTTTTCGCACTATGATTGTGAATATCATCCCGCCTTTGCTCTCCCAGATGTATGTTGACATGGACATAGCCTGGTTCCATTTTGTCATGCGTGTTCAATCAGTTATACAAGATTATGGCAGGGATTATTTGTCACAATTAAGGGATCAGGTTAACCAAGCAAAGGATGCTTGTACCCGATTAATGCACTTGGCTAATCATACTTCTCTTACTGACGCTCAAATGACTGAGTTGTTTTCTGCTCGCGCTATATTAAGGCACAATGATGAGAGGAAATCGGCCAAATGGCAGACTCGAGCTCGTCAACAAGCTTTTGCAGATAAAGGATGTGCTTCTAAACAATTCTTTCAGCATTTGCATCACTCGAGGCAGTCTCAAGCTATACGGAGAGTTACATTACCGTCAGGAGAGTGGACCTCCACTTTCCGAGAGCTAGCACTACCCCTACACTCTCATTATGGCAAGATTTTTGAGGCCCCTTCTTCTCCTACGAGAGAAGCTCGCCAAGCACGTCACATGTTTCTATCGCATGTTACTTCCATTCTTTTGATGTGGCAGGCTCAAGACTTGGAAGCTGTTTTCACGGAGTCGGAATTGTATGCCAGCTTGCTTGATTTGGGTCGATGGAGAGCTCCTGATTGGGATGGTCTCTCTGTGGAATTTTTCATGCCTTTCTGGGAGTATTTGAAGGTGTCTCTATTGTTAATGATGAATACAGCCTGGGAAAAACAGGAGCTGCCCTCCTCTTGGAAAGAAGGTTTGCTCAAGCTAATACCTAAGCATGCATTGTGTGAAGAATTCTCACATTGGCGGCCTATTACGCTTATGCCTGTGGTATATAAGTTAATTGCAAAAATGCTTGCTGACAAACTCAAGTGCTTTCTGCATGAAGGCTTGCATCAATCTCAATATGGCTTCATTCCGCGTCAAATTACTGATAACCTCGCGAATGTCATCATTGGTATGGAATATGCAAAATATACTCGACAGAATGTCTTAATCATGCAGGTCGACATTGAAAAGGCATTTGATACTGTTCTTTGGGATTACATTGCGGATACCATGAGATGTTTGGGCTTTGGGCCTATGCTATCCCGTGTCGTGCTTTTCTTGTATGCATACAGTACTTCTGCAGGCTTGTTGGATGGTTTTCTCACAGAATCTTGACCTTTGGGATGGTCGGTAAGGCAGGGCTGCCCTCTGAGTGCTTTGCTTTATGCGATTGCTACTCATCCCTTGTTTATGTATTTGGATTCCTTGACCTCCACCGGTAGGCTACATGGCCTAACTTTACCTTCTAGTCGACAGTTTGCTGGTCAGGCTTATGCAGATGACTCTTTGTTCATGCCTCGTAATAGCTATGATGATGTACACCAGATTATGCATACTCTTCACTTGTTTGGATTGGCAACAAGTCTCAAAGTTAACTTTTGTAAATCCAAGCTATTGCCTCTGAAAGAGTGTGACTGGCATAAGATATTGTGGCCTGGGGAGATTGTTCCTCCACATGTTCTGGTTCGCCATTTGGGTTATCCACTGGGTTGGAATGTATCGGCTATGCAGAAACTGGATTGGGTGATCCAACATCTGCATTCCAAGTTGAATTATTGGAAATTGTCCACGTGGCCACTTCATGTGCGTCTCAGGATTGTCCAATGCATCCTTGTGGCTTATGTGCAGTTTTACCTGCCTTTGTTATCCTGGCCTCGGTTGCGCTTGCAATCCCTCATGTCCAATATTTTAAAGCATTTTTGGGGATCTCGTCTAGCAAGAGGGGCCTTCGGCTTCTATCTATGGACAAGTTGTGTTCTCCCAAGCGGCTAGGAGGGTTGAATATTTTGGACTTTGAGACATCATCTTCAGGCTCGGAAAGCTATATTGTTGTCAGTTTTGGTGGAGCAGCAGCAACCCTGGACTCTCATGGTAACACATTTGTGTGCGCACATTGTCACCCCTTCTTTTGGTCGTTGGAAACCGACTTATTGGGGTGTTGTTTTTGGGAAGCTTGAAGGACACATTCCTGGATGTCCATTTACTTCTTCTCTAATTGTTGATTGGAAGGTTGTCACTTCGCATTTGGCTTGGGATGGTCAACAATCCTCTGGGGGTAACTCTCTTCGCTTGGAGAGTCTGCATTGGAGCAGGGTTTTTGCTTTGACTTTGGTTCAACGGTCTCCTCGCCAAGCGTATTTTCTTTCCCAAAAAGGAATCTGTCAGGTGCATTAGGTGGTTGATGATTCGGGTTATGTTCTTTCTTTCGCTGATGCCGTCTCCCGCTTTCGGTTGGGCCTTCACTATTCTCCTCTCTGGCGGGAGATTCAAAGGATGCTTGCTGCTCATTCACCCATTCCTCCTCTGGATGTGGACTCTCGCTTCTCTGATTGGAATCTGGCTACTAGATTGGATTGCATCTCAGCTGCCAGTGTCTATGCCATCCTTCAATCTGATGTATGGATTGTGCATCGGGGTAATCAAGTGTTGTCGCTTTCCGAGTCATCCTTGTGGTGGCAACACACATTGTCTCGCATTTGGCAGAGTCGTCTGCCTTTGAAGGAACGTGTTTTCTTGTGGCGGTGCTTGGTGGGAGCTCTACCTGTTGGCAGTGTGTTGCATGCTCGGCATATTGCGCCTTCCCGCTACCCCAGATGCCTTGAAGCTGAGGAGACTGTGCCACACTTACTGTGGTGTTGTTCTCACTCCAGAGCCTTCATTCGGCAAGTGTCGACTCCTCTTCGACTGTGTTTTCCTTCCACTCTTTCCACAGACGATTTTGGCTTTTTGGGGTGCTTCGGTCACCACAATCTCAGTTTGCGGTCTTCTTCACCTGGGTCAGATTTTGGACTATGTGGGCCATCTGGCATCATAGGAACTCCTTAATGTTCCAGGGTACTTTTGTTGACCCCTTTCCCTATTTCAAATTATCTCTTGGTCAAGCGCTGCATTTTGCCTATGACGCTGGAGACATCACTCTTGATACCTACAGGATTTACTTTGACTGTTTCTAGCCTTCGGAGCCTCATAGTGCTCCGTGTTTTGTATCCCTTTCTTTTCGTGGGTTTTCCTCGCTTTGAGGTTTCCCACTTGTAAATTAATCAAAGTAGATTCAACAAAAAAAAAGTGTGTGTGTGTGGGCATACTGCTTGGTCGGGCGATAGAGTTGGGGCAGTCCTGTTGTCCATGGATGAGGGGGCCCTCTCGACATTGACGCAGATTGCGACAGAGGATCTATACCATACTAGTGCGACATAGGAGCCGTCCCGACAGAGCGCTTACCTTGGAGGACATTGAACCTCTATAGCCTTTTGGATACTGATGTATATGTATATGATGCCTCTACTGTCAAAGAGCTCCATTGTATCACCTCACCCTTTGTATTCCCTTTGTATCAGCTTTCACCCCACCCTTCCCACTATTTTCTTTTCAGTTCTTTGTACTTATGGTACTAAGACCTAGTTTTAGATTCACCACATGTAACCTTTTGGTCTCATAGGTCATTTTGGCCTTTTGAAGACATTAATATTACATTTCATTCTCTCTCTCTCTCTCTCTCTCTCTCTCTCTCTCTCTCTCTCTCTCTCTCTCTCTCTCTCTCTCTCTCTCTCTCTCTGTGTGTGTGTGCCCCTACTCGCTACACCTTTACACGGGAGACGGACTCTATCTACATAGATGGGATCTACAGACACCTGTGCACTGAGGAGCCAGGGCGATCTCTAGAGGAGCTTACTACTATACTGACACAGACATTGCATGATGCAGCAGCAGAGGCATACCCATACACCCAGCCTGAGCAGAGACGACGTTCTGAGAGCATGCCCCAAAACAGTTGGTATGATGAGGAGTGCCACGAGACGAGAGACAGGCTTTAGAGGGAGGTGCTTTTGTGGGACATCACTCGTAGACGGTCACAGATTGCCTTCTGACGCCTAGAGCAGCGGAAGATGGGGGCATTTTTGGCTCGACTAGAGCAGGATCTATATCAACTATTCTTGAGTCAAGACTTAGGTGAGGCATGGCGACTCTTTCATGAGCACTCCCCCCCCTCCTGCCATTACTTCTACACAGGCCTGGGGTCAGTATCAGGACGTGAAAACATCCTACTCTCATAAGCAATGACATGGCCTTCTTGCATCAAGACTACTCCCAGATTGCGACCACAAGCATCACAATAAACTTCAAATGGATTTTGCAATGAACATTCTTCAAATCGGGCCAATCACGAATGGTCTCAACCTTGGCCAGATACATCTCTACACCTTTCGTTGAGACAATGTGTCCCAAAAAGTGTATCTCTAGCAAGAAAAAACACTCTTTTTCGCATTTATAACCAATTTATGTTGCCACAATGCTTGGAAAAAAAATGATCGGTACTCTCTGAAAATCCTATCCATCATGCGCTCGAATGTTGCTAGAGCATTCGTAAGGCCAAATGGCATCACCAAATATTTGTACAAACCAAAAGTAGTCCTGAAAGTTGTCTTGTAGACGTCTCCAGGAGCAATTCGGATCTAATGATATCCCCTCTTCATATCGATTTTGCTAAAGCAAGTAGACCCCTGAAGTCTATCGAGTATATCATCGATCCTTGGGATAGAGAATGTCCTTGATGGTGATTGTATTGAGAGCTCTATAATCAATGTACATTCTCCAAGATCCATCTTTCTTCAAAACCAACAGCATTGGCAATAATAAGGTGGTGTACTGAGCTGAGTGAGACCCTTCTTTAGAAGCTCTTCTTTCTGTTGTTTGTGCTTCGCGTTCTAACTTCCTTTCCATAAACATCTAGTCTAAAGCTTCCATAGGAGTTAGTGCAATCCTTGACGTAGATGGGGAAGGGTCGGAAAAACCGTCCGGTGGGGAAAATTCTTCTTCGCCTCTCTCATGCTCATCACCTCTAAGCAATGTATCCATTCCGCTTCAAGTGATGACCATCCACTGAAGTCGTGGGTTCTTGTGGGTTCTTGTGGTCTTGGGTTCTTAAGTTCACGAGGAACTTGGGTTCTTGGGGGTCTTGGTTCTTGGGGTTCTTGAGTTCTCGAGGTTCTTGCGGTTCTTCTTTCGCTTGCAATCTATGTTAGAGAAGAATCTTCTCTTCACCCGAGTTCTGCTCTTTTCCACGGGCGCACCCCTTGGCGGCCTTGCGCTCACACCAAGGTTGCTTTTTCCCACCTCCCGTCGATTGGCCGGCCGCTAAGTGCACGATCCCGAAGAGAACTTGGGTTACGTGCGACCTCAACAAGCAAAGAAAATAAAATTATGTGGTTCTTCTGGTTCTTTCCTTGAGTGATACAGAACACTGCCAAAGCTCTGATACCAATGTAAGGTGCAGCGGAATGAATGTTTGAACTTTGCTCAAGATGAGTGCTCCGAACTGTGCTCAAGGGTTCCTTTTACTTACGGAAGGGGAAGGGAGAGCCTTCCGTTCCTTTAGTGAGAGAGTACAATGGACACAAACAAAGTGATGAACACTGTGAATGAAGGTGCTGAGACTGAGAGATAGAGAAGAGAATACGACACCGGAGATGTTGTCAAACCCTTCTCCGAAGGCCCCACTCTCTATGTAGTATGGCGAGAGCGGTCTACTTATGATTGCACAAATCTCTACAATGCTTGGACTTGCCGACGATGTCGACGACGATGAGGACGACGACGAGACGGGCTGAAATCTGAAAACGCTAAAGGCTGAAATCTGCAAATCTTGTATCTGCTGAATTCTAACTCTATGTCGGTGACGATGTCGATGACGACGATGCGACGACGACGCGCTGAAAACGCATATGCTGAAATCTGCGTTTTTTGGGCTGAATCTGTAAACAACGCTGGAATCTGGATCTGACCGTGCGGCAAGGATCTGTTGCGGGAAGGTGAGATCTGCGAGGTTCAGGGGTTCTACTGCGGAGTCTGACTGCTGAAAACTGAAAACGCTGATGCTTAATGAGGTTCCGTCGCGAAGATCTGCAAAAACGCTGAATTGTCTTGCAGATGCAAAAATGCTAGGGCTGAAAATTGTCCTACTGCTGCCGGTTGTCCTGCAAATGCAAAACGCTAGGCTTCTTGTTCTGTCTTGTTGTTGCCGGGGCTGATCTGTTGTGCACAAAACGCCAAGCTGCCTGTGGATGAAAACGCTAGGTCCTTGCAGATGCAAAAACGTTAGCCTTGCTGATGTGGGGGGTCTTGCTGAGAAGTTGCCTGTTGAGCAAGATGCTCCTGCTGCCTCTTCTGCCAGAAAGTGCTAGCTCTGCTTTGCTTATATATTATCTTAGCAGAATTGCCCTCCCTAGTTTCCAACAAAAGTCATTTAAAAATAATAAGTGAAAAATGTCAAAAATAGGGAAAATAGGTCTATGCACTGTAAAAATGCTCCTGATGGATTTTGATGGTAATGCTGATGATCATGCTGTGTGCAACCAGAGGATATGCATCTAATCTAAGTGACTGGTCATGCACGGTCTGCGAACAGACTCACAAAAGTGCCAGATCACTTCCTATTCTAAACTGACTTGACTGAACTGAACCCTGATCATGCTGTAGCTTGTCCACGAATACATAGAGTTGGATGTGTCACATGACATCTCTCTATCTCTCAGTCTCAGTACCTTCATTGACAATGTTCACCACTTTGTTTGTGTTCATTGCACTCTCTCACTAAAGGAACGGAAAGCTCTCCCTTCTGTAAGTAAAAAGAACCCTTGAGCACACTTCGGAGCACTCATCTTGAGCAAAGTTCAACATTCACTTCCGCTGCGCCTTACAAACATGTAGCACGGTTGTTCATTAAGAATTGGTAACCCCTCTGTGATTTGCCAAAATCGATGGTTTCAGATAGCGATGTTGAGTTTACGTCCAATTTTTGGCACGCACTCATTCAAAATTTTGGCACTAAGTTGAATTTTTCATTGGCTTTTTATCCACAGTTAGATGGTCAGACAGAGATTTACAATCAGTTGGCTTTTGATGTTTTAAAGTCATATGTGCATGATCAGCAGTCTCATTGGGAGCTCTGTCTCCCATTGGTTTAGGCTATTTTGAATGAGTCTTTTTCCTCTGCAATTGGTCGAACTTCGTATGAGGTAGCTTTTGGCCGTCCGTTCCAATCACTTTTACTCGCTCGGTCAGTCGAATGCCTGATGCCAATGTTGAAAGTCGATCGTTGGATGAGATTTTTGAGAGTGTGAAGCTTCGGCTAAGCAAGGCTCAGGAGTCTTACTCACCACAGGCCAACAAGCATCGTCAGGATGTTTCGATCAAGGAAGGGGATTAGGTGTATTTAAGAATCATGAAGCAACGTCTTAAGCAAGTTGGAAAGAAATGTCCTAAGTTGTCTTTTCGAATGTATGATCCATTTTCTGTCATTAAAAGGATAAATGAGGTTTCAATGAAATTGCAATTGCCTAACTCATGGTCAATGCACAATGGTTTCCATGTTTCTTGGTTGAAAGTGTTTCAGGGAACACCTCCAAAGGATATTCCGGAAGAAGAATAACCGGAGATCATCGATGAAGCTGAAATCATGGAGCCGGAGCAAGTGTTGTTGCATCGGTTTTGCCATGGTTCAAAGAAGCAAGTGAGACAGGACTTTTTGAAGTTCAAGGATCGAGGAACCCACGAAGCAGTGTAGTGTGGGTTGATGAAGAGTTTTTCAAAGATTATCCCGAATTGTTGGCAGCCTACAAGGAAGCCATGCAGATTGGTACCAGTACCTCACTTTAAAAAGGAGGGGATGTCACGTGCACATCTAACCCTATGTGCATGTGGACAAGCTACTTCATGACAAGGGTTCAATTAGCTTAGCTTAGGAAGTGTTCTGGCACTTTTGTCATCAGCAGTACCATCAGATTCCATCAGGAGCATTTTACAATGCAAAAAACCTATTTTCCCTATTTAAGCCATTTTTCACTTATTATTAATAAGTGACTTTGTTGGGAAACTGGGTAGGGCAATTTGACCAAGCAACTATATAAGAAAACCTAGCGCTAGCAGTTTCTAGAAGAAGAGGCAGCAGAGACCACAAAGTCTAACAGTGCACCTTCTCAGAAAGACCCCCCGGGCAGAACACCTAGCGTTTTCAGCCATTAGAATCAGCCTGGCGTTTTCATCAAGTGCACATCAGCCCCAGCGTTTTGCCGCTTGCAGATCAGCCTAGCGACGGTAGATACCATAGCGTTTTTGCAGCAGACACCATCTTCAGCCCTAGCGTTTTGGGATAGTAAATCAGCCTTAGCGTTTTGCAGATTCCAGGCGACAAGACCCTTTTCTGCATCAGCGTTTTCAGTTTTCAGCGGTTAGCCTCTGCACCGCAGCCCCCAAACCTCGCAGATCTCACCTTCCCGCAGCAGATCCTCGCCGCACGGTCAGATCCACGATAGTTTGCAGATTCAGCCCACTATTCGTAGATTTCAGCATCTGCGTTTTCAGCGCATCGTCGTCGCGTTGTCGTCACCGACAGAGTCAGAATTCAGCAGATACAAGATTTGCAGGTTTCAGCCCTTAGCGTTTTCAGATTTCAGCCCATCTCGTCGTCGTCCTCCTCATTGTCGGCAAGTCCATTGCATTGTAGAGGATTTTGCAATCGATAGTAGACCGCTCTCGCCATAGAGAGAGGGGCCTTTGGAGGAGGGTTTGACAACATTCTGGTGTCGTATTCTTCTCTCTCTATCTCTCAGTCTCAACACCTTCATTCATAGTGTTCACCACTTTGTTTGTGTTCATTGCAGTCTCTCACTAAAGGAATGGAAGGCTCTCCCTTCCATAAGTAAAAGGAACCCTTGAGCACAGTTCGGAGCACTCATCTTGAGCAAAGTTCAACATTCACTTCCGCTGCACCTTACGATGAAGATGAAGAGAGAGACAGGTAGAGAGAAAAGAGAGAGAACACCGCATGTAGGGTCCCAACCACCCTCAAGGGCCCCTTGCTCTGTTGCCAAAGCAAGTACTTGCTTTGGTTACTGCACAAATGCTGATACAATGGGTAAATGCTGAATACTAAGTGCTCCATGCCGATGATCTGAAAAAACACAAGATAATGATGTTGATGCAAAAACGCTAGGGCTGATCTGGTGCAAAAATGCTGGTTGATCTGGTGCAAAAACGCTAGCTGATCTGATGTAAGGTGCAGCGGAAGTGCATGTTGAACTTTGCTCAGTGCTCCGGACTGTGCTCAAGGGTTCCTTTTACTTATGGAAGGGGGAGCCTTCCGTTCCTTTAGTGAGAGAGTGCAAATGATCACAAACAAAGTGGTAAACACTGTGAATGAAGGTACTGAGACTGAGAGATGGAGAGAAAAGAATACGACACCAGAATGTTGTCAAACCCTCCTCCGAAGGCCCCACTCTCTATGGCGAGAGCGGCCTACTATTGATTGCACAAATCTCTACAATGCAATGGACTTGCTGACGATGTCGACGACGATGAGTACGACGTCGAGACGGGTTGAAAACTGAAAACCCTAAGGGCTGAAATCTGCAAATCTTGTATCTGCTGAATTCTGACTCTATGTCCGTGACGACGGCGATGACGACGATGCAACGAAGACACACTGAAAACGCAGATGCTGAAATCTGCGAATAGCGGGCTGAATCTGCAAACTTTGGCCGATCTAACCGTGCGGCGAGGATCTGCTGCAGGAAGGTGAGATCTACGAGGTTTGGGGGACTATTCTGCGGTATCTATATGCTGAAAACTAAAAACACTGAAGCAAAGGCTGAAGTTGTCGCCAAGGAAGTGCAAAACGCTAGGTGATCTGCAACTCCAAAATCTGCAACTCCAAAAACGCTAGGGCTGATTCTGATCTGCTACAAAAACGCTATGGGATCTGCTGGGTCTTGCTATCGCCAGCCTGATCTGCAAATGCAAAACGCTGGGGCTGATCTACAATGCTGAAAAACACTGGTCCTTGTTGGCTGAAAACGTTAGGTTGCCTGCCGGGGTAGTCTTGTTGAGAAGGTGCTCTATTGGACACTTAGTCCCTGCTGCCTCTTCTGCCAGAAAACACTAGCACTAACTTTTCTTATATACCTGCTTTGTCAAATTGCCCTACCCAGTTTCCCAACAAAGTCACTTACTAATAATAAGTGAAAAATGGCTAAAATAGGGAAAATAGGTCCTGTGCACTGTAAAATGCTCCTAATGGGTTCTGATGGTAATCTGATGATCATGTTGTGTGCAACCAGAGGATATGCATCTACTCTAAGTGCTTGGACATGTACGGTCTGCGAACAGACTCACAAAAGTGCCAGAACACTTCCTAAGCTAAGTTAACTGAACTGAACCCAACCCAACCCAAACCTAGTCGTGAAGTAGCTTGTCCACGTACACATAGGGTTAAATGTGCACGTGACATCCCCTCCTTTTCAAAGTGAGGTACTAGTACCGAGCTGTATGGCGTCGAGGGAGGTCGCCAGCAGTGTCTAGAATCCTGGAAAGGACTCTTCGTTGGCCCAGTCTGGGGCGTGGGTCATGCAATACTTGAATTTCATAAAGGTCTACAACGCTTGCTTCTTTGGGCCGCGCCGAAAGCGACAGCCATCTGTGGCTCCTTCAATGCTTCAACTTCGTCTATAATCATGCATCTACCTTTGTCAAGAATCTCCGAGGATTAAAATTCTTGAAACCACTTCCAACACAAAAACATGAACATACCCATTCCCTGTAAAGTGACTGTAAAGTGACTGGCAAAATTCTAGTCTTCTTTAAAGACTGTGCATGCAATGTAGAGGAACAAAGAGACGGAGTGCCAAACTGTTCATCAAACACACGCAAACAATGGATTCGAAACTTGTCTTTCTGATCTAAATCTATCAACTGTGGCAATTCACAATAGAAATGTTGATGCTTGATACTCAATCCTTCTTGTGCTCTTTCGAATACTGTGTCATGCCAAGGAAGAGACATGGACTGTGAATTCCTTGGGTGCAAACATGTCATCTTTTCATGAGTAATCCGCATACATCCGTGCTCATTCATGAGTGAATCGTGTTCATCGTACCATATGGCATGCCTATGAAAAGGGGTCTCATAAGGACGATGACTAAAATACAGGAAACCATCACGAATGAAACACTCGAACAATGCATGCTGACTAATCATGCGCACACATAGCGTCACTAGACAAAGTATCAACTAAAACCATCATCCTTGTGAACAATCACATCTTTATCATGCAAATCATCATGCTTATCATTATCATGCAATTCATCATGCTCGTGAATAATCACATATTGATCATACAAATCATCATGCTTGTGAATAATCACATCTTGATCATGCAAATCATGTGTGTAGTGCTTTGGAGAAGACAAGACTGAGAGAGTCTCCTTCTCCCGATTCTTTTCAACCTGTGCCTGCACATTAGAAAATAGTAGGACCAACTATTGCATGTGTTGGTCTCTCTGTGCTCGTCTATCTTCGGCCGCCAAGCGCGCTTGCTCGCACTCACGCTCTAAGGATGCCATTCTTTCTTCGTGTCCATCATCGTCTTGACCAAATCCTCCATAGGATTTGGTGCAATCCTTGGCATAGATGGGGAGGGGGGAGGGTCAGAAAAACCTCCTGGTGGGGAAAAATCTTCTTCGCCACTTCCATGCTTGTCACGTGCACATCTAACCCTATGTGTACAAGCTACTTCATGACAAGGGTTCAATTCAGTTCAGTGAGCCTAGCTTAGGAAGTGTTCTGACACTTTTGTGAGTCTGTTCGCAGACTGTGCATGACCAGACACTTACAGTAGATGCATATCCTCTGGTTGCACACAGCATGATCATCATATTACCATCAGAACCCATCAAGAGCATTTTTACAGTGTACAGACCTATTTTGTCTATTTTAGCCATTTTTCACTTATTATTATTAAGTGACTTTTGTTGGGAACTGGATAGGGCAATTTAGCAAGCCAAGTATATAAGAAACCCTAGCGCTAGCACTTTCTAGTAGAAGAGGCAACAGGAACCAAGTGTTCACTAGGCACCTTCTCAGCAAGACACCCCCCCCCCCCCCCCCCTCGGCAGTCAACCTTGTGTTTTCAGCCACAGACCAAAGATCAGCCTAGCATTTTTCATCAAGGACAGCCCTAGACTTTGCAGACAGCAGATCAAGTTTCGCGTTAGCAGATTGCATTAGTAGAAGCCTAGCGTTTTTGCACCAATCCCCAATTCAGCCCTAGTGTTTTTTTAGCAGCACAACAGTCCAGCTTTTTGCAGTTCCTCGGCGATAGAACCAAGATTAGCATCAGCATTTTCAGCATTCAGACACCGTACCGCAGCCCCCAAACCTCGCAGATCTCACCTTCCCGCACTAGATCCTCCCCGCACGGTCAGATCCACCGAAGTTTGCAGTTTCAGCCCGGAAACGCAGATTTCAACATCTGCGTTTTCAGCGCGTCCTCGTTGCATCGTCGTCACACTGACATAGAGTTAGAATTCAGCAGATACAAGATTTGCAGATTTCAGCCATTAGCGTTCTCAGATTTCAGCCTGTCTCGTCGTCGTCCTCATCGTCGTCGACATTGTCGACAAGTCCAAAGCATTTAGAGATTTGTGCAATCAATAGTAGACTGCCCTCGCCATAGAGAGCGGGACCTTCGAAGGAGGGTTTGACAACATTCAAGTGTCGTATTCTTCTCTCTCAGTCTCAGTACCTTCATTCACAGTGTTAGCCACTTTGTTTGTGATCATTTGCACTCTCTCACTAAAGGAACGGAAGGCTCTCCCTTCCGAAAGTAAAAGGAACCTTGAGCACAGTTCGGAGCACTCATCTTGAGCAAAGTTCAACATTCACATCCGTTGCACCTTACAGGTATCAGAGCTTTGGCAGTGTTCGGTATCACTCAAGGAAAGAACCACAAGAATTTCTTTTTGCTTGTTGCGATCTCACGTAACCCATGTCCTCTTGGGCGTGTCGATTCCTAATCGTGTTTTTGAAGAGTGACAGGGAACCCAAGAAAGAAGGGCTTGTCCAGCCTCCCCTTGTTCCTCTTTTCACTCATTGAGAGCGGACCGTGCACTTAGCGGCCGGCCAATCAACGTGAGGTTGGAAAAAGCAACCTTGGTGTGAGCGCAAGGCCGCTAAGGGGTGCGCCCGCGGAAAAGAGACGAGCTCGGGTAAGAGAATCTAACACAGATTGCAAGCGAAAGAAGAACCTCAAGAATTCAAGACCCTCAAGAACTCAAGAACCCAAGTCCCTCGTGAACTTAAGAACCCAAGACTTTAGTGTATGGTCATTACCCGAAGCGGAATGGATACTTCGCATGAAGGTGATGAGCATGGCAGTGGCGAAGAAGAATTTTCCCCACCAGGAGCTTTTTCCGACCCTCCCCCTTCCCCATCTACGCCAAGGATTGCACCAAATCCTATGGTGGCTTTGGTCAAGACGATGATGGACAGGAAGAAGTTACAACAAGAAGCGCAACGCGCCGCCTTGGAGCGCGAGCGTGAAGAAAGAAAAGAAGAAAGAAAGGTAGCATTTGATTGTGAACATAAAGAAAGAATGGCAACCATAAGCCGCATTGGTTCTACTATTTTCTAATGTGCAGGCGCAGATCGCAAAGAATCAGGAGAAGGAGACTCTCTCAATCTTTTCTTCTCCAAAGCACGATACACATGATTTGCATGATAATGATAAGCGAGATGATAAGCATGATGATTTGCATGATCAAGATGTGATTATTCACGAGCATGATGATTTGCATGATCCATATGTGATTATTCACGAGCATGATGAATTGCAAGATAAAGATGTGATTGTTCACTAGGATGATGGTTTAGTTGATACTTTGTCTAGTGACGATACCTCATTGTAGATTCAATCGATCACGAAGAACCAATCTTGGCTTTCGAGTCGAGGTCCAAAGAACCCCACAGGAAGTATTTTGTGTTCGAATGATTAGTCAACACGCATTGTTCTAGTGTTTCAATCGTGATGCTTTCCTGTATTTTAGTCACCGTCTTCATGTGATCCCTTTTCATAGGCAAGAGCACGGATGTATACGGATTACTCATGAAAAGATGAAATGTTTGCACCCAAGGAATTCACAGTCCATGTCTCTTCCTTGGCATGTCACAATATCCGAAAAAGCACAAGAAGGATTGAGCATCAAGCATTGGCATTTCCATTGTGTTTTGCCACAGTTGATTGATTTAGACCAGAAAGACAAGTTTCAATTCCATTGTTTGCATGTGTTTGATGAACGGTTTGGCACTCCATCTATATGTTCATCTACATTGCATGCACAGTCTTTAAAGAAGATTAGAATTTTTCCAATCACCTTACATAAAATGGGTATGTTCATGTTTTTCTGTTGAAAGTGGTTTCAGGAATTTTCATCCTGGGAGATCCTTGAAGAAGGTAGACGCATGACTATAGACGAAGTTGAAGCATTAAAGGAGCCACAAATGACTTTGTGTCGCTTTCGGTGCGGCCAAAAGAAGCAAGCGTTGCAGACCTTTATGAAGTTCAAGCATCGCATGACCCACGCATCAGAGTGGGCCGACGAAGAGTCCTTTCCAGGATTCCAGACGCTGTCGGCGATCTCCCTCGACGCCATACAGTTCGGTACCAGTACCTCACTTTCAAAAGGAGGGGATCTCATGTGCACATCTAACCCTATGTGTACGTGGACAAGCTACTTCATGACAAGGGTTCAATTCAATTCAGTCAGCCAAGCTTAGAAAGTGTTCTTGCACTTTTGTGAGTCTGTTTGCAGACCGTGCATGACCAGACACTTACAGTAGATGCATATCCTCTGGTTGCACACAGCATGATCATCAGATTACCATCAGAACCCATCAGGAGCATTTTTACAGTGCACAGACCTAATTTCCCTATTTTAGCCATTTTTCACTTATTATTATTAAGTGACTTTTGTTGGGAACTGGGTAGGGCAATTTAGCAAGCCAAGTATATAAGAAACCCTAGCGCTAGCACTTTCTAGCAGAAGAGGCAACAGGAACCAAGTGCTTAGCAAGCACCTTCTCAGCAAGGACCCCCCCCCTCGGGCAGTCAACCTTGTGTTTTCAGCCACAGACCAAAGATCAGCCTAACGTTTTTCATCAAGGACAGCCCTGGAGTTTGCACACATCAGATCAAGTTTGGCGTTAGCAGATTGCATCAGCAGAAGCCTAGCGTTTTTGCAGCAGACCCCAGTTCAACCCTTGCATTTTTGGAGCAGCACAGCAGCCCAGCGTTTTGCAGTTCCTCGGCGATAGAACCAAGATTAGCATCAGGGGTTTCAGTTTTCAGCATTCAGACACCGTACCGCAGCCCCCAAACCTCGCAGACCTCACCTTCTCGTAGCAGATCCTCGCCGCACGCTCAGATCCACCGAAGTTTGCAGTTTCAGTTGGGAAAACGCAGATTTCAGCATCTGCGTTTTCAGCGCATCGTCGTTGCATCGTCGTCACCGACATAGAGTCGGAATTCAACAGATACAAGATTTGCAGATTTCAGCCATTAGCGTTTTCAGATTTCAGCCCGTCTCGCCGTCGTCCTCATCGTCGTCGACATGGTCGGCAAGTCCAAAGCATTGTAGAGATTTGTGCAATCAATAGTAGATCGCTCTCGCCATAGAGAGTGGGGCCTTCGGAGGAGGGTTTGACAAATTCTGGTGTCGTGTTCTTCTCTCTCTCTCTCTCAGTCTCAGTACCTTCATTCACAGTGTTTGCCACTTTGTTTGTGATCATTTGCTTTTTCTCACTATAGGAACGGAAGGCTCTCCCTTCCGTAAGTAAAAGGAACCTTGAGCACAGTTCGAAGCACTCATCTTGAGCAAAGTTCAACATCCACATCCCCTGCACCTTACAATGCTCATCACCTCCATGCGAAGTATCCATTCCGCTTCGGGTGATGACCATACATTGAAGTCTTGGGTTCTTAAGTTCACGAGGAACTTGGGTTCTTGTGGGTCTTGGGTTCTTGGGTTCTTGAGTCCTTGAGTTCTTGAGTTCTTGAGGTTCTTCTTAGCTTGCAATCTATGTTAGAGAAGGATCTTCTCTTACCCAAGCTCTTCTCTTTCCCGCGGGCGCACCACTTGGCGGCCTTGCGCTCACACCAAGGTTGCTTTTTCCCACCTCACGTCGATTGACCAGCCGCTAAGTGCACGGTCCGCTCTCAACGAGTGAAAAGAGAAAAAGGGGAGGCTGAACAAGCCCTTCTTTCTTGGGTTTTGTCACAAACGGGAGCGCATAACAATATAAAATACATTCGGATAAATAGGATTTATCACTTATACTGAAGCCAGAGGATATAGAGAGAAATAAATAGAGAGAGAGAGAGTGAGAAGATCGACACAGTACTGGGACCAGAAGATGGGTTGGTCCCCCCCCGTAATAGTATCTTTATCACTGAGGAGAAGTCTATACAAGCACTTGAACCGAACGTATTACCATGTTCGTTCTAGAATAAGACTTGATGGTTCCTGGAAGCCTCAGCTTCCAATTCCTAGGGCAAAACCCTATTCCAAAGAACTTCCGTTCCTTATTCCAATTCCTCGAGAATCAAGGTTCTCGCCTCTGGATCTCACCTTCCAGACTCAGGGCATGGCATCCCTGCAACTCTTTTCTAACTCTCTTTCCAGAGTCCTCTTCCCGCAGAACAACTCTGCTTTCCCGGACACGAAGTCCTTACTTGGGAATCCCAACTTTCGGATCACAACTTGAGAGACTACCTCTCTCCGATCCGTGGATCTACATCCCAAACTCGGGTACGAAACCCTTGGGCTGATCTGGCTCTAGTTCCTCATAGCGCTTTTCTCCTGCAGAGGCTCATGCCTTCCTCTGCTCCTACTCCCTCACGAAGAGGAAGTACACCTACAATCAAATACTCAAAGATCAGAACATGAAAATCGTTACCTTCAAAGTCTCGACGATCGAAACGCAACTCGATTCTCGAAAAGCAATTCCCCAGAAGAGATCTCTCCATAGAAAATCCTCTCTTCCAATCCTACACACAAAAGAGGTGTGTTCTCGGATTCCTTCTCGTAAATCAGCCCCGTCTACGACGTTTATGGGCTGAAAACAGAGAAAAACAACAACTTGTCGCGATGGAAACACGCTTCGTAGGCACTTCTTCGCGAGGGAACTCACTCACTGGGTCTTGGCGACATCTGGTACACTTGGGGCAGCCATGGACATCACCGGCAACGTCTTCTTTACGGCTGAAATCTGCAGCAGTATCTCCTCCTTGCAAAGATTGGTCCTCCTCTCTGAGTGAGGGCATGTGATGCTTTATAGCTCCTAGCCACGGGCACGAATAGCTGCTCGCGTAGAGATCGTGGTCATTTTTTTTATTATTATTATTAATTTTTTTATTTTTTTATTTTTTTTTTCATTCTGCCAGAAAAAGAGAGAGAGAAAACGCTGGCTGATCTGTTGCCTTATTTATAAGATGGCTGCCCACTTATTAAGTGGGCGGCCGGCGTATTTTAAAAATAGTCTGAACCTGCCCAAAAACTCAATAAAACCTTATAAGTTAAAAACAATGCTTTCACAGCACTTCCCAGGCGTCCCTGGATGCAATCACATGCACAGTTGCAATGCAGACATAGACTTCCTCGCGGGAAAGTATCTGCTTTCCCGAAAAGCAATCCCGCTTTCTCAGAAAGCATCTATTTTTCCTCAAAGTTTCCTCTGAACCCATCTTCATTCAAGTGCTTGCCTTTCCTTGTGCACAATTCTAACACAGTTCGGAATTTCCTCTCACCTATGGATATTCCCTTTCAGATGCACCCGTCACCCACCTTGTGACGCATCAGGAATACCCATCACCTAGTCACTTCCTACTGAACTTACGGTACAATTTCCTTCACGATGCTCTATGTCACCCATCCTATGACGCATTAGAGATGTCCGTTCCCGGATGGTCGGATACTTCTTTCCGATGCTCCCTGTCACCCATCCGATATGACGCATCAGAAGTACCCGTTCCTGGTGGCCTTACAGATATTCCCGTTCTCAGTACTCCCGTCATTACTTTGAATGACGCACTAGGAATACTCTGTACTCGGATGCCTCCAGTGAGAAAAGCCCTCTCACTTAAAATTCCAATAATTCATTTAGAATTATTTTTCCTTGGTGTTCCAAGCGAGAAAACCCTCTCACTTATAAATCCAATAATTCATTTAGAATTTTTTTTCTGTAAGATAAAGCCAATTTAGCAACAGGTTTCCTGTCACTCTTCAAATCACGATTAGGAATCGACACAACCAAGTGGACTTGGGTTACGTGCAACCACCACAAGCAAAAAAAATTCTTGTGGTTCTTTCCTTGAGTGATACAGAACACTACCAAAGCTCTGATACCAATGTAAGGTGCAGCGGAAGTGAATGTTGAACTTTGCTCAAGATGAGTGCTCCAAACTGTGCTCAAGGGTTCCTTTTACTTATGGAAGGCAGAGCCTTCCGTTCCTTTAGTGAGAGACTGCAAATGATCACAAACAAAGTGGTGAACACTGTGAATGAAGGTACTGAGACTGAGAGCGAGAGAGAAAAGAGTACGACACCAGAATGTTGTCAAACCCTCCTTCGAAGGCCCCACTCTCTATGGCGCGAGTGGTCTACTATTGATTGCACAAATCTCTACAATGCAATGGACTTGCTGACCATGTCGACGACGATGAGTACGACGATGAGAAGCGTTGAAAAATGAAAACGCTAAGAGCTGAAATCTGCAAATCTTGTATCTGTTGAATTCTTACTCTATGCCGGTGACGACGGCGATGACGACGATGCAACGATGGCGCGCTAAAAACGCAGATGCTGAAATCTGCAAATAGCGGGCTGAATCTGCAAACTTTGGCTGATCTAATCGTGCGGCGAGGATCTGCTGCGGGAAGGTGAGATCTGCGAGGTTTGGGG
Source organism: Adiantum capillus-veneris (assembly GCF_014529385.1). NCBI lineage: Eukaryota > Viridiplantae > Streptophyta > Polypodiopsida > Polypodiales > Pteridaceae > Adiantum > Adiantum capillus-veneris. The sequence goes on along the minus strand of NC_140947.1, from coordinate 53,409,795 downwards.
GACTATTCTGCGGTGTCTATATGCTGAAAATTGAAAACACTGAAGCAAAGGTTGGATCTGTCGCCAAGGGACTGCAAAACGCTAGGTGCTCTGCAACTCCAAAAACGCTAGGGCTGATTCTGATATGCTGCAAAAACGCTATGGGATCTGCTAGGTCCTGCTATCGCCAAGCTAATCTGCAAATGCAAAATGCTGGGGCTGATCTGCAATGCTGAAAAACGCTGGTCCTTGTTGGCTGAAAACGTTAGGTTGCCTGCCGGGGTAGTCTTGTTGAGAAGGTGCTCTGTTGGACACTTGTTCCCTGCTGCCTCTTCTACCAGAAAACACTAGCGCTATATATACCTGCTTAGTCAAATTGCCCTACCTAGTTTCCCAACAAAGTCACTTATTAATAATAAGTGAAAAATGGCTAAAATAGGGAAAATAGCTCCTGTGCACTGTAAAATGCTCCTGATGGGTTATGATGGTAATCTGATGATCATGTTGTGTGCAACCAGAGGATATGCATCTACACTTAAGTACCTGGACATGCATGGTCTGCGAACAGACTCACAAAAGTGCCAAAACACTTCCTAAGCTAACTGAATTGAACCCTAGTCATGAAGTAGCTTGTCCATGTACACATAGGGTTAGATGTGCACGTGACATCTGATGCAAAAACACTAGCTGATCTGGTGCAAAAACGTTGGCAGATCTGATCTGATGCAAACACTCTAGGGCTAATTTGCTGATGCTGAAGGTGTTGGTGATGGAAACGGTGATGGATGCTGAGGGAAAACGCTAGGGTACTGGGTATTGGATACTGACCTTCTCATCTTCTGATGCTCCCAATGGGGACTAAGGGGTTGCTTATATAGGTTCCATTTACGTACATTCCATTTACATAATCAAACGCAAATACCACATCGACAGCGGTGTGGGGGGCCCTTGAGAGACCCCATCGGGTGTCATTCCATTTACGCAATCTAATGCAAATACCACATCGACAGCGGTGTGGGGAGGCCTTGAGAGGATTCGTTGGGACCCCATCGGCTCTCTCTCTCTCTCTCTCTCTCTCTCTCTCTCTCTCTCTCTCTCTCTCTCTCACACATTCTTTCTTTATAAAGGCCCTCATTCGTGCTAAGTAGCACACATTCAAGCAAGGAAAGAAGTAAAGATTTGTGGAAGTGTAAAGTCTAGATCTTCACCATTTCAATTCCGCTGCACCTGACAAATGACTCTACTATGCAAGTTAGGGTATGCAACTATGACCTTCCTGATCATGCACGTCCTTCTAGAGGCTCACAAATTGCTAGGCTAGATCCTAAGCTAACTAAGACTCAAAATCGTTAAAGACCCCTGAGAAGAATGCTTTTTGGGTCTTTTTCAATAACAACTATGTGCAACATTTTATCTCTATTCACCATGTGTAAGGTTCCTTTGAGGCTTAGAAGATGTACAAAGAATAAAAGTCACAAATGACTTCCTCATATAAAAATTGTTAAAGAGCCTTGAGAAGAATGCTTTTTGGGTCTTTTTCGGCAACAATTATGTGCTAGAAGCCATTTATGATCCCAAACTTGTTGACCATCCCAAGATCATCTTGAGTTGGAACTCCCAATTTCTAAAGTACATTGGTGTTTTCTGTTTATCCTAGAATTGTTGTACATCCATCACTGTTTAACCAAAGTGTTTAGAGCTGAAAAGATGCGTGGCCCCAAATATCTCATGGACCCAATGAGCTAATTGACGGGAATTGCTTGCTATATTTGCATTTTCCACACAAAAAAAAGTGTTGATCTGCTGCACGGCACTTTTAATCTCAATGACTAAAGTGGACAATGTTCTATGAACAGCTCAATGTCTGGTTCTTGGGCATGGTGTTCGAGATCCTCTCTCTCTCTCTCTCTCTCTCTCTCTCTCTCTCTCTCAAATAAAAAGATACCCGAGAAGGTCATAGCAGTTGGCATCGTCGCAGTAGATGGCCTCACTGCTTTTCAGACAGGCAAGGAATGCCAATGCCAGTATAAACATTGTTGCCGAACCCATCGCTGCTTGCGTCGCTGCTTGGAATGTCAAACAATTAGTTCAAACACTCCCAAGTGTATCCTGAAGTGCTAATAACACGAGCTGCATTTGTAAGAGCCCCTCACGACGGGATTGCGCCCACTCACCCAGCTAGTGCAAGCGAGACGGGGAAAAAAAAACATTCACAGGGCCTTCAAAAGGCAAAAAGGCGAATTAGCTATTGAGGGGTCTTGAGAGTTCAAAATCAAAGCTCATACTGATCTCCGAGAGAGAGAGAGAGAGAGAGAGAGGGTATTGTTTAAAAGAAATCTTTTATGTAGTCCTTTATGTAAAGTTGTGGAAGTAGTTTACTTCTTAAGCAGTGGTAGAAAGAAAACGGGGCTTAGTGTGTTTTTAATCGGTTAGATTTGTAAAATACTGGCTAGATTATGAGATGGCCTTGACAAACACCTGTAAATATTTACAAGTTTTAATGTAAAAACCGACAAATCTTTAATATTTTGACCTAAAAACCAAAAGACTTTCAAGTGTGCCCTTAATTTCTTTGGTTAGGAAAAATGCTTTTGGTAAGCCTTGTTCTAAAGTTTAAAACAATTTGTGGTTTTTTTTTTTAAATCAAAAGTTTTAAAATTTTTATTATGTACAAACTTCAAATTATCTGCCGCACCCTTTCCAAAATAAAGTAAATGTAGCGTTGGGAAAGATCATGTGAAAGGCTTTCTCTTCAATGCTTTCAAGACTTTTAAGACTCCTTTAAGGGACACTTGTCAAACACCAAGATTTGGACGATCTTCATCCATATGGATACTAAGGCCTTTAGAGGCCAAAAAAGAGCCCCTCATGACTAAAAGTATGGAAGAGAGAGAGCAAGAAAGCGCATGCGGGGGGGTTATATTTAGTGTGTGATAGAAAGTGTGAGAATAAAGCTGACTGATATCAATTAACTATTGGCTCATGTAAACGAATGTATCTTAAGTCAATGCTAGAAATGTGACATGTAGTATTGTCCATGTGCATGTTGGGCGATAATGAAATAGCAAGATACATATTATAGCAATGGCAACTTTGACAGTAAAGTACTTTGATCTAATACTTTCTATCAATCCAATTTTGTTTGCGGTTCACATGAAAAGGAATCGATGATGATTTGAGAAGCAGTTGGCTAGAAAACCAATGTTGCTGCCTATGTTCTTGTTCGATGGTTTCCACATTATGCAATGTAGAACTTGGTTAAATAGGCCTTGGACTATAATGCCTCCACTTGTGAATGACTGTTCAAGTACCTTCTCTTGCAAAACTGCAGTATTGCAATTTGTACACTACACTCTCAAATTTTGTGGTTGTTAGAGGAGGCGAAGTGATATTGGTTTACCCATCTTCATAAGTCATGTAAAGAGTACATCAAACATAAGAGTCATAGATTCCAACAAGACATGAATTATGGTAAAACCACATAGCAATAAGAGCTTGGGTAACTCGAACATGAGATGGACTTGCAAGCAAACATAGGCTCCAACAGAATGTAGCATCCAACAAAAACCACCTAGCATCAAAAGGGCTAGCATGCGAGATGTGCTTGAAAACAAAAGCTTGCACATCCTACATTTGGCATAAACAACTCTTCCTCTAAACTTACAAATTCTGAATACATGGTGAAAACTTGTCTACTTATCACCAAACTTAAGAGGATGGAACATTGCAACCAGTAGTCAATATCTTCAAATAAAAAACAGAACAAATTCTAGAAATATTATACATAAATGCACTAGTTTGAGCAGAGAAAGGGAAGGAAAAATTGCATAATTTTTTATAGCACATCTCCAAGTCATGTTGATGACGAGGGAAATTGACTCAAAGACTATCACAGACCCTTCTTATCTTCATATCCTTACACATGAATGCAATTCCAATTTATATCGTTCACATTCAATCCCAGAAGTGAGATCCCCAATAGTGCATCAAGGGTCTTTACATCCAAACATAGGTGCTTATCGATTCTAGTGGTGTTCTGTTTGAAAAACCGTCACTCACATGTGACAACACCTTAAAAGGAATATCAAGCAATCCCATTCTTATCCTTTGCTAGAATACTCTTATAAGAAATATTATGTACATAATCTTTTTGTGGTCATCTTGATGCTCCACACTTTGTATCATCCATAAACTCCTTAAGGTAGATAGTGCCAATTCCAAAATTTTACTACAAGAATTTCCTTCTCAATAAAGTTACAATAACATCATTTTAAATATTGATAGAAGACGGGTCAATAATGTTTTTCTAAAAGTAGTTACTCACCATGTTCATATCATGTAGAATATTTTCCAGCATGTGAGTGCAAAAGAGAACTTTATATATTTTTTATTTGTTATACCAAGAAGGTGCACCATCTTGCCACATACGAATCACCTGAGTCAATCTTGCCATAACATTACCTCTTTGCAAGCCATTTGACCTCATTTATTTGAAATACTTCAAGAACCTACAAACTATTGTAAAAAATCTTGAAACTTTGTTGTACTAAACATTGTTAGCAATCTAATCAATGTATGAAAGGTAGTCAAAGTGCTTTGCATCAAGAATGGCAATGACTTCACTATGTGCAATGCAAAGTATGCTTAAAAGTTGTTGAATTTAATGCTTTGTATTATCTACCAAACCGTCGTGGTATCCAAGCATAGAGCTATCTCCATCAATTGCAATTCCACTAACGTTTTCCATAACCTTTTTCCTTCATAAGTAAAAAGGAAAATACATACAATCATTTTTTTCTCAAGACTTCAACATGTTGTCTCCTCTACAACCACACTCAGACCACACCATAGAAAGGACTTTCAACCATTTGCTCAAGCTAACACTTCTTTACATACTCAAATATGCAAAAACACAAAACTCTTTTGTCATGTTATTGTACTTGTGTAAGACCAGTAAGTAGTCTTGTTGAATAGGTATGTTGTCCAAGCCCATGTTGTCTCATCTACAACCACACTCAGACCACACCATAGAAAGGACTTTGAACCATTTTCTCAATCTAACACTTCTTTACATACTCAAATATGCAAACATACAAAACTCTTTTGTCATGTTATTGTACTTGTGTAAGAAGAGTAAGCACTCATGTTGAATAGGTATGTTGTCCAAACCCAAGGCATAAGTTAGCTTGCATAATTTCCATACCTTCTCAAGGCCATCTTCTTTTGCATTAAAACATGCAAGTTTCATAACACGTAAAATTAAAAGATATTCCTAATGGCTTCAAAAAAAATTAAAAGGTTTACCTAATTCAAAGATTCCCTCAACATCAACAAAAGAGATATGCTAGTCTTATATAATGCAGCAATGGTGAATGATGAAGCACGTAAATTTGCAGCAGTATTAGCTAGGCATGAGAAGGAAGGATACAATTTTGTGAGAGAGAGAGAGAGAGAGAGAGAGAGAGAGAGAGAGAGAGAGAGAGGGCGCTTTAAAGAGAAGAAAATGCTAAAGGAAAAATAAGGGAGAAGAGAAACACAAATATAACAATGTGAAGTCAAACATCTCTTTATATGGGCACAAAAGGTTTTTTGACTTTCCACCTTCATATGTCTTTTGACTTTCCATCTTCATCTGTCTTTTCATTTCTTAAAACTCACCCTTTACTTATGCACTTAATATGTTTTGAAAGAATTTTCATTTTTTATGAGATTGGGGAGACCTAATAGTGATTACCTTCAAAGAATTTGCACTTGTCATAATGTCCCCGTGTGTGGGCAATTGTACAACATTCTCACTATGAAATCATGTTGCAGCCCATGCATGCACATTAGACTCTATGCTTTCTAATAGCACAACATGGTGGTTTTGAAACCACCACCCTTACCCAAAGGACCTTTTAGTTTTTACCTTTCACACCATCCATAATTCATCAACTCTTCTTTACCTTGAACAATGTGTTTTAGGAATGCATATCTTCGTGTGTACTCTTGCTGAAAGTTATGTATCGGTAGTTTCTACTTTTTCTTTGATGCTTTGCTATCTATTACCTATAAAAGTGGCACTGGGTGACTTATCCTCCATATCCATTTCTATCTAAGAGCTAAATAGCTCCTCCATTGCCTCATGCCTAATTTTTCTTGTTGATGATTGTACACACAAGAATTCGCTCCCCCCCCCGAATAGTTGCAGAAGAGTAGATCGATGCATCTAGAAAAATCACAGAAACAAACTCACATACATTGTTCAAATGAAAGAGAAAATTACACAAAAGAGAATAGACATAATGCACCCTATTATCAAAGTCACAACTACACCACAACCACAAAAATTGTGTTTATGGTCGAAGTTCTCTTACCTATCTAAATCGAGTCTAAATTCCATTGTGATTCTAACCTCCTCATGTTGATCCATTATTTTACACATGGAAACAAATTGTACACTTTTCGCTTTTTGACCTATTATCTTCTCTTAATTTTTTTTAGTTTCTCCATGTTGTGTTTGATTTGCAAGTGATACGTTGAAAATACATATATCATGCCTCTCTGGTAATACAATCATGGTTTTTAATGGAACAAGGAGCTGTGAATAACTTCCAGTACCTCTCTCCTAATCTAGCTTATAGTCAGACTCCCCTTTCAAGGTCTACTCTATTTGATTGCTTCCTTTTTCAAAAAGAAAGAAATACCTAAGCTTTGATACCGACGAAGTCAAATTGGACCTACCTTAACTACTTATGTTAGTAGCAAAAAATATGTTTATTAAAATCAAGCTTAATTAGACAAGTGACATAGTATTGAGGGTTGGAATTTTTGAGGGCGTCCCCCTTGAAGCATTGATTCTAAACTCCAGAGTACAAGCAACAAAAATAGTGACTATAGAGCTCTCAAAATTAACTATGAACCATGAAGGACAAACTTTTGAGATATTAAGTTCAACACATGGTATGCTTGGGTGACCTCTCACCTAAATTTATCAGTGGCATGAGGTAGTGGACAGAGGATCGTCACCATATGTACCATAGCATTTGGACCTCACTAACATGGTCTACTTATCAAGAGTAATGACCCCTTATCTTGTTAGCTCACCTCACTAGAAATTTCACATTCACCATTGTACATATTTTCCTATTGTATTGTGTTTCCCTTATTATGTTTTGTAGACTTTATGATCACTTTGAGTAGTGAAGAAGAAGAAGCATCTTTTAGCCTCCATATCCACTATGTGTTCTCTTGGTTATGTGCATGTGTCCTTGAAAGAGCTCAATCCCTCCCCTTATTTATTTGTTTAAAGCATATGAGAGCTTGGTTGTGGCTAAGGTGTTGTGAATAGCTAGCACAAGCAGTGGAATAAGTAGTTGAGGGTAAGGGCTTCTCTCCTCCCTTGTGTGTTGATGCTACACCCACCTTGGGGATTCTTGGGAGGTGTCAACAACAATATCTTATTTCAACAATTTTTATGGAAGATCATGTCGTGTAAAATTTTTAGTCCTTTAGACTGTAGTTGTGCAACAAAATTTCCATTTTGGGCATGTTCCAATCTCCATTTTATAGCTAAAGTGTTTTTTATTGTAGGAATGCTAAGCTTTGGGGTACTATCAATCTCCCATTTTGGTGTTTCAAGAAGCTTGGTTGGTGTGGTGATTTCATAATATTGTATGGTCGTGTAAAACATTGTATTTTGTGTATATGTAGGCATATTTTGGTCATAGGTTGTGGACTAATACATTATATTTTTGGTCCGATACTAAAGGTTTTGTGCAAATTTTTTATTTTTTGCAAACATGTCTAACAATGATGGAATCAACACAATTATCATTGAGAAGCTAGACAAGAACAACTTTCATGCTTGGAAGTTCAAATGACCAATTTTTCGATAAGTAGAGGTTATTGGGAGTACATTAAAGGCAAAAAGAAGATGCACCAACATTGATTAGGGAGAATCCTACTCCTCAATAGGTGAAATCTTTTAAAGATTGGAACCAAGAAGCATGGAAGATTATGTATTGGTTATCTGACAACCCACAAGATACCATGATTGCTTATAAATAGAATGCCAATTCCCCCAAGGAGGCGTGGAACAAATTGAACTCACTTGATATGACCAATAAAAAGGAAAGGAATTTCCAGTTGAAGACAAAGCTCAATACTATGCAAAAAATGACCCATTTGCAAAAGAATATGTCTTGAAGATAAAGGACACATGTGGGAGATTTTTGTTGTTTTGATAAGGTGGAAACCTACTAGTGTGGTCTAGGGCCAATGTATAAGCAATTCAAGACCTCCCTTTGTACTCTGAAAACATTTTGAGTTTTATAGATCTTATGTCTATAATGATTGTGGAAGCAAAAAACACTGTTGAAGAATAATCTTCATAACTTGGTGCAAGTAGGTCTGAACATGTCTTCTGAAATAATAGAAGTAGAGGTAGATGATGAGGTGTAGATGATCTTTATAGGACCAGGCAAAAACATCCTTTTACTCCTTTTAACGCTCGAATGAGATTTTCTTCCTCTTCTTGCAAAGTGTCTTTTTTGTAATGAGATGGAACACTAATTGCTCCTGGTTTATCGCTTTCTGATTCCATCTCCGTGGTCCATACTTTTTTTTAATGTCCGTTTCAACTCCTTGATTTTTGACATTAGAGGTTCCTTCCCTTTAGTTTCATTAGGTTTGCTCAGTTTTTGTTTTGTTTTCATGCATCGTCCCATGTTTTTCCTTGTTGTATATCGTCCCGTTGGTGATGCAATCCAATGCATCGACTTTCATCAATAATTGAGTTTTGTTCTCCATTGCTGGTTTTGATGTTTTCCTTTTCATGTTATTTTTTCATTTTCTTTGATATCCTTGTTGACATTTACGATGCTGGTTTGAGGATTCAAAGTTTTTTTTCACCTTCCTGAGTAGAAGGTTTTCTCTTACATGCTCCTTTTCAGAGTCTGTTCCCTCCGTTGTCTGTGTTTCTTCCTCCAGCTCAATCATGGCATCTTAGTAGTGATCAGAGAAGACTTGTTGCTCCTTGATCGTTTCAATAAATACCATCCAGATAGGAACTATGTCATAGCCTTCCTCATCAAAAAATTATGTGGGTGTGGATTTGTTAACACACACATCCATAGTGGCCAAAAATCTAAGTCCACTCAAAGGTGGTTCAAACAGATGCTCAGGGAACGGTTCATGTGTGTATTGTGCTTCATTTACTTCTCTGTTTAGTACGTAGTCTTCTTGTCGTAAACTGCTTGATTCAGAAGCCCCACACATCCAAATTGGAGTATCTTTTTGTATCCATGATGGTAGTTTAGTTTTTGCTAAGTTTTTTGAATCCAACTCTTGGATTGGTGTCCTCAAGACATCCTAATAAGAATGATCCTTCAAATTTACCCAAGTAATTGATCCAACTTGTTTCAGGTAAAGGTAATCATTTTTCATATCCTGGATCAATTGTATTTGTCTCATGAATGGTCTTCCCAGGACAATTTTGTAGTTGAGTTTCTTATCATAATCTACAATGGAGAAAGTGTGTTGGTAGTCAATTCCATAAGAGTTGATTATCACATTCTCTAGTAAGCCCATCGATATCTCAATGTGATCATTTTCCAGTTGCAGTTTCATACATGTTTGTCTAATTACTGGTTTCCCGCAAGCTTCCTAGATAGCTTTCGTTGCTATGGCAATGCCTGCTCTAGTGTCCAAAACATCCATGGTTGTTACGCCATTGTATTGTATTGGAAGGGTCATGTTTCCTTCATTCTCTTCACAATAGTCTCCTACTTTGCTCATGGGCATAGAGTGAACAATTTTTGCGTACAGTTTTTCTTTGTTTTGTAATTTGTCTAAGTTTTCTTGGGTTGCTCCCTTTAAGCCTATCTTTTCCATAGTAGATTGAAAATCTCCCCATAGGTGTGGTTGTATCGTAAGTAACTCATTTAATGTGATTGTGCATTGGATTGGAGTTGACACAATGGATTGCAAATTCACCATATCCAAAGTTTGCTTTGGTCTATTTAGTTTTGTTGTTTTGCAAACCAATGATTTCTCTTTGTTTTCTCCCAATTATGAAGGCATTGTTTGCAAGGTTCCAGCTTATGATGAGCTTGACTACTCTGATCCCCAATCTCCATACAAAGATTGTTCATCTAATTCCATGGGTGGTCTATACAGTTATACTTCTTCAATTGAAGCCGATTTTAGAGTCAAACTCCCTTCGTTCGCTTCCCTGACTCGTTCCAAAAGTGGTGTAGCCAATCTCCCTCAATGGCTCTCAGAAATTGCCTGAAGCTTGCTAAGTGGTCATACGGATCCCCTAAACTGTTGTATTTTGTGATCCATTTTTGGAAATCTATTGGTCTGACTCTACGGTTGTGTTCTACACCCGCTCTTTTGACTGGTGTTTCTCTTGTTAGGCCTTCAAACCAGCTACTTGGTATGTGTGACCCATGTGGACCTCTTCTTCTCCTAGTGTCACTCATTCTTCCCCTATTAAAGGTGGTTTCCATCATTGAGGTGATTGCGTATGGTGGTGATTTCTCTTTGATTGACCATGCTATCATAGGCTCCTTCATTTGATCCCATGTTCTGTTCAGTTTCAGGTATTGTCCTTGTAATGACTTCTCGGATTGAATATCCGCGGTATCTTATTTGTTCAATCTCCTTTGGAGTCATCATAATAAAATTGTTGTTATAACAATCCCTAAAGAGGTGAGTGGGAAGCTCTGCTAAACCCTCCTCTTTTATCTTGAAAATTTATGCAATTTTCAAGGGTGTCAACTGCCCTGGTTTGGCATGAGTAGTCCATATCAAGTTCTTAACATTGTTGGCTTTCCAAATAGACTCCAAGCCTAGGGTTGTCAGTGGGTATACGCTTTAGAGGTTTAGTGTCTACCAAATTGTATCCCTCTAACTCTAGCGCATGTGGTCCTTCCTTCACAACATTGTTTGGAATTAGAGTGTCAACTTCCAATCCCCATCTGTCTACCGAATTAGGATCTTGTATCTTGAGGTATTGCACCCCATTTCAATCCCTGTAGAAATTATCTTGTTTGTTTGTTTTAACCTCCTCTTAAAACTCAACCGTATGGTCATCTACCCTAATGACAAATTCCTTGTTAGGATCCAAATAAATCCAGTACTTGTTAGTCTTAAAGAAGGTCAAAATATGCTTGAACTTGAGTGAGGTCCCAGTCCCTGATTGAGTGAAAAAATAAGACATCTTGGAACTTGAGTCCGAGTAAGTGTTTGGCACCTCTTCCGCTATAGTCTCTAAAGGTCTCCCTTGGTTTACGCTCTCTTCCGTGGACGCTCTACTATTTTCTCCCAATGTGCCCAAATTTCCCAGCACTCTACCAAATCTTATGTTCATATATGGACTCAAACAACTTAATTAAATAGATATTTCAAACTTGGAAAAATGCCTTTTGTTTCAGTCACGGTGCCTCCGCTCTGTGTGTAGCCCTTTTTCTACCAAGACGTGGTTTCCTGCACACCAGCACTTCAAACCGTATGTGATTCCATAGTGTTAATGTGAAGTCATAAAATATCTAACAATTCCTATCACCAATCACTGGATACACTCAATGTGCCCCAAACTTTGTAATTGTGTGCATGCTATGTTTGGCGTGCCAAAGATGGCTACAACTTATTGAGAGAGTAGATTTAACTTTGATCACTTGGATGGGGTCCTCATAACATGACAAAGATAACCTTGGTATCAAATCAACAAAGTTTCCCTTCTGGTGAAAATTTTATCTTTGGCGCGCCAAATATAAATTTTCCCTATTTCAAGTATTTTTGCCCAATGTGACTTGCCTAGGTTTCTCTATGTGATTTCAAGCTTGTCCAATGAGTTCCACAAAGTTTGACTTGTTCACCAGTGCTTTGCCACCCTTTTTGGTCTTGTTGGTAAAGGCTTTCAACTTTTTAGTGTTTCTTTCCCTTGCACAACTCCAAACTTGTTCAAACTTGCTCAAGAGCTGTATAATGTTTCAATGAAGCTCTATCAATTGAAAATTTGCAAAATTACCCTTTGGTGGGAGATGTATCTTTATCGTGCCAAAGATAAATTTCTCCAGAATTATGAATCTTTTGTAGATTTGGTTTCACAGCCTGACTTCTCCCTTGGTTTAAGGTTTACCCTTGCTTTGGTTTCAATGTTTGGTCCAAAAATTGCTTTACTTTCCTTAATTTCCTCACAATTGGTGGTTTTTTACCAGGTTTTGAGTGGTCCAAACGATACCAAAATCAATGGGGATGGTCTAAACAAGTTTTCCTTTCACCTTGTAGGTTTAGTTTCCCAATTTCATCCCCCAAAATCCTCTATCTATCTTTGGCGTGCCAAAGATAAGTTTGATATTTTTTTGGTTTTTTCTAGTGCACCTCAGATCAGATGCAGTCCTGACTGTTTTTTACTTACCCTACTCCTACTGAACTTGAAAAAAGAGTGTTGAATGTGGAAAAATAAACTTTCCTTACCAAATCTCTAATATCTACTTAGGTAATATCCTTCCCGACTGCTACCTAGTCCTTCACCTACTCCGTCCTACCTAAGTAATGCTCCCGAGGTCCTTATTGAGTATCTCACTCTCAAGCACCTCTCAGTAGTGATAAAGTCAAAAAGTATTTTCCTCTAGTTGAAACTAGAGAAAGTAATGGAAATTTAGTGAATGCTTTGGGTTTTTCTCTAGTCTAGGTTGCCTCATCCCCGGTAATGGCACCAAAATGTCACCCATCTACCAAGCCTCACCATATCGATGCTAACAAAGCGACAACCACATACATAAAATGTCAATCCATGGGATGTAGCTGACCTGGCTAGTGCATGGAGGCTACACGAGATAGCTAATTTCTCAAAAAACCCTCGCCCAAGTGTTCTTTATCCTATCTTTCTCAAGGATTTGTCACTTACTAAAAACTAGTCAATACGGCTGCTAGTCTGTCACATCACTTTTGAGATAGCTAGGAGTGTCCGAATGGACCCAAACTTGCTACACTAACTTACGAGGTCATATAAGACGAGTTCAAACTCATAAATTTCAATTTTGACATCCGGAAAAAATTGTGCCAAAAATAAACAACAAAAATTAGGTTTGTTGTTTTGGTCTCCTAATCACTCTACAACATCTTTAGACCGTGCTCTATCCCCTCCTATGATTAAAAGTTGATTTAGAATGTCAATTTGTGTGTTATGAGCCGAAATAGCTCGTAGATGAGCACAACTAAAAACACAAAAATGATGTGAGAAACTTACGTCAAATCAAAGAGCTTTCACTTGCGAGTCCGATGCACTTCACGGAATGCCAATGTGGCAACCCACGAGGGAAAGAGAAGAGAAAACAAATGCATGCAATGAACTCAATAGTCATATGCTCGCTTTCATATCCAAAACTTAGGTCAAAAGTTACAAAAATTGGCTTTTATACCTTAGCCAAGGTTTAAGAAATGGATCCCTAGCTGATTGGCTCGGTAATAAGGCTGGGAACTGCAATTAATTACAACTTTGGAAGCCCATAAATACATGAAGTTTTGATACAATAAGTGGGAATAAAAAATGATGACGATGTTCTTTTGAGGCTTCTGTTGATTGAGCAGCTAACATAATGGATATCAATGCCTTTGTGGCACAAACCAAGGTTTGGCAAATTATTTTCTTGAAAGAGTGACAACATAAAAAATGTTGGTCACCCCTTGTAAGGCCAAAAGTGGAACCTCGAGCCATATCCCACTAGTAATTTGGTACGGATGTAGCATATTTTGGAGATTTGTATGTCATGGTAGCATTGGGCAAGGTTTATTTGAGAATACTCTATGGACATTGGGTGAGTTGTTGCCAAGGGCTCCTACTCTCACCTCTCTATTGTGCTTTGTTGTAGCTTTGCAATTTTTTTCTTTAATATGATGCCAAGAGAAGTATCCATAGATGCTTCTATAATAATTAACTTCTTTTTGCAAGACTTTGGTGCTTAAGCAAAGTGTCTTTTTTATGATTTGCTTGGTAGGAATTTCTTCCAAGGACTATCTTTCACTAGACTTTTGTAGATCAAGAGGCATTGAAGATATGTACTACTTTTAGGGTCTTTTACACATTATACTAAGTTAATTGACACATAGCAAGTAGTTCTACTATGACTTTTACTATAGTATCTCTACAAGATGGTATAATATGATTTATGAGTGTAATGCCTTGGTTAGCATTTGACACACGATCCACTCTCACTACATTAGGACACTACAAGAGTGCAATTTGAGTTAGCCTTGATCATATGCCTATCATTTGTAGCATCACTTTATGGTCACACACATCAAAAGGAGCGTGAAACCATATGGATAAACATTTTTTCACCACTCTATTACACCTTTTACTATAGTATCTCTACAAGATGGTATAATATGATTTATGAGTGTAATGCCTTGGTTAGCGTTCAACACATGATCCACTCTCACTACGTTAAGACACTATGAGAGTGCAATTTGAGTTAGCCTTGATCATATGCCCATCATTTGTAGCATCACTTTATGGTCGCACACATCAAAAGGAGTGTGAAACCATATGGATAAACATTTATTCACCACAGGATGTGTTAACCCTTATGCACATTCCTATCACCTACGACGGATGTTGTATTATTTATTTGGTAGAGTCAGATACCGGGCTTGTCGGTCCAATAGGAAAAGGGTAAGAGTGATCGCCGATGAGAGGTGCACTCTAACTAGAACATTCAAGGGATTAGTTGGCTAAGCATGGGTACATGTCCAAGTGTGAATGGGGAGAGCTCATATAAAAGTCAACTAAACCTAAAATTCACTCATTCTCTCATTTGTGCAATTGAAGAGTGCTCTTGCTCTTGCTCCATCTTCTTCTTCTTCATCTCCTTGTGTGTGTGTGTATCCTTGAGAGAGAGAGAGAGAGAGAGAGAGAGAGAGAGAGAGAGAGAGAGTGCGATCGAGCATTGTGACGGCGGTGAGGCGGTTGAGTGCGGTGTAGCGACGTCTTCTTCTTCTTCGCGGCGAGGAATCCTCCATGACAGCAAGCGTAGAGCGGTGAGTGACACACCATCACCATCTTTGAGCTTACTAGTTTAGGTTAGTTGCGTGCTTGGAACCATTTGTGGCTCGCACACAGTGTATCGACAAGTTCCTTGCATTGACATGTGTGACAGACGCGCACATTTTTGGCACCGCTGCTTGGGAAATGCCATACACTAAGCTTGAGTGGCACTTTGTGCTTCTTTGTGGTGCAATTTCAATTGTAGGAAAGGTAGGGAAGGAAGGTGTGTGTGTGTTGAGAAGAAGGATTTTGTTTTGCTACTGTGTATTTCTTTTTTAATGAGGTTTTGAAAGGTACTGTGTTTTCTCTGTGATAAGGTGTTAGTATTAAGGTTGCTAGTTCTATGTAAAGTACAATAAGTAGGAAGTAGATCTGCTAGAGCTAATGAAGTGTGTTAGTGTGTAACAGTAGGTGTATTAGTTGTAAGTAGGTAGGTAGAGTGTGTGTGTGCTCGCGCGCAGGCCGCAGCAACCTTATCGCTAAAAAAAAAGAAAAAAAAGGTAGGACCGAGATCGAGAATATCTCCCAGACCCAAGCCCAAGCTCACTCTCATGCTTAGGCCTTAGTCGCCCTTTAAAATTACGTATTTTTAGCCTCACACGTAGCTAAAAATCGACCTTTTTGAGGACCAACGGAGCTTCAGGTGACCGAACGTTGTGCTGTAAAGCACACTGTGACCCTTTGAGTGATAAGCTCGTTTTGAGCTATCACACACTTTAATAAAAAAACTGATCATTAAAATCATTAAAAAACGAGTGAAAACGGACGCTTAAAAAAGTAAGCGGTTAACCTTCGAGGTTATTCGCCGATGCTTGTAGGGTGCCAAAGGCGCATGCATTTGCGCTCTTGTCGTGTGCTAGAGATGGAGCAACTAGAGAGAATTTTGACTAACGCAAGTTTTGAATCCACCTACCTTAGGTTCCGGGCCCTCGGCGGGGACCCAAGGTAGTACAAACCAAGACCTGAACATAGCGGCTAGTGACTCTTCCTCTGACTACGACGTCATGGGTTTCCCAATGCCTAATCCCGATAGCTCAAGCCAAGACATGCATGCCATGGGCCCGCGGTTCGGGCCGAGCGTACTTAGCCGCTTGAAGGAAACCTTTAGTAGAGCCACTCGCTCCGAATATGGAGCTAATAAGGTAAATGAGGGGGGTGGGGAAGTAAATTCTCCATTCATGACCAACGTAGACCTTATGCCCTTAGAGAATGTGCACGTGAATACTTCATTCACTGCACCTCCGGACTCTTCATAGCTATTCCCCTCCGAGGTCATATTACTCGATGGTAGAAGCCTTACCGAAGTGCAAGAGGGTTGAGCGATATATCATTGCGGCTAGGGAAAAGGAAGTCGAGAGCTTACGCAAGGCAGAGCAACGAAGAGAGTTAAAAGAGAAAGCCCCTATGTCAATATCCTTGCTAAGAGAGCAATCGAGTGCTCCTGACTTAGCAACCGCTAAGGGCCAACCCCTAGAAAGCAACGTTGCATCTAGCTCAAAGGACACCCCTAGCACCTCAATCCTAGATGGAGCGTTCTTAAATGAGAATTGGGAGTACGAACTACAAACAGAAACTCTAACCGACCTATACACAGGTCACACCTATCACGTGGGTTGGTTAGATGTCCTACAATCCACAATGGGTGCTACTAGTGTGGAGGATCAACAACAAAGAGTTTGTGAGGTCATCCATAGGGTCATTGAGTTAGAGAGAGAGAACAAGGGGATCAACATGCCTTCAACGGGTCTCATGAGATTCTTGGATACAGGAAAGGCTAAACAACCGACCTTATCGCAAATGGAGACTCCCTCGGTAAATCCGATGGATCCCCCATATGTTGTTTCACCAGGGGTCTCGGTGCAATCTGAGCCCACAAGTGATAGCTTTACCTTTCCAAGTCAAACTCATCTTTCCCTTGATGACACCACGGCTACCATGCCTACCCTAATGATGGGCATGCCGAGAAACACGCCATGGACCTCATTTGTTAGTAAAGCACCACTACATGGTAGCTCAATGCCTGCAACAGTACCTACAAGTGTGTACCAATCGTATGCACCTATGGGTCATCGCACTCATGTAGTCCCTACTCCTCCCATTGTTTCAACTACCTATGCTCCACAACCACAACACCCAAGCTCTTATTTCCATGGGACTATACCGGCTAGCATTAGTATGTCACATCGACGTCTGCTATGCCTAGGGCCACCCATATGAACCTTGGGCCACCACATGGCACAACATTGTACCCAACGTGTAACCCAAGGGCTTCCTATGCGCCAAGCCCAATGCCAATAGCTACTCCACATGTAGTCTCTGGAGCGCCTTCACCCACGGTGCCTGCTCACTTAGGTGACTTGGCAACATTTGTTCAAGCTATTGGTCGATCTATTGCTGAGAATATGCGTAACACACCTGATAGAGAGCCTAGAAGTAAGGCAGTACAAATAGCCAAGCTCACACAAAACTTTAGGGGAGACAGGGATGTGAGAAAGCAGATCGAAGTGTTTGAACAAATATGCGATTCAAAGGAGAACACAATGACCTGCATAAGAGTAATGCTTTAAGCCTAACCTTAAGTGGGAAGGTAGGGGATTGGTATAGAACCCTAAGGGTGGAAGAAAAAACGATTTACCCTACTCTTAGGAGACTGTTCTTGAAAGAATACATATGAGAGGGAGTGCTTTGGGGTGTAGCCTCTCAGCTCCAGAAAGCCCAACGAGAGGAAGGAGAGTCGGTGAGAGACTTTATTAGTCGCTTGAAGCATTTGAATTCTCGTTGTAATCCA
Organism: Adiantum capillus-veneris; assembly: GCF_014529385.1. NCBI lineage: Eukaryota > Viridiplantae > Streptophyta > Polypodiopsida > Polypodiales > Pteridaceae > Adiantum > Adiantum capillus-veneris. The sequence continues at coordinate 53,391,991 of NC_140947.1, read as the reverse complement.
AATGAGCACTTCAATAATAATCAATTTCTTGATAGATTCATCAGGGGGTTACGACAGGAGGATATCTACAATGGCCTAGTCATTAGAGGTATCACCACTTGGGACGCAGTCACCACCAATGCGATCCAATTGGAGGATAATTTAATGATTCAAGGAGAAAGAGTGTCTATTGAGCCTAAATCTATTAGCTCGCAAGCATCAGGGCATTAGCCAATGACCCTAAAGCCTATTGCTAAGGAGCCAAAGATACCTGAGATGACTTTAGCAGATCTCACCAAGGCTATTCAAGAGAGTCTTAGAGACAATCGTGCAACCATCACATCCGAGAATCACTTCTATGAATCACGTGGGTTGTGAGTCATCTATTGCTTGTTTGGAATGCTGTGAGGAAGATATGGACCCTAATTTTGCCTATGGGATGGATGTGCTTGAAGAAAGTCCACAATACTACATGGAGGACTATTGGGGACAAGTCAAACCTGTATATCAAGTAGCTGCTCTTGCGGAAAGAGGCCAAAATATCAATTACACTGCTAAGAGACCACCTCTTCAATGCTATGAGTGTGGAGGTCCGCATCGTGTAGCTGAGTGTCCTA